>NC_137652.1:31946680-32346680 GCF_963422515.1 Blennius ocellaris | reverse complement strand
TTGGTGAAACAAAATATTCGATAATTTCTCATTTGTAATCAATCTTCTGATCCATTGCCAGTGTTAACTTCCTGGCCTTGTGGTTGGCTTCCTTGGCTTCGCTAGAGGGCAGTAACATTGAATAAATCAGTGTTTTCATGGCCTTGCTTTGAGGAGTCACCATGTGGCTCCTTTGAGTCTTGACTGTTCTCTCCTCCTGCAGCACTTTGACCTCCACTGGTATTCTGCTTTGTCTGGTTCTGGTTTTTCTCTTTGCTCTGTGTGTTCAGCGCCGTCTCCCTGGGGTCATCCTCCTCCATGCTGGAGTTGTCCTCTGATGATGTTTCGCTGTCTTCTTCCTCATGTTCCTCCTTCTCTTTGACATTTGTCAATGGACCTTCGTCGCAGCTGCCTTCCTCTTTGTCACTTCTGGCCTCCTCCACATCCTCTTCCTCTTCCTCCCCTGCAGACTTCTCCTCGGGCCACAGTTGGACGCCCAGACGGTCCTCCAAGTTGCCGATCCCGGACCTCAGCCTCTCCCTCATATCCAGCAGGATCCTGGGGGCGGAGCCGTTGGTCCGCCGCGCCCACAGACAGTGCACAAAGCCCACAAACACAGCAAGAGCGACAATGACCAGAAGAATTGCCACTAGCCAGAGTCTGGTTGGAAGAGCTGGGGGGTTTGGCGTTGTTGCTGGTGTGAGGGGGGTAAGTGGACTGGTTTTGAGTATATGTGTTGTGACATTGACTGATGTGGACATCGGCGATAGTGAGGCAGTACTTGTGTCCTTAGGCTTGGTTAACATTTCCATTGCTGGCTTGGTGCCAGATGGAATCTCAGTACCGTTAGTGGGTGTTTCCATGTTGTTTGGGAGAGAGGAGTTGGTGGGACTTGAATTTATTGGATTCGCATGAGAAGTCGTCAGAAAAATCAGTATGGATAAGGACAGAAGTGGGATTGCTTTAGTCTTCATGGTGAAGGTCACTGAAAAGATAAAACATAACCATGAACAAATAAGAAAACAGACCTCAGACACTGCTCAAGCAGTTGAAAAGCCCTATATAACAATAATAATAATAACTGACAGAGTAGACAAACAATCATTAAACAGACCAAAATAAACATAAGATTATTGGCGACAAAACACCACAGGCCCAAGTGGCTAAAAAGAAAGAGCATATAAAAGATAATAAAAGAGGCATCATTTTGAGTAAAGGATCAATGGAATAAAAACATGTAAAGCAAAAGGAAAGACTTAATCATAAATTCAGTCTATAGAAATGGGTTTTGAGATGAAACTTTAAGAAGTCACTGCAATATAATGGGGTTTTTCAATGAACACCTACTCCGTGCCATCTGACTCGACTTGCCTTGGTTTTTAGGCTATTCCATTACTACCTGATATCAGGCTTTCTAGTACCGACTGGACCGTGGTTTCAGGCCAGCCGAATTGAACCGTAGATGAGTTGGCAGGCTGCTGATTGGCTGAGGCGTGACATCACGAGATGAGTGACAAGTCGTTCAGAAGAGTTAAACCCGCCAAGTTGAAAACCCAATAACAACATGACAAACAGAACAGAGATGGAAGCAGAGAAATACGGCAGAGTTGACAAGGCAGCGATCTGTTGAAACCAGCTTTACTTTTTGCATTTTTGTTTTAGAAAAGCTTCTGCTTTCAAAACTTTCACTGTCCACACACGAATACAGAGGAAGCTGCAGTTTGCATCTCAGGCCACTAGATAGCGTTTAATTAGAGAAATGTTAATAAATTAAACACTGAGAAGCACTGACACTCTGCATTCCTCTATTCTTATTTTATATCTATGTGCTCATGTGCAGACGTATTTACTACCATCGCTGTAGCCAGTTGTTAGAGAAATCTTGTTTTGTCTAAAAAAGGATGATGTGTAATTTTGCAGTCTGTGTTGAAGGATGATCTGTGTCAGCACTTTTTAAACTTCTGTGCTAGTTTTGATGTCGTTCAATCCAGGAAGCACGGAGAGCTTTCTAAAAACAATTCAGCCTTTAACAAGGAGCTGTCTGACTTCAGAGTTAAACAAACTCCTGCACGATAATGCAAAGGTTGTACTTTGACATTGTCTCTTCTTGCAAGAATAATGTAATAAAAGTGTCCTAAACATTTTCAAGTCACTCTCAGTCTGATTCCTGTTTATTCTGTCTTCCTGAGGTATTTCAACCAGGTAAATTCTCCTGATACCAGTGTTTCAAAAATATTGGAGTCCGGTCCACACATTACTATGAACATGGCTCAACACTATCCCTCAAGGCATGTAGTACATATAACAGGCCATTAGAGGCACTGTGACTCACCAAATACACCAAACATGCATGAGAAGACACAGAGCAAATAGAAATTTAGAAGTAGTCTCCTGCTCATAAACTTTATGTAATGCTGAGTTATACAGGTCTATGCTCCTGCTCGCATCAGTAGCTTCTGATGGTTGACCTGGCGCCTGTGGTCCGCCATTGTTAAGGTTATTCGGTGACATCGTGGACTGCAGTGGGTAGGAGAGGCGGGGCAATTACGTCATCTTTTTTCCACAGATGTCTTTGCCGTCCACACCTCAAAGCTGATCCAGGGTTTTAGAATTTCCCCATCTGGGACCTGTGTTTAAAACAAAACTGTGTTCGAACTACTAAAATTCTGCCTCATGTGGATAATTGGCCAAAAACGATGTGTTTAAGTGAACTTGCGTTCTTGTGTGGACGTCCCCTAAGATGTGCAAAACTAACTTTGAGAACCACAGACCAGACAATTCCCCCAGCCTGCCTGATGACCAGAAGGAGTCCTGGACCTTGGACTGGGAATCTGAGGGAATCAGTGCCCACAGTCTCAAAACAACCGTTTGTGACACACAGTAACGAGTCACTCATCCAGTCTTTAATTGTGTCTGTCCTCATTCCAGTCTGTCTTTAATTCAGGTTGTCTTCAATCCAGTCTGTATTTAATCCAGGTTGTTTTTAATACAGTCTGTCCTCAATCCAGTCCGTCTTTAATCCAATCTGTCCTCAATCCAGTCTGTCTTTAATTCACTCTGTACATAATCCAGTCATTTTAACATTTTAACAAAACCTTTTAACCATGTGAACCATTTTCTAAAATAAATGTGTCATTTGTCACCTTGAGTGATGTAAATGTGTGTAGAACAGAGAGTGAAAGCTTGACAGAGCCACGCCAGAGAGCGGCTGTAGAGCTACAACTTCCTCATAGATACACATCTTACATTTCAGAAGTGAAAAATCAGTAGATCATTACGGTTGTTCACCCTCAGTAATATGAGACACATTAGGACACATTTTAAGGTCAGGTGTAGGTGTAAGTGAGAAAGTGAGTCTTACTGTGTGGGTGGCAATGATATCAGACTGAGGCACCAAACATTAATGTTTCAACAACATTTAAAAAGATTCAGATAAAAAAAGGTCGTTTTCCCTCCTTTTTAAAGATAAAGGTTGAGGTCAGCACTTTTTTAATAGGGTGGAAGAGACTTTGCTCTCATGGCGTCGGGAGGGCAGGATGTGGTTGTTCTTGTGTGCTTTACACCTGCAACTCTCTCTGAAAATAACAGGAAGTCAATTTTTGCAGCAACTTCAAGCAACTGCCAGCTTCGCCTCGATCTGGCATGACTGGCCCACTCTGGTTCTTTACACGGAAACCACAAGGTTAAAACCCTCTGGTAACGTACATCACTTACTCTGCCCCAACGGTTAAATTATCGTCAGTTAATGCAGGTCGACACTTCATGAGACGTTTTGACCTTTTTAGTATCAACTGAGTGAGACGTCACAGCAACAGCAATTATCAGTCAGTGATATTACTGTGTATTGATAGAAACAGTTCATAATTGATGATGAGTCTTTCCTGCTCATCTGAAAGTTGACCAGGTTTCAACTATGGAAAACATTTTTTTAATAACCGATAACTGTTTACAAAATGGCTGAACATGATCTTTTTTGAGTCACTGCTTTTTAATGTACTGATTAGTTACTGATCATATATGAAATGTTTAGATGTTAATGTTTTTTTCTTTTTTTTTACGAAACACATTTTTGTAATATTTAAATAAAAAATATGCCATTTAATAAGCTTAATTTACATTGTAGACCACATCTGAGATACATAGCTGTATTATACAGTATCTGTACTATTTATGTTTGATCTTTACAACACTGTTTGTCTTTGAGCAGGTTTCTGGACAAGAATGGTTAAAAAAAACCCAAAAAACATGCTTATCTTATTATCTGGTTTCATCTGCCCAAGAAAATGTTCACATTCATCAGAGAAACTGATGAAGTCCAGACAATGAAATCTCAGCTCACTATTTCACCAACAGTGCTTTATACTCAAATTATTTTAAAATCAGGAAGGAGATATCACTGTCAGTTCAGTAGTATCAGAATATGTGCCGACATGCTTATCTAATCTTATCTTATGCTGTGTTTCTACATGTGAGTATATTTGTTACATACACACATAGCACAGAGCAGGATTACTATTGCAACAACACCTCATCAGTAGGATATCAGTAGGATTGTTTCACAATGATAGGAAGAGCCGACATCCAAGGATCAAAAAGCGACGTCGCTATGAACGCTTGAGCCAAAAGCCAGTTATCCCTGTGGTAACTGTTTGATCCTTCGATGTCAGCTATACACATATATAGACACATGTATGTCTATGCAATATAAAAGTAAAACAAAAAACAAAAGTGCTGGCTTACTTGCTGCAGGAATCATCCAGTCAGAGGAGGAGTAGAAGATAGAGGAAAGTAAGAATGAAGGACTGTGGGTCAGGATGTGAGCAATGATGTTAAAAAGAGTAAATGAAGTATGTGAGAGGAAACGGGGGGGGGGGGGGGGGGGGGGGGACTGAGACCTGAAGGAAGGTTTCACTGTCGACTGCTTCAAAAAAACAGATTACCACACTCTCTCACTGTGCAAACAGGCTTCAGAAGAGAAAGAAAGGATCTGCATATCTGCTAACCATGAAACATTTTTTGTATTGTTGCTTAGTCCTTTTACCAACTCATTCATCCCCAACTTCCTTACTCACTTATTCACAAGCTTTTTTATTTGTATCCTGTCCCTCATTTCCCCCTAACCTATCATTTCATCAACCATTTCGTAGGTACATTTAGTAACTGTCCTGTTTTTTCCAGCAAGACTTTGAGGAAGATGTTTAAGGCCACATCCACACGAGCCAAAACTGTCTTTTTTCTCCCCGAGGTTCTCATAAACAATTACGTCCACACGTCACTATGAACACGGCTCAACACGAGGCTTCAGGACATGTAGTAAATATGCCAGGCCTTTAGGGGCGCTATGACTCACCAAATACACAGATGTTAAAGTCACTCGACCAGAACAAATCTTTAAAACATACTTCCCATAAAAGGGATCACTTCTGCACAGAGAATAAACCAATACACAAAAACAAGACCATCACCACTCATTTCCACTAACTAACAACCCGCAGTTGCCTAACTCGTGATCCGTGTATGTTTTGGTCATTGGATTGTCAGTTCAGAGAATTATACTAAAAAACAAAAAAACACGAATTATTTGATGTTCAATTTAAAATTGATTTTAATTTTATGTTTCTCAAAACAAATAATAAAATCGTTGGAGAACAGACACAAAATAACTGACTTTTTTTCATATTCAGACCGGAAGTAGCTGTTTTTCATTCATAATTGATTGATAATTATCAAAGATAGTTATTAATTATGTTATTGAAAATTTTATCTGATCTGTATCAGAACCTCGGAGCTCCACCTGTCTTAACAGGAAATGATAGACAATTCAGTTCTATCAGTCTCATAAGATATAATAAACAGTTAATCAGGAAGTTGAATTAATAGTTAAATTAATTACAATTACCAGAATTAACAGTCAAGATTGAAGGATTTTGAAATTTGTGACACAGAAGAGTCGACATTTCATTCACCTTTGTGCACATCAATAAAACAGCAAGTATGATTCCGTTGGGATTAATGGTTTGTAGTTAGCATGAATCATTACTGTAAGTAATGGATTACTCAAAGTAATAGATTACTGAAAGTAATTTGGGAAAAATTGGAATTACTAATGAAGTAAACAGTCATTTACTCATCAGAAACTATTAGAGTAATTGAGTAATTACTCAAAAGTGAATAAATTATCAAAAATAATTTATTAATGAAGAATTATTAATTGGAATAAATTGGTTATTTATCAAATAATAATGGATCGGGGCACCACCAGCTAATGCCAAATTTCAGTCTCGTTTGTCAAAAGGTTATTTAAGTAAGTTAATATTTCTGTGTAAATATAACAATATTAAATAACAAGGAAGGTGTGAGATTCGAGCACAGACTGTAACAAACCAGTGAATTGTCAACAATAAATACACAATAATTACCAAGAATTGATCAATTCAGTTAAAATGCGTTTATTAACAAAAATGTATTTATTCAAAAATAATTCAGAAATTATTTATTAAAACAACACAATTAAGTAACAAACATCAAACATGGAGATCTAATCAACTAACAGCAAACACTATGTACAAAGAAAGAGTGTGTGTGTGTGTGTGTGTGTGTGTGTGTGTGTGTGTGTGTGTGTGTGTGTGTGTGTGTGTGTGTGTGTGTGTGTGTGTGTGCGTGTGTGTGTGTGTGTGTGTGAGTGAGTGTGTGGAAGCCTGAGTGGGGATGTAATGACCACAAGTGTCCACCAGGTCGGACCTTGGAGGGTCAGTGTGAGTGTGTGCAATGAGCTCGAACGGACACTAGATGGCTGCAGGCGTCTGGTTCGAGGCAGTGACCGGAACGACCACTAGGGGCGCGGCGGCGCACGGAGGGAGAATGCAATGACTCGACTTGTCCACCAAGTGGCGACCTTTCAAGAGATTGCAATCACCCACGCGGCCACCAGAGGCGCTCGGCGCACTCTTTCTGGACGGCGTGACGTCACTGTGCTCGTGCACGGCTCCTGAGCCTGCTTGGAGCGCGCCTGGGGTCTCGTGACCGAGAAATCCCAGGGACAGTGAACTACACACGGTTCTAGAAGTGCATGGAGGACAGCTGTTGCCGAGTTGTGCGATCGTTAGTGAGGAGAGGAGAAGAGAGAAAGGAGGGGGAGAAAGGAGGACAGATCCTACTGTGTGTACAACCAGGCCCGCCCCTCCCTACACGCAGAACACGCGCTGTGCGTAGGGCCCCGCGATCCATGGGGGGCCCCATTTTGCGCAAGTGAATTGTATTTCCCTCGGGATTAATAAAATATCATCATTCCCTGCAAATGTGCAAAGGATGCACCTGTATTTTGCCGAGAGGCGCGTAGAGCACGGCCACCAAGTCAGCCCGAGGCAGGAGAGAGAGGGAGAGAAAGAGAGAGAGAGAGAGAGAGAGAGAGAGAGAGAGAGAGAGAGAGAGAGAGAGAGAGAGAGAGAGAGAGAGATGGCTTCCAAACGTCAATACGATTCGGGAGCTAGCAAAAGAAAGAAAAAGTCCAAACAGTCAGAGGCTCGTGCTTCACTTGAAGGTGGGATGTTGTTGAAATAAAAAAGAAAAAACTTTCTGTCATAAACTGTTTATGCATCAAAGTTTTTTTTAGACATGTGCATCTGTAAAGTTTTTGTTCCACTGTTGATAGAGGCTGTTCATTTGATTCATTAGTAATTGTAATTTATTATTGTTATTATTATTATTATTATTATTATTATTATTATTATTGGAAGGGGGGCCCCAAAATAAAATCCTGCTTAGGGCCCCCACTTGGCCAGGGTACAACTGTGTACAACTTTCCAAGACTGTCCACGGGTTCAAATATGAGAGTATTTGGACACCAGGAGCAGAGGGGCAGGCTGAGGGAGGGAGAGTGGCACAGTGCGGAGGTTCGCGTGGATGTGAATCCAACGCGCAGACACAGATTGGTTGAAAATACGGGATCGGCGTCCCTGAGTTCAAACACAATAATAAAACACACAGCAATATTAAAGCCATGTTATTCTAACTACCTGCCCAGACTCTAAGCCTTACTCAGTTTGACGAGGGTGAACGTGCTTCGGCGGCCGGTGAAAGTCCGTTGATTTCCTGGCTGCGGGCTGTTTTCTCTGGCGTCCCAGGGAAACAAGCTGAACTGTTTGTGGACAGGGAAAAGTCCACAGGCTGATCCCAGGAGCGCTTCTTGTGAGGAGGGGGAATGAGAAGCGAGTTCAGCTCAGCATGCAGTGGATCAGGATCCGGTGAAGAAGAATAAAAAGAAAAAGGAAAAACAAAAGTAATTCCACGGTGGTTCTCGGCTCGTCCAGCGAGGTGAAGAACTCCGGGGCCCGGTCAGCGTTAACACATGTGGAACTTTGTCTCCGTGCGAAGAGGTGCGTCCGTCTCGACGCACATTCGGCTTGGAAGAGGATTTGTTTACCTTCGAGGGTGTATTTTATACTGCTGGTTTTGGTTCCAGGTTACCGCTGGGCTCTGGGCCATGTGGACCAATCCTGAAGGAGGGCCCGCCCCAGACATTCCAGCTGGTGAGGGAGCTCTTGGGCTCCCCTGCCGTTGGTCTCCAGTGTTGCACCTTGAAAGGGGGGGGACCCGGGGGAGGGTCACATGACCAATGGCGAACTTTCAAGTCCTGGGCATGTGGTCTCTTTGTTCTCAAAACGTGGTCCCCCCCCCCCTTCCATGCGGTTGAGTGGCCCAACAATTCCAAAAATTATGTTTATTTACAATGAAAACAAATAAAAACAGGTTCTAACTACCTATATACAGCTTGGTGTGTGGAGGCGTGTGTGCATGGAGAGAGACAGAGAGACAGAAAGAGAGAGAGAGAGGTGGAGGGAGTGTGTGTGTGAGATGTGTGATTGGACTACAAAACAAGATGGTGGATCATAAGAAACTACATTCAAATGGAGGTTATCAGAGAGCAGGAAGTCTGTCCTGGGTCTCCACCATGTGCTGGAGAACAATGGAACATGGAAGCTAGTCTTTAGCGTCTGCTTCCTGTGTGTCTCTGCTAAAGGGCCATTTCTTGAATGAGGTGATGTGAATGAGACTTGTTTTGTAAAACGTCAGGAGTCGTCAGATGGTGTTCAGTTACGGCAGTGGTTCTCAATTATTTTCTGTCACGCCCCCCCTAGAGGACAGAATTTTTTTCAGGGCCCCCCCCCCCCCGAATTGTACAACCATTGAGAACTTGATAATATTTATGGGTCAGTATTCCTGAAAACACGTGATATTCATGTAGGTGGTTGCATCACCATCTTCAATTTGCTTGAGCAAATTTGTGGTGGAAGATAGTAACAAAATCACATTGTACACAAAATTTCAGAGCTATAGCTCAAATAGTTTTTGAGTATTAGTATTTTAGAGAAATCATAGTTTACCCCTAAAATGGTCAGGAAAATCCTCGGAGGTATTTTTTGAGTTTTTAAATGCATCTGTATCAGCCTACAGACCCCACAGCTGCACCAAACTTGCTCCAGAGAGAGGACTTATGTTTGTGATGTTATAGCACAACTCCCAGCTTTATATCTTCTCTCAAAACTTAATGACAGCGTGTCAAAAATGCCTAAAATGAAGATAATCCTACTCGCGAGTAGGGTTTGAGGCCTTAATTTTACTAGAAATGAAACAATTTAAGGTTTAGGAACACTTGGCCCCTATTCTAAACAACCTTGCCGCGCTGACAAAATGAGCGGCTTGTTGGCGATACTCATGGAGTTTACCATGAAACAACTCCAGTGGCTTACTGACATAACTGGGGTGTATGGTCTCCAGGTGTATGGTGTATGGTCTCCAGGTGTATGGTGTATGGTCTCCAGGTGTATGGTGTATGGTCTCCAGGTGTATGGTGTATGGTCTCCAGGTGTATGGTGTATGGTCTCCAGGTGTATGGTGTATGGTCTCCAGGTGTATGGTGTATGGTCTCCAGGTGTATGGTGTATGGTCTCCAGGTGTATGGTGTATGGTCTCCAGGTGTATGGTCTCCAGGTGCCGTCTTCATTTATTTGGTTTCATGCTCCGCTGCCAGAGTTTTTCGGCATAAAACACAAACGGGTCTTTCCTGGTTTCCGACGTGTTCACGGTAAACCCAAGGGCGACGTAGCATCGTCATATCTCCTGCTCTTACTAGCTTTATGTTTACTGTCACCTGTTTTCTTTTCCTCTGACGCCTCATCCTTTTTTCTTTTCACTCCTGTCAGAAACTTCTCCACCTCTCCTCCTCCTCCTCCTCCAGCTCTGTACACCGGTGTTGGTGTAGTACTTCTTCTACTCTACTGGTTGAACAGGCAGCCTGTTGATTAGTTTGAGCACTGCTGCCACCTAGTGGCTGGAGGCCCTTTTTTTAATCCTTCAAGCATGAATAAAGACAAGTCGCGCCCGCCTCGCGCCCCCCCTGACACCCCACCACGCCCCCCCAGGGGGGCGCGCCCCACCATTTGAGAAGCACTGAGTTACGGTGTGATGTTGTCTTTGATGTGATATGTGTAGGATTGTGAGTTAACAAGTTAGTAAAGCAAAGATTAGCATGCAGACCCTGTGTCTGTGGCAGAGCTAACATTGGTTTACAGGTTGATAACTGCTCCTAATATCATCAATAGAACTCAATCACTGTAATAGAATCAACACATCTTCATAAAAGTTAAACAGTTCTATGCAAAGCATCAGGTTTAACTAATCTCAGGTAAAGCCCAGTTGTTACCACTTCCTTGGTGTCTTTGAAGAAGGAGTTGTTGTCCAGGCTGGAGGGAAGCTGGTGTCTTCTCTTGGACAACAACTCTTGTAGTTTCTCAATGGGTTAATATTTGACCCTTCAGAGCCATCTCAGTTTGGTTTAGTTGAAAAGAAGTGTCCAAAGACAAAGTGGACAGGTTTTATTTCTATGTCTACATGCAGAAATACGTGTAATGTGTTGATTTACATGCTATTCAAAATGTAAATAGTTGAACTTGTATTCATTTTTGGAAAATGTATTTCTGGTAACATTGTATTAACATTACGGTGTATTATTGGACATTAGATGACATGTATTAAAATCTAAACTGAAGCACAAGAAAACCATCTGTCATATCTTCTTCTCACTTCTGTAGTTAATACAGATGAATGACAAGAGGTGAACTTTTGTATCTCTATAGAACTAAACCCCATTATTTAAAATGTTATCTGATTATGCACTGTAAAACTACAGGTACAATTCAATATATAACAATATCACGAAAAGGTTAATTCATTTCATTAAGTCCATTCAGAAATAAAAACTCTTGTATCACTCAAAGTGCAATATTTCAGGTATTTTTGTTGTAATTTATATTCTGATTTAAATTACAAATGTCACTTTGTGTAATGAATTTGATAGAAGAGTTTTTGTTTCTGAACTGAATTACTGAAATGCTTTTCAATTATGTAATTGGTGGAGCTTTATCTGCAGAGCCTTCAGTCAGAGATATTAGACGTCCATCAGTGGATGACTGCAGAAAACATGCACTTGTTTGTTTATATTTCATTTACAGAAATATGGTGTTTCAAGTAAATTTCTTTGGACAAACTGGCACAATGTAAAAACAGAAAATTCCGTTTTAAGAGGTGTTAAGAATTGTAGGATGACACTTGAGTCAAACAAAGCATCCTAAGAATAATAAGAATGAAGATTTGAATAAATGAGAGAAAACAAGTATATAAGACATCAGAAACATGTAATTAAAAACAGTTGAGAAATAAGCATGTTCGTGTGCAGTGTGTCAGAAGAAGAATATGGTGATATGGCTCCAGTTTCAAACTTCACATCTCCATTTAATGGCAAAGCGTCCATTTTGGTCCTTTGAGAGGAGACATGCTGGTTTATGTTCCCTGAGATTGAGAGAGGGATAGAGGATGGAAGTTTGTTTTCTTTTACTGTTCGGATCATCCTTTCAACATGCACTCTCAAACCAGCAATGGTTTGAATCAGAATGTCATCCACCAAGGTCATCCACCAGGAAGCCCTTATCAACCGTGATGGCCACGTCAGGTGTTAAAAGTGATGTAATCCCTGACAGACGAAACACATCCTTGTCGCTCATGGAAGCCTCTAAGAGTGCTGACACAAAAGTCATGGCTCCGTGAGAGGACATCCCCACGATAACTTTGAAAGTGCAGTGGGTTTCACCAACCCTTTTTGCATTTTATATTGAACCTCTAGCACAAGCAATCAGAGAAAATGATAATATTCAAGGAATCGTGGTCAATAAAGTAGAACATAAAATAGCACTTTATGCTGACGATGTCTTGGTACATGTCACCAACCCAGATGTATCCCTTTGCAATCTTTATGATATCCTTCACACAGTTAGTTCACTCTCAGGATATAAACTAAATATGCAAAACACACAATTATTAGCATTTAATTATAATCCATCTCAAGAACTAAAGCAAAAATTTCCTGTCGTTTGGTCTCATAAGAAAATAAAATATCTCGGGGTGTGGTTAACGCATAATCCCATTGACTTGTACAGCGAGAATTATGACACAATTAATACAAAGATTAGACAAGACCTTAAACACTGGTCAACATTTCTAACAAGTTTTAGTGCAAGGATTCAAACTATCAAGATATCAGTTTTACCTCGGCTTCTGTATTTGTTTATGTCTTTACCGGTAAAAATCCCAGCAAGTCAGTTTCATGAATGGGACAAACAGATTTCACGTTTTATCTGGAGAGGGAAGAAGCCACGGAGTAGGTATGATACACTAACCATTAGTAAAGAAAGAGGCGGGATGTCACTACCTAATCTCAGAAATTACTACCTCTCGGCACAAATGAAAACTGTAATTCTTTGGTGTGATGATAAATATGGGGCCAGATGAAAGAGATGGAAAAAAATTGTAAAAACGTCCTAGTGAAAGCAATGATTGGAGACCGTAAATTAGCAGTTACTCTTCAGAATGATTTGAACCCCATAGTGTCTCATACTTTGTTCATTTGGTTTGATGTCATGAAGCAGCTCAATTTGTTAACTGAAATAAGGAAGTTTAGGTGGCTTGCCTATGACTCTGATTTTATGGCAAACACTATGGACTTTGGGTTTAAACAGTGGGTTGGTGGGGGGATCACTGCCTACTGTACAATAATGGAAAAAAAAACATACTACAAAGTTTTCAAACACTAAGAGAAAAATACAAACTGGAAAAGGGTGATTTTTTTTAGATACTGTTAGAGTTATGATGTTTACATGATCCCCGAAATGTGACATTTGCTGTACAGACTTACAAAAACTGTTGAAATTGATCAAGCCCAGCCAGGCCTGACTTGTCATGAATATCTTAAGAAAGGACACTGGAATGTATCGGGGGTGGAAGGCATGCAACAAAAGGTTGAGTACAGTTCTTTGTTTGTGAAAGGCCGGTGACATGCGACGGGGGTTGGGAACAGCTTTTTGATTATGTGAAGAACTGGTAAGACAAA
This sequence comes from Blennius ocellaris, assembly GCF_963422515.1. Classification (NCBI taxonomy): domain Eukaryota; kingdom Metazoa; phylum Chordata; class Actinopteri; order Blenniiformes; family Blenniidae; genus Blennius; species Blennius ocellaris. Next base: position 32,333,260 of record NC_137652.1, on the reverse strand, counting down.
AGCCCCCACCTCAAACATCCCCCACCTTAAACAAAGAGCCCCCTCCAAAGTGAACCCAAATGGGAGGAGGCTCAGGCTGGAGACTAGGAAAGACGCAGCATTTTATTGGGCTCCCACTCACTCACTGACTCTCCTTCTGACTGCTCGCACGCTGACGAGGTGGCTCTGAAGCAGAATCCTTTTCAAGGTGGACGGCTTCGGGGCCCAAGAATATTCTTGTAAAGGCCGGTATCTTTTCTGTCTTTTATAATAAACTCCTGTGTTAATCCATTCTCAAGGTTTGTAGGTTTATAACTCACTGTGTAACTTTTTCTCTCTTCTCGAGGAGAAAGTTTGTCACTCCCTGTCTGTGCGGATTTGAAGGACCCAGACTTAGACAATACCTACAACTACGCCACTACTTCCTTAAAGAAATTGATGGAGACAATACAGATACAGAACTCAATGAAATAGTACAGTTGATCACGCAAATATATACTGGTAGTTACACACCCAAATCCATCATTTCAAAATTGTATCAAGGAGTTGCAGCGGGCAAGGGAACCTCCACCAACTACATTAAAGAGAGATGGGAAAAGGAGTTGTGTCATGCAATAACCACGGAACAGTGGAACAATATGTGTAAGACTGTGATGTCAACATCATGCTCTGCGGACTGGCGTGAATTTTGCTGGAAAAACCTGGTCCGTTTTTTCATTACTCCAAAACTGAAATCTTATCAAACAACATCTACCCATGTATGTTGGAGGTCCTGTGGTGGTTCTGAGGCACACCACTATCATATTTTTCGGAACTAAAATTAAAACATATTGGGAAAATATTTGGAAAATCATACAAGAAATTCTCAGTCTACAGATCCCATTCACTTGTATGACACTCTATTTAGGTGATATACCAGAAACAATTACGGGAACTGATATATATCTGTTGAATATTTTTGCTGCAGCAGCGAAAAAAAGCCATCACTCACAAGTCGACCCTCCCACACTGGATAATTGGCTTGAAATCATTAAGGACATTACACGAGATGGAAAGATTGACTTTTGTTTTAAGATTGCAGATGGATATTTACTCTTCAAAATGGACAAAATGGACAGTGTATCCGAACAAATAATTGCTATCATGTATAGATAACTGATGTATGCTGGCACCTCATTACCCATTTACTTTCCATAGTGGTTCAATACAACAGATGCAAGATTATTGTTACATGAATGCTGCTAAATGTTGATCAATGTTTATATGCTTGACAACTCTGCCTTATGTGGAAAACTGTTCAATAAAAATTGAGTATAAAAAAAAAAAAAGAAAGTGCAGTGGGACACCGGTCTAACTAAAAGTAGTTAGAGAAGACGTCATTCCGAAGAAGCAGAGCTGAAGGAGTACAACACTGTCGTCCTGTGCCGTCAAGGACAACTTGTGTGTCACTGTGGCTGCCATGAAAATCACGTGGAAAACTATCCTTCACAGCTGCAGGGGACGTCCATGTACAAACTGAGCCCAGTAGGCTGCAGGGAAAGTTGGCCCAGCTGTGCTTGTGTCCATCAAAATTCATGAGGATCTTCTGGGAAAACTCAAATATGTTGTTCAAGTCTTAGTGTCTTAGAAACTGAGATCCTGGGTATAGATTAGCCCAAATATTAAATAGAATTTTTTTTTTTATAAAAAAAAAAAACTTTTTAAATACAATCGTCATTCCTAGGTGCTTTTATGGAGAAAATAGGAAAGTCCAACATATCCACATGAGCAAGCAGTTTTATTTGCAACTGTGGAAAGTAAACACAACACCCAGAGAGCCACACACATTTTATTTTGACACTCCCACAGGCAGACCATGCCAGGAGGACACTACACACAAAACCTTCTTCACTGCTGGTTGCCAACTTACAACTAATAAACTAAATTACATGAATTAAGCAACAAAAACAACACAATTATTACCAACACTACAAACCTAATATAACCCCCAATAATTATATTTAAAACACGACAAACAGAAACTCCCATAATGCATTGCAGCTATCAGCTCCTTTATTGCTACACATTATTAAAATGGAAGATCTGGGATTTTTAGAACCATGAGTGTGAGTGGGGTGGCTTTCAATGTCCTGTAGTTGTTGTGTAATTCACTAGAATGTTCCGTCACTCTCAACAAGTCTGCAATGAACCTCCTGGAATTGTCGGTGCTCCGCAGCGCAGCAGTTTTACTGTGAAAGGTACAGGAAGCTCCCAGCTTCAGATACCAGTTGAGCCGCTGTCATGACCTGCAGCCGCAATTCTACATTCTTCATGCCATTATTGTTGCGTATTGACGTTACATCACTGCGTCGTTCACGACCCGCCTACATTTTACCCCACTCTTTGTAGCGGGACTGCGCTCTGGGTGGCTTTGCCTCCTTACGCCCCGCTCCAGGATGAACTGCAGTGGGACAGAGGCTCAAGGAGCCGCAGTGGAGGGATGAAAGAGTTCCGACCCTTGATCTAGACAGTAGCAATTTTCTAGATTAAACCAGCCTGAGCAGCTCTATCTAGACAGTAACCTGATTTTTAGCAAGAGTATAAATTGAATTAGCAGGTAGGAAACCCCCCCCCCAAAAAACAACAACAACAACAAAAAAACAACAACAATACAACAATGATAACAAAAGCAAAAACAAAACAAAGAACAAAAACATGATTTTGATAATTGAAAGAATAGCAGAAAGTAAGAAAAATCAGCAGCAAATCTCATCGATGAGGATTGGAAGTGTGTGTGGTTTGTCCACTGGGTGTGATTGGAATTGTGGGGGGGCCCGCAGTACCACCCTGGGGCCCGAGGCCACCACTCTGACACCCGGCAGCCCCCGGACCCGGGGAGGCCCCAATAAACCACCCCGGAAAGCCACGCCCTAACCCAGAAGGCACCAGACAGAGAGTGCAGAGAGGACCCTCCCCCCAGGCAAGAGGGGCCCACAAGAGAAGGTTAAAGGGCGCATTTATCCTAATATTAAATTGAATTTCAATAGGATAAGTTCCATGTTGCTGGAGAATTTGAATCCTCCAAAGAAAACCCCCACATCATCTGAAATACTCAGGTCCTACAAATGTGTAAATGGCCTTAACGGAAGTGACATCTCCTCGGCATCCTCAACAGTGAATGTCTGAAAAACACAAACATGAAACACATTATACCATCTAGTTTCCTTAGTGTTTTCATTTGGACTGGACCAGCCGCTGATGAATGTCTTGAATGGACGCAGCGAGCTCCTGCAGCAGATGTTCGTGCTGACCAAGTAGCGTACCCTGGGAGGAGAGGGTTTCTCCCAACGAGTTGGGTTAATTTTCGGGCCAGAAGATTCTGTTACGGCTGGGAGTTGGTGCGTGGAGTCCTGAAACCCAGAAGCAGACCAGGAGGCAGAGCAGGTGCAATTTGGAGTGATTTTATAGCGCAAGACCTGGGGGATGAGGGAAAACCTGGGGGACGAGGGAACGGAGACTCCAGGATGCAGAGAGCGCAGGACTGCAGCAGGGAGGTGCGCTGCACTATGAGGAGGTGTGCTGAGGGCGCACGGGGTGAGGAGTCGAGAGCGCACGAGGAGGCTGGCCGAGGATGCTTGAAGCGGGAAGCTGTGGAGTGCATTTGCAAAGCAGGTTTCTTGTACGAGAGACACAATCTTCTGGCACCGGACCCCCCTCACTGCAGGGCATAAGAGGTGGGAGCAATCAATTAGTCAATTACTTGCAGGAGTGTCAGTGAGGGAGGATCCGGTGCTGGAGCAAGGTGTGGATCCTTACAATTACAACTGTAAAACTGGATGGTGAGTTTGATCGAGAGAAAGATTGGTTCGATTGGGGAAATGTGCCCACATTGGAAATAACAGTGGGAGATCAGTTGCAGAAAGTATATAATCAGATGGGAAGTTCTGAAGGGACGAGAAAAGAAGGCTGAGGAAGTGAATAGAAGGTAAGTGTTGCAATATGGCAAAGAGAAGGTTTATTTCCTGTTAACAGCAGTAAATAGGATGTGTTTAAAACACTGATAGAGGTTGAGAAATATGTGCAGAGAATATACAAGAACGAAGTGGAAAAGTCAAAAAGGAAGTGGTGATCGAAGAAAAATATTAAGAAGTTGCGAGAAATGCAAGGGTTAACACATTCACTGGGTGTTCATGTGAGTCTGTGTAAGTTGCTGCAGGATGCGGCCTTCAGTGGAGAGAGAGAGTGGATCCCTCTACACCACAGCTGCAAAAGCCCACCCATCCAGAAGCTCCGGGCACCCAGACCAGTCTGTTTCTCTACCCCTCGCTCAAGGAACTGGAGACTCCTACTCCCCCCTCCTCCTTATCTTGAGCAGCGGAGTAATTTACACACTCACTCTCCACCATCTGCAGCTACACAGATGACCACACTCTATGTTAACAACGGCACATTGGATGTTGATTATGAAGGATCTACAACACCACTCAGCTACCACAGATCATCAATAACACGTCCACACATTCAGGAAGGAGGTCACAGGGATTCAGTCAACTTGGGGGTGAGATTGTGAGGATCCACACCTCGCTCCAGCACCGAATCCGCCCTCATTGACACTCCTGCAGGCAATCAACTAATTGATTGCTCCCAGCTCTTAAGCCCTGCAGTGAGGCGGGTACGGTGCCAGAAGATTGTGTCTCTGTTCAGAGTCACCAGCTCCTCTCAGGTGGTCCACGACTCCCGGCTTCAAGTGTCCTCGGCCTCCCCGCCTCGCTGTGCAGCGTGCCTCCCTGCTGCAGTCTCCTCGCCTGCGAACTCTGCATCCCAGAGTCTCCGTTCCCTCATATCCCAGGTCTTGCAATAGAAATAAATGATTGCTAATTGTACCTGCTCTGCCTCCTGGTCTGCTTCTGGGTTCAGAACACTGCACACCGGCTCTCAGCCATAACAGAGATACGAGAAAGAAATGCGACAGAGCTGCAGCACACGTAGCATTTCACCACCACCACTCTCACAATGCAGCGCAGATATGAACTACATCTGGAAAACAACCTCTGACTATGGTCAGCCGTTAACATTTCAGCCTCCGTTTCAGACTAAAGCAGGACCATCTACGTGGTCCATGCATCATAGACAAGGAGCCCGAAGCTCATCTCCCGTAAATATCTGCTACTTCCTATGGTATGGAATGAGGATCGACATTCGTATGACTACAAACCTTGGAAACCCATGGACCTTAATTATATCAAGGAAAAACTCCCCCCTCTGACACAGGGTGGGAGCAAGTGGATGCAGGCCGTTGTGTCTGCCACTGGTCATGCTGTAATGGCGTTAGGTGATCTGCGCGCTTTATTAGGAGGAACAATGACTGTGTCAGAAATTAATGCATTTGAACAAGAGGCTGATATCATGTTGTAACAAATGAACACCCAATTACCAGTGAAATGGGAAAATTATTTGGTGATGCATTGCATAAACTTTATCCTGTTTCTCTTGCTCCTATTGCAGAGTGTCAGTATCGCCCCAAGGAAGGAGAAGACACACTGGCATTTGTTAAAAGGGCCAGAGCGGACTGGATTGATAGAACTGGAGTTGACTCCAGCTCGACCCCTATTCTTCTTCTCTCTTTCAGAACAGCTGTACTAAGAGGCGTACCACCACCTGTACGGGAGGCGATGGAAGCCGATCCTGACATGCATACGGCTGACGACACCAGATGGACAACATATTTCACTCACCACTTTATGAGACACATGAAACAGGCAGAGGAAGAAATGGGTGAGGTAGAAAAGTTAAAATTACAACTGATGCGCATGCACCTGGAAAATGAAAAGAAAACACTCAGAGCGCAGTGAAGCAGGAAAAAATACAGAGAAGTGCATTCAAGCTCCACAGGTCACTGCCCTCCAGGCTCCGACGAGATATTAAGGGCCTCCTCAACCCAGAGGTCGAGGAAGGGGATTGGGGAGACAATCAGGTAATAGACCACCTCACAATAACTGTCTGATTTGTGGACAACCAGGTCACTGGGCAAGGAGATGTCCAAACGGAGCACAGATGGGATATCCTCCATACATCCCTCAACCGCCATGGCCTTGCACGGGGTGTGAGCCGACTCCTACGCAGCCTATGCAGCCAACTCCACCCACTCAGCTCCATGCCACTCCAAATCCAGGAGCCACTCCAGTCCTCGGGTGGAATCAACAACCTCATTTCTGAAAGGGCCCACGGGAAGCTGGAAAGGGGGCGTTGGCAGACCCTTGTCTCACGGCTACGGTAAACGGACAGTCAATGCGCTTCATGGTGGACACCGGTGCTCGATTTTCATCAACCAGAGAATTACCAGCGGGCACCAGGCTGACCAAAGACTCTGTACCATTAGTAGGTTTCTCGGGGATCCAACAAAGACTGCCATTAACTGAACTGACTGATGTTGCTGGGTCATCACAAACACACAGACGCAACTTCATTTTTTCACAAAACTGTCCCGTGAATCTCCTGGGGAGAGATCTCTTGTTGAAACTGGCAGTAATGATGAAATGCTCAGCAGTTGGTCTTTCATTGATGTTTCCAGATGGCACTGAACATCGATGTTCTGTTGGTCCTGATCCAACACCTTTCAACGGCGTTGTGACTTCAGTCGATCAACCTGAACTGTATGAAGGGAACTTGCCACAGACCGCTGGCATCTATTGGGCAGAACTGGACCCTGGTGACTCTGGTTTTGAAACAATGATGCAGACCTATTGTGAATGGCTGCCATGGATTATATCTTTGAATACTTATACAGGTCCCTTAGATCCAAACCATTGCACACTGTTTTATGACAGAGATTCATATTTAACATATGAAGAACATTTTGAGTGAGTAATAAATGAACATGTGTAGCCATTAACTGTAAAAACACTGTATGTAGGAAAGCAAGGAGTAGCTTTAGGAGTAGACCTCACTGAAGAGCAGGTAGAGTGGTACAGACACTCAGGTGAGGCATATCCACACATAACTCTGCAAATTGGTACATCACATCAGGCAAAAGTTCTGGGTCCTATGATGCGTCAAGCCAAAGATGGCTCTGACTGGATGGTGACCCCGCTTCCCATGGTGAGTTTTTCACCCTCATGTGAAATGTACAGTATTGAGATGTCATCCGTTGTGTCTTGTAGTCTCCATCATCACCTCATTCAGAGGGACCACAGCAGAGAGAGAGATGACCATGAAAGTGCCAAGGAGATGCTGGATGCCCTTCCATCTTCCCTATGGCCTTCAGGCCCTACTGATGTTGGTTTCTGCATGTCTGTACAACCAATGTCTTTTTCTGTCTCTGTTTCCGATCCCACCTTTCAACACCAGTCCCAAGGGACAGGCGGGGATTGCAGAGACGTTGCAGGGTCTTATCCAAGCTGGCGTAGTTATCCCAACTGTTGACACAGGATGGAACACACCTATTCTACCGGTAAAAAAGAAGGAGGCAGGTACTTATCGTATGCTACATGATCTTCGTGCCATAAATAATATTGTATCTACAGCCTCTACACCTGTACCGAATCCACATACTGCATTGTCACATCTCTCACTTGAACATAGATTTTTTTCTCTTGTATAGATTTGGCTAATGCTTTTTTCTGTCTGCCATTAGCAGATCAGGTGAAACCACTGTTCACATTCACATATCAAGGTAAAAAATACACCTATGACTGACTTCCTCAAGGCTTTGTCTTGTCTCCTGGGATCTTCAATAAAGCTCTCAGACAGCAACTGTCAGATTTAGAACTACCTCCAGGAGTTCTTCTGGTACAGTATGTTGATGATTTATTGCTTGCCGCTGATGCCCCCACTTGTTTGGCAACACACTCTTCTTTTACTTCTCCATGAAACGAGATTTAAGGTTATCAGAAAAAAGTTGCAGTGTTGTCATGCAACAGTGTCGTTTCTTGGTGGTCTGGTATCATCGCGTGGCACAGGTATCGCAACAGCACACAAGATATCCATATTGCATCATCCAAAGCCAAACACAGTCAAAGACATGCTATCTTTTTTAGGATTAGCGAACTACAGCCGTTCATTTATTCCTGATTTTGCTGAACATACACACCATCTTTGGTCGATGGTCCGCGAGGTTGGAATGCGCAATCTTGACGGAATCTTAGATTGGACACATGAAGCAGAGGAATCATTTGTCACCTTGAAACAGTCTCTCTCCCAGGCATCTGACGTGGCAATTCCTGACTATAGCAAACCATTTTATCTGGATGTTTCTGAACAACCACATTCAGTTGCTTCTGTGCTTTTTCATAAACAAGAGGGATAACGTCGAGTAATAATGTACACAAGTGTCATTTTAGATTCAACAGAGGACAAACAACCCCCATGTGCCAGATATGCAGCAGGACTTACAAAAATCCTTAAGAAAACTGCACATATCTTTCTAAATCACACCTTGCATGTCCTTACATCGCACAATGTAGCAGCATTCATCACAAGCAATGCATTTACAATGTCGTCACAAAGACAGAACAACATGTCTAAAACTCTTTTTGCTCCACATATAATGTACACGCATGAAGGAGTTAATATGGCAGATGGGCTCACACAAGTAGAACCCGATTGTTGCACAGAAAAAACCGAACAAGACAACAAACTCAGACCAGATTTACACACATCCCCACTGCAGGAAGCAGACATGACTTTGTTTACTGATGGCTGTTGCTACAGACATGAAATTGATGGTTTAAAAGCATCATATGCTGTGGTAATTGAGAGCGAAACAACTGAGCAACATGAAGTGCTAGAAGCAGGAAGATTAGAAGGTCCGCAGTCAGCCCAAAGAGCTGAACTAGTAGCAGTGATCAGAGCATTGTTACTAGCAGAAGGAAAAAATGTAAACATCTATATAGATGAACTATGTACATAGTGTTGTTCATATTGATCTTCCAGCATGGCTCAGAGAAGGATTTAAAACCACAACAGGTCAGCCGATAAAACACCATAATGATGTAATAAACCTACTGCAAGCTATTCACAAACCCTCCACAGTAGCGATACTGAAATGTAAAGGGCATGACAAGACTCAAACAAACATCTCACGAGGAAACAACGCTGCAGACCAGGCTGCAAAGGATTCAGGTGGATATTCACCCCAACTGCAGATGATTGTAAGTACTGACAACCACAAACTGATTAATCAACCATATGACCACATTACCCGCCAGTCAGTAAAAACACAACAGGAGGCGGCAGCACCGGAGGAGAGACGGGGCTGGCTGGAGCATGGAGCACGGAGGCAGGATGATGGACCGTGGACCGGACTGGAGAACCAACCAATACCACCTGCAGGTCTGTTAAAAGATCTCATAGCTGAAGCACATGGACCAGCACATCTGGAAAACAGAGGTAATGTCTGATTGTCACACTGATGGCACCCGTACATGAAGGAAACAATTCAGACGTACATACAGGATTGTGAAGTATGTCAGTTTTTTTAATGTTAAACCATCAATCAAGACATCAGCTAGTAAATTTAGTTTACCAACTCTACCGGGGCAAGAAGTGATCATTGATTTCACAGACATGGGAGATAGATGTAAAGGAAACAGATATCTCTTAGTGATGGTGGATTCATACACCAGATGGGTGGAAGCTTATCCATGTAAAAAAGAGGATGCAACAGCTGTAATCAAAGCATTTGTAAATCATTATTTTCCCACACATGGGTTCCCTCGTCGCATCAGGTCAGAAAACGGCACACATTTTAAGGACAAAGACCTCCAAGCAGTTGAGAAAATTATGGGATTAAAACATGATTTTGGAACAGTGAATCACAGGGAAAAGTAGAAGGGATGAACTGAAACCTAAAGACTAAGCTGGGTAAGACATGTCACGACACCAAGATGGACTGGGTAAGTGCACTGCCCATTGCATTAATGGCTGTCAGATCTTCTGTCAATTCCCAGATAGGTTTCACCCCGTTTGAACTGCAGAGAGGACTACAGTTTCCAGGTCCAGGAGCAGGAACCGGCACGGAAGACCCTCCTCCGTTCCTGCAACACAGGACGTATTTTAAAGTTTTGAGATGTCTGGAATCTCGGTTCTCTGCACAGGTTGCCGGGACCAGCAGCAAGGGGGACTCGGCTGAGATCCCCAACACCAGCCCCTGGAGACTTCTCAAGGTGATAAAGAGGAAGTGGTCCGAGCCCAGGTGGACGGGTCCGTTTAAGGTCGTCGAGAGGACGTCTCATGCTGTTCGGCTGAGTGGCAAAGGAGACACCTGGTACCATCTGTCGCAGTGTACTCCGGCAGGAGAACCACATCGCACTCTACAGGAGACCTCCGACCATCTGAAGCAAGTTGCCCTTGAATCGGCTGATCCAGGAGACGCTCCACACGTGAAAGGGCAGAATAATCCCTGTGTGAGAGTCAGGTTGTGAGGGTAGTCTACCCCCTCTACACCGAAGTAAGAAGAACACAGAGAAGTAGACGACAACAAGAGAGGAGGTGAAATAGCGCTCCTCTCCGTCATGTGACGTGTTAAGTCACCACTGTTTAAAAGTTTTGTATGTTGCTATTCAAGTATATGATCGTGATGGCGGCTCAGTTTCCCTCGGGTTACTGAGGCGACCGTAGACGAGGTCATGTGACAAACAGACGGCATTGTCCAGTCCGGTTCGGAGTCGGAGTTCTAGCTGGATGTCGGAACATCCAGTTTAAACTCTGGCAATCGTGCAGAGGTGTTTTAGCGGCACAAGTTAGCAGATCGGATGCTAAATGTGGCTATGTGTGTGTTTATCTAACAGATTAGACACCACGAGCGGACGGTGGGCATGCACGGGGCGTGCTTGCAAGGTCAGGGATCGAAGTTAGCTTCAAGAAGCTAACCAGGCCTCTGGTGTTTGCGGTGGAAACCGAGGCTTCGGACGGGAGTGCGCATGAACGTCGCTTTCATGGATGTACACAAACAGATGCAGCTTTTCCAAAAAAAGAAAACACAGGAAATAAGCACATTGCATGTATTAGCTTCAGGCTAATCTAACAATGCTACACTGTAAAACCGAACTTGTTGTTTTAACTTAAAAAAATGTGTGTCCATGCTGCCTTGAAATTTTATGTCAAGACAACTAAGACAATAAGTTAACCTAAATAGATATTGCTAGTTGACTCAACTCCATCTTCAGTCCATATTACTGAAGCCTTTAGTTGACATAACTTTACCTTGAGTCAAAACTACTTAAATTCAATAGTTGATTAAACTTAAATAGCATTATAAGTAAGATAGATTTTCTTTTTGATGTAACTACAAAACTAGTGAGATGTACTTACATTTATGAACTGATTGAAAACAACGCCCAATGAAGATGAAATAAATGTATAAGTTGATTTAACTGCAATACTAGTGAGTTGTACTTGCATTTATGAACTTATTGAATATAACCTTAATCAAGTTTACATAAATTTATAAGTTGATTTAACTGCAATACTAGTGAGTTGTACTTACATTTATGAACTTATTGAATATAAACCTTAATCAAGTTTACATAAATGTATAAGTTAATTTAACTGATATATTAGTTATGTGCACTTGCCAATATTAACTCATTCAGTGCCAGCCCTTTTCAAATTTGGCACGTCCCAGTGCCAGGGTTTTTTCAACATTTCAGCGTTTTCTCAAAGCCCATAGAAAATTTTGTTCTGTGTAAATCTTGTCAAGAAACATACCAAATGAAAATTCAGACTTTCCTTTATCATCAGAAAAAATCTGTTTGTTTGTACCTGTTTCCATTCATTAGTAATGGCCTCCTGAACATGGGTGGGTATCACTGAAAATCCTGGTTTCTGACCAAAAAGCTGAGAAAAATGGCTTTTTGTGAAAAACAGCATTTCAAGCAGAAAATATCTTTGATCATAATTCTTTTTGCTTCAATGGCATCTCAAACACTTTGAGAAGTCTTCCCATTATATAATGAACCAAAATAACACGGACAACATTTTTTAAAGTTATACAAATACAACTTTATTGCAACCATGTAGAAGCATCAACAAGCATTGGAAAACGGTCATGTACATATGCATGTAAGAGGTAGCAGATACAAATAAACCATCAAATAAACATTTTGCAGGGATGCAGTAATGCAGATTGGCCAAAGGGGGGAGCTCACGGATTGAAGATTATAATCCGATTATAAATTCAGCATCATGCGGATATAATTGCGTTTAGTGAATCAGAATCACTTTTAGAATAACTTTTATTGCCAGATCATGATAACACAACAAAAAAATGTATGCTTTCACCGCTAACACAAGAGGCAATCAGTGAACGCATCAGTCTTACCTGTAGAGCTATGCGCTGCTTTGGCGCGAGGCTGGGGCGACGGGCTTCTGCTACTCGCAGAAGAGGTCGGTATCCACTCGTCCGAAGAATCTGGGTCAGGCTCGCTGAACTCTGATTCATCAGGGATCGGATCAGGGATCGGTCTTCTCCCAGATCTTTGACTTCTCCCTCTGGTTTCGACGACTGTGATGGTCCCAGTCACCGGCTCGCTGAAGCTCGCTACGTCAGAGGAGTGGTCTCTGCCGGCGTCTTCTATAGCTGCGCTGCTGGTGCTGGGTCCTCTCAAAATGCTCTGCTGCAAAGTTAGTTGCTTGAACTGACCGGCTGGCCGATCGGTCTTGCTCCGCCGCTTTGACATGGCTTCTGAGACGGTACTCTGTTCTACATCCTTGCGATTACAACTCCAATTTTTGACACAAGCAAGATCATGTTAGTAGCCCCGCCCCCATGCAAAAAACGCCATTAACGCGTAAACGCGTCTTTGGCACTCAGCGGTACTATTCGAAAAAACGCGAAAACGCGTCTTTGGCACTGAATGAGTTAATATCTACTTACATTTCTAAGTGGATATGATTTCTCTTTCTAACCTGTAAATACATTGCTCACTACATATTATCTGCGTACATTCATTTCATTACGTCTAAGGATTTTTTTTCAAAAGAGTAAATGACGAGCCTTTACACTACAGATTTTGGCAGTCACAGACCAACAGTTTTATTGTAGGCCAACTTTTTTCTTTTTTTACTGAAGATGAACTCTTCACATATAAAAAAAACATTAACAAGTTACAACTGTACCGACACATGTCATCAAAATAACAAATCTGCACTGTTGAGGATTTTTACAGCCCTGCATATATTATTTTGTTACCAATTATATTATGCACACATATTTACCAAATTCTTATTTTAATGCATTTCATTTGGATATCAATCCGAAAATCATTTCCTCCCCCAAATTTCTTCTCCAGATTTGTATTGTGATAACATTCGTTGGCATTCAACAATTTGCTTTTACAAACAAACATTTTGCAACAAAACATAAAAAAAAAAAAAAAAAAAAAAGGGATGCAGAGGGAAAACTTCTACAGCGGCCATTCACTTTAGGCAGTTAAAGTGTCGAAATATAATGCCAATCCAGGTCTTTATTTAGTTAACCAGAACAAAGTTGGTGCTGTAACTTGCATGGTTTTCAATGAAGAGTCCATTTCTCATACCATGTCCACACTTTGTTTGGCATGCAGATTATATTCAGTAGATCTTGCATGTTACACAATCACCTATTTTCATCTCACGAACCAATAAAGATTGTGACATTTGGTTTTGTTACCAGAACACAGTAAACTCTGCTTGAACTCTTAAACATGCATGGTTTCAACAACTTAATTTCTTACACCATGAACCAATGCAGAACATTGCTTTGTTCAGATCGCAAACACCTAACCTTTAACTCAACAATGTTCACTTTTGGTCAGATAAATGCGTAAACTGTGCTTTTTAAGCTTACATTTTCTTCCTCAAGAGTCGGTTTTTTAAGCCATGAAGCAAGGCAGAGCATTGCCCTCCACCAATGTCCATAAGCGAAACGGACCAGCTCATCAGTCTGTGCCACCATAAGGATGCCGACTGCCATTCCCTTTGTCCAGTCCTCCTCTGCATCTGTGACCTACACAAAGTGGACAAATGTTAAAAAAAGATAAACCTTTACCAATACCCATGGGGAATTCCAGGTTTCATATCAACAGCAGTAACAGATACCAATATTAGGGAGTGCACAATCCTGTTAGCCATATTGGCCAATTCAATTTATATAAATTCCTCAAAAATTTAGATAACTTATTTTGTGATCCATTAAGTATGGTTTTAACACTTGTGACAAGATATATTGGAACTTTTCTTTAATTGTAATATGAATTGGGTCAAGTTTTACAAATAAAATCATGTGGGGCATTACTAAACAGATAGGCAGACTATGCAACATTTACGATAAAACAGAGTAGAGTCACACTAATAATCCCTCTCAATGATCATTTCTGCCGCTCTAGAATGTGTGGTCCTGGTTTATCTGGTGTGGTCTGTTCAATTATTATCGAAAAACATACTTGTACTTTCTTGTACAGTGTGGACCCATCTTTTAAATAGTGGGGGAGCCCCATCAAAACAACTGCCCTTTACCTTTGGTTGGAACCCTGTAAAAATAATAGACAACATACAGATGGGATGTATTAGACCAGAAATCAGAATATAATTCTAAGTGATGTTATATATATTCTACTTAAGTCTTAATACTTGTTTCAGTTCACAAATAATCAATATGTTCGGAAAAGATGGATATTGGACTAAAATTAAATAAATAACTTTTCATTATGGAAGTATGCGAAAAGTTCTAGCTCAAAATGTGAGTCTACAAAAGGTTTTGAAACAATTGCTCTATGATTTGTAACACATGGGAAGGTTATGGACCAGATAGATTGACAAGAAAAATTGATTGGGTAGATTTAATTGGCTTTGTGTGAACAGACTTATATCAACACACGTACGTCAATATCCAGAGTCCTCAAAAGGCTGTTCAGCTCCACCAGACCCATACTGGCTCTGTACACCTCAAGGAACCTCAGCAGATACTTGTCGAGGCCAGTGAACAGGGAGTCTTTCAGGTCAATAGACGTAAGGCGAGCAAACTCTGCTCCGATCTGGTAGGCAGAAAAAAGCAAAGGAACACAAGTATTCTGTTCAATTATGCTGTAAATTCAATTACTTTACTGTTGTTGCAGAAAAACATTTTTTAAATCAATGTATTCTTTATACCAGATTATTCATGACTGATATTAACTAGGGATGCTCGATATTGGCTTTTCTACCGATATCCGATATTCCGATATTGTCCAACTCTTAATTTCCGATACTGATATCACCGATACCGATATATGTGGCTTTTTACATCAAAACTGTTAGGTAACAACAACATAAAATATCTCCTACTGTGGAATTAACACATTATGCCTAATTTTATTGTGATGCCCCACTGGATGCATATGTGAATCAAACATGGCTTTCCAAATGTACACACTGAGAAAAATAAGAGAACAACAACTTAAATTCTGGAAAAAAGTGCCATATTTATTTAGTGTTAGAGAGAAACCTCAACAACAAACTCAACAACACCACAGACAATATAAAAAAAAAGGAAGAGGCATATCTGCAGTCCATTAGTTGTAAACAGTCAATGAATGAATAACTGGACATAACTTGTCAAATAATAGACTCAAACTGGGCTCAGTCTCTTTTAAGAGTAACAAAATAGTGCAAATATAAACAAGAAAGGCACAGAAATGCTCACAAAATTAAAACAGCCCTCCTTTAAAGTGCAACAAAAACAAAGACTGAAGTTGACTCGTCCATATAACTGGTCTATTTCTTTCCCCATGTCCTCATGTGTAAGAGGGAGATTGTTCTGTATGAATACAAGCATCTCAGCATCTCAGCAATGTATGAGATTTCTCTTCTCATCAATGATGTGGGCACCAGTGCTGAACACTGGTTCACTGTCAACACTGGTGCAGGGTGCAGTCAGGTACTGGCACCAGTGCTGAACACTGGTTCACTGTCAACACTGGTGCAGGGTGCAGTCAGGTACTGGTACCAGTGCTGAACACTGGTTCACTGTCAACACTGGTGCAGGGTGCAGTCAGGTACTGGTACCAGTGCTGAACAGTGGTTCATTGTCAACACTGGTGCAGGGTGCAGTCAGGTACTGGTACCAGTGCTGAACAGTGGTTCACCGTCAACACTGGTGCAGGGTGCAGTCAGGTACTGGTACCAGTGCTGAACAGTGGTTCACCGTCAACACTGGTGCAGGGTGCAGTCAGGTACTGGTACCAGTGCTGAACACTGGTTCACTGTCAACACTGGTGCAGGGTGCAGTCAGGTACTGGTACCAGTGCTGAACACTGGTTCACTGTCAACACTGGTGCAGGGTGCAGTCAGGTACTGGTACCAGTGCTGAACACTGGTTCACTGTCAACACTGGTGCAGGGTGCAGTCAGGTACTGGTACCAGTGCTGAACACTGGTTCACTGTCAACACTGGTGCAGGGTGCAGTCAGGTACTGGTACCAGTGCTGAACAGTGGTTCACTGTCAACACTGGTGCAGGGTGCAGTCAGGTACTGGTACCAGTGCTGAACAGTGGTTCACCGTCAACACTGGTGCAGGGTGCAGTCAGGTACTGGTACCAGTGCTGAACAGTGGTTCACCGTCAACACTGGTGCAGGGTGCAGTCAGGTACTGGTACCAGTGCTGAACACTGGTTCACTGTCAACACTGGTGCAGGGTGCAGTCAGGTACTGGTACCAGTGCTGAACACTGGTTCACTGTCAACACTGGTGCAGGGTGCAGTCAGGTACTGGTACCAGTGCTGAACACTGGTTCACCGTCAACACTGGTGCAGGGTGCAGTCAGGTACTGGTACCAGTGCTGAACACTGGTTCACCGTCAACACTGGTGCAGGGTGCAGTCAGGTACTGGTACCAGTGCTGAACACTGGTTCACCGTCAACACTGGTGCAGGGTGCAGTCAGGTACTGGTACCAGTGCTGAACACTGGTTCACCGTCAACACTGGTGCAGGGTGCAGTCAGGTACTGGTACCAGTGCTGAACACTGGTTCACTGTCAACACTGGTGCAGGGTGCAGTTAGGTACTTGCCCAGCAGGGAAGAGGGCCTGGTTGAGCCTCCAGTCCTCCACGGACATTTCATTCACCGGGCTTCTCCTTCTTAGCCACGAGTCCAGCGTGTTGTTAAACGTCATCAAGCGCGCGCCCGTAAACGTCCCATACTGCGTTCATGCAGACTCGGAAATTCCAATATCGGTTGTAAAAATCCGATACCGATATTTCCAAATGTTACATTTTTAAGTCAATATCGGCCGATAATATCGGCCCGCCGATATTATCGGACATCCCTAGTAAATATAGTTATATTGCTGTAGATTGTAAAGATTTCATGTAATCTGTGAAGATAAGAGGTGGGAATGAATGGGTGATATTATGGTTATATTTATGACTTCTAGTGTTCAAGACATATCAGGTTTTATCATGGAGTTTCACAATAATCATTCAGGTCTGAAGTGTCCATCAGATAACTGTCGTGACTTTCAGGAGTCAAACACACAGGACACAACTTGCATTCAGTTTCTGGAGATTATTGTGTCCCCGACCCAATTTACAGACTGACCGTTACTGGCAGAGTTCCTCCACAAAGGCTAAAATCATCATATTAAGGATTTATGAATATCATGGAGGAAAGACTTGTCTATTGAACTAGATGTAATATGGGTCAGTCCTCTTATCCCAAAGACATTGAGATGAGCTGTAAACCCATAGCTTCAAAAACAAACTGGAAATCTGCTCGAATGCACTTTGAACACACACATTAGATGTGTTATCAATGTGAATCACGTTAAGTGCTCAAGTGCTGATAAGACTTTTGTCCTATTTTAGTTTACTGGAACACTGCTGATCTGAAGCAAAACAGATTTACTAGATCAGGGGTACGGAAGATGCAAAGACTTTGAAATTGTTATTGAAGCTAATTGAGTGCAGAATGTTTAATATTTTATTCAAAATAATGCAATTTGATTTGTTAAAACTATTCTCTGTATCCAGCAATCAACTAAAAATATCACAGAAAATATCAGTATATTTCTTTTGAAAATTCTTGTTTTGGAACTTTAAAGATTGTTTTCCTCACCACAATGACAGTTCAGCTTACTTTGTGTTGTTCCTGATATTAAAGTATTCAGTCGTTATAATTATTACATAATAAATATGCTATTAAGTACAGTGCTTGAAGTGGACAAAAAGAAGTTTATTATAGTAGTGTGAGATTGAAAAAAAAAAGTAATTGCATATTTGTTTAAATATTATGAGACTTTTAATAATTCAATTCAATTCAACTATATTTATATAGCACCAAATACAACACAGTCATTTGTAGGTGCTTTTAACAGAGAAAAGTCCAACATGTCCACATGAGCAAGCAGGTTTATTGTGACTGTGGAAAGGAAAAACTCAGTCGTACAGGAAGAAACATTTGCAGCACTCAGACTCAGAGGTGGCGGCTTTCTGCTGACCGGTTGGGATGAGGGGATGCAGGAGAGGAATGGACAGGGGAGACAGAGAGATGCATTGGGTAGGGAGATACAAACCTTGATTTGGGTAATCAGCGAGAAATAGGCCTGGTTCGGGTAGAGGGAGGTAGAGAGAGGTAGAAAGAGAGGGAGGTAGAGAGAGACGGTCATACATCATATATACCATATCATCATCATCTATGGACATTGTACCCATCAACACCAATATCCTTGTCCAAAATGGTTTTGTTTAGCCAAGATATAATTATGGCAGCATCATTTGAAGTATGTATGCCCATATGTGGACATTTTGCGATCCTTTTGGCAAATAGACTGCGCACATTTAAGTGACTGAAACCAAGTCCTGTCATTGACTGAAATTCAGCAGGAGTTTACAACTTTTCAGTACCAACATGGCCTGGATTTGGTTGCACATTTCCAGAGATCAGAAGCAACAAAGTAATTTTTTTTTTTTATTAAAAGAAAGACATTTTTAAATACATTACATTCATTCCAATTTGCTTTTATAGAGAAAATAGAAAAGCCCAACATATCCACATGAGCAAGCAGGTGTGTTTGCGACTGTGGAAAGGAAAAACTCCCTCAACAAGGAGAAACCTTTGTAGAAACCAGAGTCAGAGGTGGAGGAATTCTGCGGACCGGTTGGAGTGAAAGGATAGAGGAGAGGAGAGGAGAGACAGAGAAAGACTTGGTGGGGAAAAAAAATAAAATACATACAATACCCTTGTTAGTGCTACATACATTTTTTTAATAATACAGTAATCACAGTGATCTAAATATTTTCCAACTGCCATGAGATTAAACCAGCCTGAGCAACAGCAGAGCAAAAACCAAAATAATCACAACAGTTACAACAAAAGCAAAAACAAAAGGACATAAAACAAAAACAAAACAAACAAACAAAACAAAATAAAAACAAAAACAGGAAGGAAAACAACAACAACAAAAGAAAACAACAACTTAATTTTGATAATTAACAGAACAATCTCGTCAATGAGGAGTGGAAGTGTGTGTGTGTGTGTGTGTGTGTGTGTGTGTGTGTGTGTGTGTGTGGTTTGTCCTCTGGATGTGAATGGAACTGTTGTGGGGGGCCCGCAGCACCACCCCGGGGGCCGAGGCCAGCAGGGCCGGACGTCGCCACTCTGGCACCCGGCGACCCACCGGATCCAGGGAGGCCCCGACAAACCCGGAAGGCACCAGATGGAGCGCACAGAGAGGACCCCCCCCCCAGGCCAGAGGGGCCCACAAGAGAAGGATAAGCAACAAAGTAATTTTAATCGCGGCTCAAACGCCGGTTGCTTGTTTACAAGCAACTCACTCCATTTTAGAGCGTCTCGCTCATCATGGATACAAAGTTTCTAAAAAGAAATTGCAATGTTGTCGTCAGTCAGTAACATTTCTTGGACGACAACTGACTCCGTTAGGACGCAGTTTGACAACAGCACAGGTCTCCTCCTTGCTCCAGCTTGCTAAGCCCCAGACAGTTCAGGAAATTATGTCACTGCTTGGACTTTTCAATTTCCATTGATCACATGTTCCAGACTTTGTTACTCTTACTGACCCACTTAGACAACTCATGGCTACTGCAGGCTACAATGATTTAAAAGCACCACTAATTTGGACGACGGAAGCTGAATTAGCTTTCATACAAACAAAAACAGCGGTTGGCCAAAGTGCATCTTTGGCAACCCCAGACTACTGTAAACCATTCTACCTAGAAGTTGTTGAACAAAACGGTGTTATTAACGCAGTTTTGTTTCAACAGAGAGGGAATGGTAAGGCTGTAAACGACAGAGCGATTCTTTGTTATTATAGCGCAAAACTTGACACCACAGAGAAATCTCAACCTCCATGCACTAGAGCAGTTGCGGCTATTGCCAAGGCTATTGTTAAAACAGCACACATAGTCATGTGTCATTCATTGACCATTCTGTCAGATCATGGAGTAATTGCATACATAGACTCAACAGCATTCTCTATGACAGCCTTACGCACACAAAGATTGAGAAAAACTATTCTGCAACCACACATAACATTCCAAGCCCCAGATGATCTTGCAGTGTCAGGAGTGAGATCGTTTCCCATACATGATTGTGCCCCGCGAGTTGAGAGAGATGTAAAGTTCAGGCTAGACTTGAAAACAGAACCACTCTTAGGGGACAGAAGAGTTTTGTATGTGGATGGGTGTTGTCATAGGGACATGATGAAAGGAATGTTAAAAGCAGGTTTTGCGGTTGTGGAAAGAGAAGGAAGAGATTGGAAAACAGTAGTTGCTGAAAGTCTAGATGATGAAGAAAGAATGTCAGCACAAAGGGCAGACTTGAAAGCAGTGTGTAAGGCATTAGAACTACTAGAAGGTCAGAGAGGAGAAGTTGTAACTGATTCAATGTATGTTTTCGGACTATGCACCAGGGAACTGACTAAGATGGCAAGAGTTGACTGGAAAATGACATCAGGAACGCCATGTAAACATTCAGACTTGGTACAGAGACTTGCATATGCAATTATGTTGCCTTTGGAGCTCGCAGTAAGAAAATGCGCAGCTCATACAGGAAAAACAGATGAGGACTCATTAGGCAATGATGCAGCCGATGTCGCTGCTAAAAATGCGGCAGGTTTTGCACCTCATGATGTTTTGTTGGCAATGACAGAACAGACAGAAGACATTGATTTTGATAAACAAACAGATGAGAGACAGACTCAGACATTGACCCAAGATGACCTTAGAATACTCCAAGAGAGGGCGTCGCCATGGGAAAGATCAGTGTGGCTGGAAAAGGAAGCAGTCGCAGAAGCCGACGGCATTTGGAGAACTCCCGACGGTAAAGTTGTTCTCCCTCTAGAAATTGCCCATAGAGTAATCATGGAGGCTCATGGGAAGACGCATGTAAATAAAGATACAACAATGACAAGACTTTCACCCTGGTTTTTACCATATTTGAAAGAAAAAGTGCAAGAGGTTTTATCTCAATGCCAGATATGTGGGAAAATGAATGTAAAACCAGGCTTTAAAACATCTCCAGGTATATTTCCTCTCCCAGAAGGGCCAGGACACACATTAGTGATTGATTACACAGATATGGGAAAAGAATATAGAGTGAAAGGAATGAGGTACATGCTGGTGATGGTGGATGTATTCTCTGGCTGGGTGAGTGCATATCCCACAGCCAAGGAAACAGCTGCAGAAGTGATACAAAAGCTTATCACTAATTATGTGCCAGTTCATGGTTTGCCAAAAGTGATTAGATCAGATAATGGAACACATTTTAAAAACCATGACTTGAAAAAAGTGGAAGAACATTTTGGAATCAAACATAAATATGGCTCAGTTTATCATCCTCAGAGTCAAGGTTTGGTTGAAAGAGCTAACGGCATTTTAAAACAGAAACTTGCTAAAGTAATTACAGGCACAAATCTGACCTGGCTGGAAGCTCTTCCCATTGTTCTTCATGATATGAGAAACACACCACAAGCAGGACGAGGTGGGTTGACTCCATTCCAGTTACACACAGGGCGTGGCTATCGTCTTCCGGCCGGAGACGTACCACAGCCCGACGCGCATGCTTCACTACCGGTGTTTAGTCCTGAATACTGGACTGTACTAACAGACGCTGTCCAGTTTTGTGCTGCTTGCAGGAATCCCGGTCCGCTGCCCAAAGGCACTGATACCAGAGATCTCAACTGGGTGTGGGTGAAAAGGTTCAGACGCCACTGGCTGAATCCAAGGTGGTACGGCCCTTTCCAGGTGACGAAGAAGACATCACACGCCGTGAAGGTCGAAGGACATCGAGGGTGGTTCCATCTTCATCACTGCGCCAAGGCAGATCCACCAGAGAGAGAGATCATCATTCCTGACAACGACTGGGAATCCGACGACCAGGAGGGGCCAAGTGACAACGAGGGAGCATCCTACACAGAATCGGCACCAGGAGGAAATCATCGCGGCGACACCGACGACAAGAGATCCCCAGGGGTGCACTACACAACCCCTGAGGATTAAAGAAGAAAACATTGTTAGGTTCAAGCCGGTCAGGAGATCGCAAAACATCGCATAACACAAAGAATCCGAGGAGCAGCACTGATATAGAAAGACGGAAAGAATTAATCAAGAATTCATCTTCACAGAAGCACAGAGGATGAAGTGGCTGAAAAAACTGTTTGATGGTCCTGGCCAAGGCCAGGGGCCCTGTATGTGTGAATCATGGAAATGTTTATGTAGATTAATACTTGCATTACTAATTGTCTTATCACCCTGGTTTCTGTACATGTCGCCGCCCACTCATCCCGCAGGTAAAGGTATTAGTTCTTTAACGAATGTAAACCAGGTAAACACACTTACATCAGCCACACTCATAAGAACTAAAAGACGAGTCACAAATGACCTTTGTAGTAGAAATATTGGTGGGGAGTACCATCTCACAATTCCACAAATATTCCTGCCCATAAATAGGATCACCACTATAGCCATCCAACCTACTCAATTACGTTATCTGGGACAATTGGGACGACACAGTAGACGTTGGTATATGACAAATGCTGGACTAATGGTGGGATGGGGAAATCTGGTAGCAGAAGATGTGGGTGCAGATTGGCGGAGTCGGACAACCACTACATATGCTAGGTATCATAGGTCGATTATCACGCTAAAATCACCAACTTCAAATAGTGAATCAATAGAAATTAAGGTAGATCTAACTAAGAACCGCACTATTTTTCCCCCGGGTTTCCCTAAAGGTAATTTTGGAGTGTGTTGGGATTTCCTCCTATGGGAATTGAGAGATAAGGGAGATATACCTTTCCCAATAAAATTGTGTGATTATTTCTGCCAAAATAAAATAAGAGCTAAAGCTTGGATGTCTCCAGCAGCAAAAAGTATAGGAATTAGGACCATTAATCAAGTTAAAGAAGTAGATGATTATTTCAAAATAACAACAGGAATTTCAGGTGATGAAAATAATTGGTTGCTAATGGCAGAGCAGGCTTCTAAAATCTCCCAGGACACAATTAAAGGTTCATGTTTGGTGTGTATGCATGCTTGACCTCTACTTAAGGTAGTGCCGGCTCCAGTAAACTCAAATTGTATAGTCAACTTAATGAATCAAACTATACCTAGTAACACCTGTAAGAAATGGGATGAAACTTTTCCCATAACTACAATGTCTAAACTTAAACCCCTATTTCATAGCATAGTGGCTAAACAAAACTTCACCTGTATTAAAGTAAATGCTGACAAAGTTGAACACGAATTAGGAACTCTTGATTCAACTTGGTGCGAAAAAACACTTCAAGTTCCCGTTGATTTCACGCCATTAGCTAGGTCAGATGTATGGTGGTGGTGTGGATCAAATAAAATTTATGATGGACTCCCAAGACAGGCTAGAGGTTTATATGCATTTGTAACTTTAATTATTCCAGTAAAAGTCCTGCCTTTAAACATAGATCAAATTTCTACTCTAATACAACGCACTGAGGTGCACCAAAAAGTCATTTTAAACGTTGCAAAAGAGATTGGAGAAGACAATTAGATCCAACTTATATAGATGCGATAGGAGTGCCTGATGAATACAAATTAGTTGATCAAGTAGCAGCAGGTTTTGAAAACCTACCAATTATCTCAGCGTTTTTTCCGGTGACACCTAATAAAAATGTAGACAGAATTAATTATATTCATTATAATGTTCAACGTTTAGGCAATTGGACAGAAATGGGTTTTGCAGCCGTCCACGAACAGCTTCAAGAAACCTCAACTATGGCTTATCCGACCCGCATAGCCGTTGATATGCTCCTGGCTGAAGGAGAAGTATGTGCTATGTTTGGTGATAAGTGTATTTTCATCCCTAATAACACAACAGCAGATGGCACCTTAACTAGGACTCTAGAAGGTTTGCGTACACTCAATAAAAAAATGAAGGATCATTCAGGAGTTGATACATCCATGTGGGACGGTTTGGCTGACATGTTTGGTAGATACAAAGCTTTAGTAATGTCTGTGTTGATTTCTATTGCAGTGTTCACAGCTATTCTGACTGTTTGTGGTTGTTGTTGCATTCCATGTATTAGAGCGCTCCTTACTCGTTTGATTAACACTGCCATCTCCCCTGACAAACGGGATGTAGTAAACATGGCATTGTTAACTTCCACAGGTGAACCAGGTCATTTTGATCCAGAAGAAGAAATTGATCTGTTCCTTTTTAATGATCATTTGTGAAGTGGGATTAGCCCACTCCAAGAGAGGGACTGTTAAAATTCCCTCTTTTCCCTGGATGCAGTGCTAGACCGACCCAGTGGTGTAAAATAAGATCTTGTTTGAGATAAATAAATGATGTTAGTGATGTGATAGAAGCACATCAAGAGAGGGATTTATAAAAAACACAATAAGGCCAAAGATAGGATGTTTTGTTTTCAGAGATTTCCACTGTACATGTGTTCTGCAAATATTGATTGTTTTTACTTATAGGTATTTCAAGGTGTTATGATGTTTGCATGACCTCCAAACTGTGATATTTGTTGTGTTGATTTATAAAAACTGTTGAAATGACGACGGCCAGTCTGTTTTGAGCTGTAGATTGTGGAAAGTTACTGAGTGCATCATGGGAAGTGAAGTCTTTTTCTGTCTGTGTGAAGGTTCACCAATAGGAAACTAGTTTGCTCAGTGACGGAGACTACGTCACTGACGCCCCTTCTAGCGGTGGCCAATGGAAAGAGGGGATAGAGCGAAGCGCTGTTTAAACTCCTGGCTGTTGCGGGAGACGCTCTCTCTGTCTCTTCTCCCTTGTGCTGACCTGACATGTGTTTATCCTCGGCTGTTTTTCTCCGCGTTTAACGGCTAAGTATAAGACAAATCTTTGTAAGGCCAGTACTTCTGTCTTTTGTAATAAATTACTGTTAATCCATTTTCAAGGTTTGTAGAACTCTAACTTACTGTTTTTTCTCCTTCTTCTCGGGGGACTATCCTCTCCTGGGTGCGGGGAAAGACACACAGGACAAAAACTACTCCAGGCCTCACTGTATGTCTGGCAGCCCAGGTAGCTGCGAAGAGTTGAAATGATGCTGCAAGTCTGTCCAACAAGCCTTCCTTTTGCTGCATTCAAATGGTGTCAGAATAATTGGATAAATTATTATTCAAAAGACAAAAATAACACAAACACTAATAGGCTACAGTAAATGTCTGCCCATGTAGAGCAAAACAGATTAGTGAGTTATTTATTTTCATAGATACTAATATCAATGATATCAAGTCAATATTTTTATGATTTAAAGTTTTTAGGTATAGTAGAGTCTACTAGTAGAATACACCAATGTTTTTCAACCACTGTGTCGCGGCACACTGGTGTTCCGCGAGATATAGTCAGGTGAGCCGCGGGAAAGTATCCAATTTCACATTTTTTTCTAAAAATAATTTGCTCTCACAGCCGTTGTCAGCTGTGAGAGCAGTGTGTGCAGAGTAATCCTGTATAAATACTCTTCACCACTAGAGGGCAGCACGGAACGTTGCCGGTGAAATGTAAAGTGACAGACGTCAGTGTGGTTCATCTCCACCTCCTGCTACCATCTTGTATCAAAGTACTGTGTCAGTGACAGTGATGGAGAAGTTTTTGAAAACCAGGATCTCAGCTCTTCATCCATCAGGTCCAGGTTTCACACTGAGGGAGTAAAAAAAAAAAAAAAGTGAAATTGGGGAATACTTTTTTTCTGTATTTATTTGATTCCTGTTGATAAAACTTTGATGAGAATGACTTTATATTGTTAATAGAGGCTACAGAGTTTCACATTTTAACATTTTCGGGTGGTGGTGTGCCTCGAGATTTTTCCAAAGAAAAAAGTGTGCCTTGGCTTAAAAAAAGGTTGAAAAACACTGGAATACACAAACAAGTCTGGGATAAAATCACTGATACATTGATAACTGTCATGTCTTTAGTTTAAAGACATAAAGTTCAGAAGTTTATATGTTCGTGAAGTAAGCATTATAGGATATGTGTGGGAACGCGAGCGGAGTGATACATCTCCTCCGGAGAGGATCAGGGTTTGTTGCAGTGGAGTGAGTGCTCTTCTCGCGCAAAGAGGATCTTTGTTGTCATTGTGCTCTGAAGCTATTGACCTTATTCCGGACGTTTGCGTGGGCGGCGCCATGCGTGTTATCACACTTCCGGTTTAGCCCCGAGCTACTTGATTTGCGATACCAGTCTGTTTAATTGTTTCCAATTTAAAGCACAGTCACAAGTCAGCAAGATTACATCCCTGTGGTACGACATCATGGAGGAGAAGTAGGCCAGTGTCGGCTTTGTTTATTTGTTTATTTGTACATTCAAATTCCTCCTGAGCTCCTCAGTGCATGTGTGGTCTCTTCCCATGTCGTTCTCTCCATTTTTCTGTGACAGACAGTGAAAGACAAGTAATTAGCAGAGTCAGAAAAACAAAGTTTTACAAATGGAAATAAAATATAACAAACTATTGGTGCAACAGAAAGCATCATAACAGATAAAGTAGCTGTACTTTAGTTTTTACATTCGTGCTTTACTGTTCTCAGTTTTAGAATAGACTAGACTACATTATCATCATCAAATGTCTGGGCCTAAGGTGATGGTAGTGAGCATTCATTAAAATCTAACCCTAACCCTGCTACTCGATTGGCCTTTTTGTATTAATCTGCTATTTCATATTGATTTTGTTGTGTCTGCTAATAGCAAATAGCTTTATGGTTATTTCTGTTCCTGCAGCCGCTAAATATTTCCCAACATGGACATGCTGCATATCTTTACAAAGCATGTTGTGGGTAGTTTTTAGTCGCTGGGTTTGTTTAATAGATGCCTTAATTTCCTAAGCAAGACGTGGCTTAAGAAGCGCTAGACCGCCTGGAAGCTAACTAGTTAGCAACGTTAGCCTGTCGTCTTGTAAACACTGCGAACTCCGCGCTGCGGCACTCTAATGATAGCGTTTAGCACTGGACACACTCTGATTTAGACTGTAGTCTGTAATAAAGTCAGCTCTATATGGAATATTGTGTTTCCACACTGAAGAATCCTCCAGATTGTTGTTGTTTGCTCTCCTCAGTGAAGAGGAGCTCCGTACTGAGCACACAGAAGGGATGCCATCTGACCGGCAAACGGGCTCTATAAACACCTCAAAGTCGTTTTCAAACTATCAACACAAGCAATGCATCGTTGACTCGTTGGTGTACATGACCATAGCACATTTGGCGCAAAATAACCTACCTTATGTGATATTTTAGATGCAAGTCTTGACAGTAGTTCTCCGTTGAAATGAATGCGATTTCGCTGGAACAGGAAGTGCGTTTCAAACGGAAGTGTGGGACAGAAGTAAAAGTGGGCGGGGCGGAATAAGGTCAATTGGGTCAATTAGCTTCCAGCCGGTCTAGCAATTCTTAAGCCGCGTCTTGCTTAGGAAATTAAAGCATCTGTTGTAGTAATAAGCAACTATCTAAATACTGTCACAAAATAAACACATGTTAGCTATATACCCTGCAAATGAATAGCTATAGATGATAAATCAAACAAATGGTGGTGTAGTAATGTTTCAAACGTAGTAGTAAGTGTTTGTACGTAATATTCACGCTCATCTAGTAGCCACTAGAAAGACACAGACAGCTGTTAAATAATTTGATAGTTGTGTTGTTTTAAAAGATTTTAATGAATGCTCACTACCATCACCTTAGGCCCAGACATTTGATGATGATAATGTAGTCTAGTCTATTCTAAAACTGAGAACAGTAAAGCATGGATGTAAAAACTAAAGTACAGCTACTTTATCTTATTATACTTTCTGTTGCACCAATAGTCTGTTATATTTTATTTCCATTTGTCAAACTTTGTTTTTCTGACTCTGCTAATGACTTGTCTTTCACCGTCTGTCACAGAAACATGGAGAGAACGACATGGGAAGAGACCACACATGCACTGAGGAGCTCATGAGGAATATCTTTGGCTCACCCAAGAGATATTTCAGAGTGGGTGGATGACATGAGAAGATGGCCGGAAATAGTATATGGCGACATTTTTTACTATTTTGTTTTGTCGCTTGGGGTAGATGGTTCTGCTATGCGGAATTTTAACAGCACTGAGGCATACCAATATCTGCACAGTGGTAAAGTTGGCCGTCTGTTGGTTCACCAGGAGAAGGACTATATATTTTTGAAAGCCAGTGTGAGCCCAAGCCAGGCCAGTGCACAAGCTCACTTGGCTTGGGTGTTGGCTTCAACTAATGGAGCAGTGGAGACTACAGGATGCACTTGCATTGATGGGTTAGGGAGATCCTGCAGTCATGCTGCAGCAATACTGTGGAAGGTGGTTGAAACAATGTGGAAATGTTTGCCATAAAATAATACATAAATAGAATAAATGTAAATACAATTCATATATGTTTGTAAATATTTGAGTTTAAATTGTTATAATGCTGTGTATTTTATTGTTTTTCTGAAAATGTTAACTTGTTTTTCTTTTTGGGGGGGGCGGGGGTCACAGTAACAGCTGCTGAATTTACATCTAATCGTGAGTATGTGGTCAAATCTCTCAATGATACGATGGAGTAAGGTAAGTAAAGTAACTGCAGGTAAGTAAGCAGGACATCTTTATATCACGCTATTTTTGTTTCATGGAGCATTAAGGTAAGTGTGCACTGATTACTGTCTTTCAATGTTGTGAGCAGATGCCTTTACATGGTGTGGTGATGTTTTTTTAATCTAAATTAGATATTATATAATTATATAATATATATTATATATATATATTATATTATTACATAATATTATAGAAAGTATGAAAAATATTTTATGAAAAATGTGTAAGCTCTGTCGTGCAGGAGTTGTCCATCAGATGAAGGTTCTTGCGTCATTGTACTCTGTAGTTGACACTTCATAACCAACGAAGAAGAAAAAGAAGAAGAAGAGGGAAAAACAAACTGCGGGGGAAAACATGTTGTAATCCAGGATCATTATCTTTAGTTTAGTTTTCCCTCGCAGTTTGTTTTTCCCTCTTCTTCTTTGTCGGTTATGAGGCACTTCCAGAAACCGAAGCAACCAATCAGAGATCAATGCCCGCCCCAAATTTCTGTGAATGGTGGACAACCGTGTCTGTCACATTTGGGCTTTGCACATTTTGAGCGAGCGCACAGCAGGACTTGAGCGCAGACGTGGAGAGATTTGAGCGAGCGAGAGAGAGAGAGGTTGAGCGCAGAGGAAGAATCTGAGCGCAGAAATTATTTTTGAGCGCGCAATCTCAAGTTTGTCTTTGCGCAATTTAAATATTTCCTCAAATGCTATTAGTGTGCTTGCACAATTAATTTTTTTGCGCTCAAATTTTCCCATCGCTCGCTCAGAATTTTGGCACAAATATAACCCCATACTCATCTGGTCGTCTTCACAACAGGCAGTGGTGGATGTGCCCTTCAATGAGGAGTTCTGCTCAGTAACTGTTGCCAGGCTCAAAAGATTTTATTTCCAGAATGTTCTGCCTTATGTAGCTGCTGAATCTCAGGAGGGTCGTTTGGTGCTTTGTGCACGATATGCACAATTTTGTTAAGGTTGGGGCCATGTGGTAGGGCTGTCGTTGACTTATACAAATTGTCCTTTTGTCTTTCACCCGCACAGAAAGAGAGGACAGATCTCTTGGTTAAGGGAAGCCGCGGCGAACTTTAAATATAGTTCAACATACCTTGAGATTGGATTAACACAGTAATTTATTACAAAAGACAGAAACACTGGCCATCTAGAGAATCGCCTTATACTTAGCCGTTAAAGCAGCTGAGGATAAACGCGCCTCAGGTCAGTCGAAGAGCAGAAGGAAGAAGAGAGATCCACACAGAGCTTCCGCCCGATCAAACACGCGCGCTGCTAAATCCCCTCTTCCCATTGGCCACCGCTGGAAGGAGGCGTAAGCAACGTGCTCTCCTATTGGCGGACCTTCACACAGACTGAACAAACTACGGTACCCATGATGCATTTCGGTATTTGTCCATCATCTACAGCTCAATAACAAAACAGTCCGCCGCCATTTTAACAGTTTGAATAAGTCCATGCAGGAAGCGTCACAGTTCGGAGGTCAAAGAAAACGTCATAACTCTAACAATAGCTCTCTTGATGTGATTCTATCACATCACAAATAAACATTAAAAGAGAACAGATTAGTTTCATCTTCTGGATCAAAATGACCTGGTTCACCTGTGGAAGTTAACAATGCCATATTTACTACATCCCGTTTGTCAGGGGAGATGGCAGTGTTAATCAAACGAGTAAGAAGCTCTCTAATACATGGAATGCAACAACAAATAGAAATCAACACAGACATTACCAAAGCTTTGTAATTACCAAACATGTCAGCCAAACCGTCCCACATGGATGTATCAACTCCTAAATGATGAATAATAATTTTTTTATATTGAGTGTACGCAAACCTTCTAGAGTCCTAGTTAAGGTGCCATCTGCTGTTGTGTTATTAGGGATGAAAATGCAACACTTCTCACCAAACATAGCACATACTCCTCCTTCAGCCAGGAGCATATCAACGGCTATGCGGGTCGGATAAGCCATAGTTGAGGTTTCTTGAAGCTGTTTGTGGAGGGCTGCAAAACCCATTTCTGTCCAATTGCCTAAACGTTGAACATTTTAATGAATATAATTAATCCTGTCTATTTTTATTAGGTGTGGCTTGGAAAACGCTGAGATATTTGGTAGGTTTTCAAAACTTGCTGCTATTTGATCAACTAATTTGTATTCATCAGGCACTCCTATCGCATCTATATAAGTTGGATTTGATTGTCTTCTCCAATCTCTTTTGTGACGTTTAAAATGACTTTTTGGTGCACCTCAGTGCGTTGTATTAGAGTAGAAATTTGATCTATGTTTAAAGGCAGGACTTTTACTGGAATTATTAAAGTTACAAATGCACATAAACCTCTAGCCTGTCTTGGGAGTCCATCATAAATTTTATTTGATCCACACCACCACCATACATCTGACCTAGTTAATAGCGTGAAATCAATGGGAACTTGAAGTGTTTTTTCCGCACAAAGTTGCATCAAGAGTTCCTAATTTGTGTTCAACTTTATCAGCATTTACTTTAATACAGGTGAAGTTTTGTTTAGCCACTGTGCTATGAAATAGGGTTTTTAAGTTTAGATATTGTAGTTATGAGAAAAGTTTCTTACAGGTGTTACTAGGTATAGTTTGATTCATTAAGTTGACTATACAATTTGAGTTTACTGGAGTCGGCACTACCTTAAGTAGAGGTCGAGAATGCATACACAAACATGAACCTTTAATTGTGTTCTGGGAGATTTTAGAAGCTTGCTCTGCCATTAGCAACCAATTATTTACATCACCTAAAATTCCTGTTGTTATTTTGAAATAATCATCTACTTCTTTAACGGTCCTAATTCCTACATTTTTTGCTGCTGGAGAGACCCAAGCTTTAGCTCCTATTTTATTTTGGCAGAGGTAATCACACAATTTTATTGGGAAAGCTACATCTCCCTTATCTCTCAATTCCCATAGAAGTAAATCCCAACACACTCCAAAATTACCTTTAGGGAAAACAGGGGGAAAAGTAGTATGGTTGTTAGTTAGATCTACCTTAATTTCTATTGATTCACTATTTGAAGTTGGTGATTTTAGCATGTGGCTGATGCAAGTGTGTTTACTTGATTTACATTCGTTAAAGAACTAATACCTTCACCTGCGGGATGGCAGTGACATGTACAAAAACCAGGATGATAAGACAATTAGTAATGTAAGTATCAATCTACATAAACATTTCCATGATTCACACATACAGGACCTCTGGCTTTGACCAGAACCTTCAAACAGTTTTTTTTTCAGCCACTTCATCCTCTGTTCTTCTGTGAAGATGAATTCTTGATTAATTCTTTCTGTCTTTCTATATCAGTGCTGCTCCTCGGATCCTTCGTGTTGTACAATGTTTTGCGATCTTCTGACCGGCTTGAACCTAACAATGTTTTCTCTTTAATCGTCAGGGGTTGCCGCAGTGCACCCCTGGGGATCTTTCGTCGTCGGTGTCGTCGCGATGATCTCCTCCTGGTGTCGATTCTGTGCAGGATGCTCCCTCGTTGTCAGTTGGCCCCTCCTAGTCGTTGAATTCCTAGTCGTTGTCAGGAACGATGATCTCTCTGTCGGATGAATCTGCCTTGGTGCAGTAATGAAGATGGCACCACGCTCGATGTCCTCCGACCCTCACGGCGTGTGATGTCTTCTCCGTCACTCAGAATGGACTCCATCACCTTGGATTCCTGTAAACATTACAAAAAATTCTCCAGAGATGGGGGAAGACTCGAGTGTCTTTCCTCACCTGCTGTGAGCAGGAAACTTCACCATTCACTTGCTCTCTCTTTTGTCTTGTAAATAGCTGGTGTTGTTTACAATCTCACCCAGCTTTTATTACCCCTTTTTTGATGTGGTTAGCGGGCCGTCTGCTGAGGAGTTATCTCTATTTCAAAGGGATTGCATACACCATGTGTGTGTGTGTGTGTGTGTGTGTGTGTGTGTGTGTGTGTGTGTGTGTGTGGAGACAAGAGAATTGAAAGGAGCATTTGTGTGAGTTGTGTCATGGAAGTACAAAACAAGATGGTGGATCACAAAATACTACATTTCAAATGGCAGTTCTCAGAGAGCAGGAGAACTGTCCTTGGTCTCCACCATGTGTTGATGACAATGGAACAATAGAAGCTTAGCCGTAGCATCTGCTTCCTATGTGTCTTTGCTAAAGGACCATTTCTAGAATAAGTTTATGTGAATGCGATTTATCTTGTAAAACGTCATAAGTCATCAGCTGGTGTTCAGTCGCAGTGTGATGTTGTCTTTGATATATGTGTAAGATTGTGAATTAACCAGTTAGTAAAACAGATAAGCATGCAGACCCTGTGTCTGTGGCAGAGTCAACGTTGGTTTACACATTATTATCTGCTCCTAATATCATTATCAAAAGAATGCGATCACTGTAACAGAATTAACACATTTTCATGAAAGTTAAACAGTTCTATGCATAATCATCAAGTTTAACTAATCTCAATTAAACCCCAATTGTTACCACTGCCTTAAAGCAGTTCAGTTGTCGTCTTGCTGGAGGGAAGCTGGTGTCTTCTCCTTTAGTTAGCAGCTCCTGCTAACTGTGGCTGCTGGTTCTGCAGGCTGAGGAGAAGAAAATGAAGTTGGTGTTTCAGGAGCTGTCCTTTACAGCTCCGAGTTGGTCCCCTCCAGACTGAAGACCTGGTGGCTCCAAGCTATGACGGTTTTCCTGCTTGTTGAGGAAAACACAAAGAAGTTATGTGAGATGTCTTTTCTTGGTCCCGTCTTGGAAGAACCGGTCGGTTCCCTGGAAAGCAGACTCTGGATTGCTGGTCTCTGGATGTGGAAGGTCTGACCCTCATGGTAGGGTCAGCTGAGTTAAGGAGTGGAGGTCGCTGGTTTAAAAGTTGTTAGTTGGTTAAAAGTATTAGTTGTTAACGCTGGGTGAGTTGAACTGCTGTAACTCACCTCCTCTGAGCGAGGCTCCCAGGACCCCCTGTGACACGAGTGCATCCAGAGGTGTGAAAAGTCTGCTAGCTGAAGCAGTCTTAATTACATGTTGTAAACAGAGAAAGAGGAAGGGGGAAGGAGATCCTGCAGAGCTCCTCCAACCCCCTACTAGGTGCGATAGACAATTACATTCCTTAGTCTTCTTTCATGTCATGGCTGCGTCTCATGACAAATGGAGATTTTTTCTACTAAAATTAACAATCCAAATTAACAATCCTTCTGTGATCCTGTGTAATCCCAACATTCCCCCTGTGGCCTCAGAAGCATTGTCGACAAATGATTCTGAGGGCACACATGTTCAGTCTACAGATAAGAAAGTTCATATATTAATTCATTCTTGTGGTATCATCTGGACACCTGGTAAACAATTAGGCCTTGTCGGTACAATCTATCTCTGCTATACAATAGTACTACAAAACAATCCTTCAGGTTATGAAACACAATTCAGAAAAACCACAATAATACTGGCATGATGTTAAATAACTACTTGTCCCAGTTAATGTTAGTGAGACACAGGGTTGGTAATTAAAATGGTTGAAGTGTGAAAAAGAAGGGGGTCACCTCAATGAGCACTGTATGTGAATGTATATTTATATGACTATGTGTAAGTCATACTGAATCCTTACTAGTGTTTCAACGTACCTATGTGTCTGACAAAATTGTGCACAAAATTTAATACAAGTGTACTTGTTAAGCGGACAGCGATGTTTTAAGTCCATCTGAGGTTAATAGCAGGGTGTCTTGCTATTACTTGTTTAGGAATCGACTTCCTGCTCTTGCAGCTCAAGTCTGCCGGTCTGCAGAGAACAAAGAGCTCATTACAATAACAACTGTATCAATGTTGCTGTGGGGGTTGTCTATGAACAAGCCCTGGTTCTTGGAGACAGAGAGACAGTTAGAAGCATTCAAATTCATCACATGCCGCTAAAATGTCCCTCAAATTCATTTCAAATTCTTCACTTTTTTCCTTCATTCTCATACTAACTATCCCATCTCTCCACAATACCAACACTCTTTACTCTCATTTGCTGGGCTAACTTTTTCTACCTGCCTTGTTCCTTTCTTTCCATAATAGCCAACAAAATAACATACTTTTCCTTCAAAACACACTTCCTCTTCTCCTTCAATATAAATCACATTTCTATTTCTCGTCCTTTTACTTAAACCACTTTCTACATGAAGAGGGGGTTTCTGCTTTACTTCTTCCCTTATCCTGTGTCTTTATCCCTTTTTCTCCTACCCAAGCACATGGAGATAACAAAGCACACAGCATCCATTTTTTTTTTTCTTTTACTTTAAAATGCCACTTTTTCAGTTTCAAAGCTGAGAAATGTCTCACTTCAAACTGCCTAAAGATCTCCAATAAAAGGCTGTCTTTACTCCACTAGAATAACCGCACCGTAAGGTTTATCAGTCATCTAGTGTTTCAATTCGGACACTTTTCATTCACACAGTCATTCACAGTGTTATTCTCGGATTGAAAACTACTTTTTCCACTTATGATAAAACAACAACACAACTATATCAACTTACAGCATCACCCACACAATTGTGTATTTTACCAGAACATGAGCCTGATGCAAACGCACAATACATACAAACCACTCACACAATCTCTTCATGCTTACAAAATATTAAAAAAATGACTGCAGTTTCCCTTAAATAGCGCTTTTCTAGTCTAACGCGTCCCGGACGCGGGGCAAAGTTTGCAAGTGGTAAAACTCCAAACTTTGCGGGCCTTTAACCCTTATAGTTTCTTTTTAAACTTTGACTATAGAATTCTCCAGAATCTTGTTTAAAGTTCCCCGAACTGTTATTATTTCACGAGACTTTAAAATCTCTGTTTAAGGTTCCCCGAACCGGTTATTTGTTTCGGACTTATAGATCCTAAGGTCCCTGACCTCAAGCCCCAGGCTTCGAAAAAACACTTTTAAGTACTTTCTCCTTCAGCGTGCCCCAGGCACCTGGGATATAAAAAACTGTATAATCCACTCTCAAGTTTTTGAACTTTAACATATTTACCGTTAATTCTATAAAATTTAGCAATATCAAACGGCGTTCAACTTCACGTACCACAGAGCCAATTTATCGTGTCCAATGTGCAGCATTCGGTGAAACAGGAAACTGCTCACCTTTCAATTTAACCCGGGCGGCTCGGTATTACATTCAGAAAAAAATCGTTTTTCACTCACCGGACCAATTCGTCCAAACTTCCCTTCCGTTAAAAATCGTGTTCGTGGCGCCATTTTGTCCTTTTGTCTTTCACCCGCACAGAAAGAGAGGACAGATCTCTTGGTTAAGGGAAGCCGCGGCGAACTTTAAATATAGTTCAACATACCTTGAGATTGGATTAACACAGTAATTTATTACAAAAGACAGAAACACTGGCCATCTAGAGAATCGCCTTATACTTAGCCGTTAAAGCAGCTGAGGATAAACGCGCCTCAGGTCAGTCGAAGAGCAGAAGGAAGAAGAGAGATCCACACAGAGCTTCCGCCCGATCAAACACGCGCGCTGCTAAATCCCCTCTTCCCATTGGCCACCGCTGGAAGGAGGCGTAAGCAACGTGCTCTCCTATTGGCGGACCTTCACACAGACTGAACAAACTACGGTACCCATGATGCATTTCGGTATTTGTCCATCATCTACAGCTCAATAACAAAACAGTCCGCCGCCATTTTAACAGTTTGAATAAGTCCATGCAGGAAGCGTCACAGTTCGGAGGTCAAAGAAAACGTCATAACTCTAACAAAATCAAATAATTTCTATTGTACATACGTTCATATTCTGTTATTAACAAATACTTTTCTGATATTTTGATCAAATAAAATTAGCTGTTTACGTCTGTTTTTAGAGAGTAGTTATATTCTACATTTTTGTGGTAATCTTTTGTAAATGGAATTTGTTACTTTGTATTTAGGTTCATATGCTTTTTGTACCAGGTGTTCTATTGTAAAATATTTTCATTTAAACGACAATCAAAATAATTAAAACTTTATATGAGAGGTAAAAATTATTTTAATGTACAAATAAACAAAGCCTACATTGGCAACACCACTTGGAAATTTTTTTTTTTTTTTTTTTTATAATTTCTTCATGTACATCATGACCTTTCACTGTAAATGACAATAATGATTTAAAACAGGTTAATAGAGAAAGTCCTGTTGAAACATTAATGGTAACATATCATTGTAACAAAGTATTTACAAATATTTACAATTATTAACAACTAATCTTCATGAATGATCTCCCCACGTAAGTTGCATAAAGCGGCGCAAATTCTCAAGATTTTGTGAAATTTGGGAGCCAGGTTAATTGGTATGGTCTGTGAAATGACTCTGACGTTTTTCAGATGGTGGATGACCCGTTCCACATGGACACGCACATTAGCAATGCGTCTGGTGTTGGTTGTGTCCTCTTCAGACAGTTGGATTCCTTTTTTGGTGAATGCTGGCATGATCAGCTTCACTTTTCGCTCACGAAGGAGATCTGAAATTGCAAATCCTCTGTCTGCTATGACCTCATCTCCTGGGCGCAGGTACTCCAAAAAGCCACTATCTGCTGTGATAAACTTGGCACTGCATCTGCCTCCATATGCAGCGGACACAAACATTATTAGACCACAGGGAGCAATTGCCACCAGGTTTTTGATTGTATTTTGGCCGTAATAATGACTGTAAGACTCTCCTCTTGAGTCAAGATTATGGGCTTTCTGTGGGGGGTTTCAGAGCAGTCAATGATACAGGTTGTTGTTGGATAGTGATCTTTAAAACACTGTGGCATTGTTGCTTAAATTGTCTCCCTGGGCAGCCAAGGGATGTAACTCCTCAGCTTCTCCTCCATGATGTCGAACCACAGCGATGTAATCTTGCTGACTTGTGACTGTGACACATGAAATCTTTCAGCAAGGTCATCCTGCAGAAAATTTAGGCTGAGTTTCATCAGTGACATAAAGATCTGATCACAAGCGTCCATCTGAAAGGAATTTTTGTAATCTTTTGTCAGCTGATCAGCCAAAAAACCAAAACCTTCCAAGGGCAAACCAGTGTACAGCAGGCTTAAGTGATCAGAGCGTAGCAGTTGTCTGTACAGTTCGGGGACCTGAACACTGTGTTGCCTGATCACATTTAAGTGGCTGGTCTAATATTGGCCCAGTAGCTGTATAGTGGTGGTCAGGAGGAAGTGAAGGTGTTTCTTCTTCATGGGTATCGTCTTCCACAGCACAGGTGGCAGATGCAGCTGAAGACACAGACAAATTAAATTAGTTTTTTAGAAATTATACAACGGAAAAAGGTGACTTGCCCCCTCCAGGTCGGTGGAGTGCCCTTGTCACAGGTGGAGGAGTTCAAGTATCTTGGGGTCTTGTTCACGAGTGGGGGAAAGATGGAGCGTGAGATCAACAGGCGGATCGGTGCGGCATCTGCAGTTATGCAGACGTTGTATCGGTCCGTCTTAGTGAAAAAGGAGCTGAGCCAAAAAGCGAAGCTCTCGATTTACCGGTCGATCTTCGTTCCTACCCTCACCTATGGTCATGAACTATGGGTCATGACTGAAAGAACGAGATCCCGGATACAAGCGGCTGAAATGAGCTTCCTCCGTAGGGTGGCTGGGCGTACCCTTAGAGATAGGGTGAGGAGCTCAGACACCCTTAGAGATAGGTTGAGGAGCTCAGTCACTCTTAGAGATAGGGGGAGGAGCTCAGTACCCCTTAGAGATAGGGTGAGGAGCTCAGTCCCCCTTAGAGATAGGGTGAGGAGCTCAGTCACTCTTAGAGATAGGGGGAGGAGCTCAGTCACCCTTAGAGATAGGGGGAGGAGCTCAGTCACCCTTAGAGATAGGGGGAGGAGCTCAGTCACCCTTAGAGATAGGGTGAGGAGCTCAGCCACCAGGGAGGAGCTCGGAGTAGAGCCGCTGCCCCTCCACATCCAGAGGAGCCAGCTGAGGTGGCTCGGGCACCTATTTCGGATGCCCCCCGGGCGCCTCCCGCGGGAGGTGTTTTTTTTTTTTTTTTTCTAAAAATTTATTTAAAAGGGACAATGTACAGTTAAAACATAAATGTTGCCATTTGATCCACTATACCAGATTGTAGCTTTAAGCTAATTTGCATCTGTAGTCCCTTGGCAGGTCACAAAAATACAACACAGTAACAAGACAGATTAAACAGCATACAGGGATAAAACACCACAACAACATGGCTACACACGTCTGCGTGCAACTCCCCCCACCTCCCTCATCCCACCCACGCCCACACCCACACACACAAAAAGAAGTCTAAGGACCAAATTAGTGGTTGCAGAGCTGAGCAGCTTTTAACAGATTTTTGAGGTTAGATTTGAAGACTCTGAGAGAGCTACTGCCCCTTACGGCGTCAGGTAAGGTATTCCACTGGTTTGTGGCTCTTACAGAAAAAGCAGATTGCCCCGCTACAGTGCGGCGAAATGGTATGGTACAATCTCGTATGGAGGATATTCTAGTGGATCTGATGGAATTTGACGAGCGAGCGTGGACAAAAACACATAATGGCTGTGGGGCCAAACAATTTAAAATTGTATAGACCATACACAAATTGGCGAATAACCTAAAATTCTCAAAACTCAATAACTCATGTTTCTCAAGTATCCCACAATGATGATAACGAATTGGCTTTTTGTCCAGTGTTTTTAAAGTTTGTTTGTATAAAGACTCCAGAGGTCTCAAAGTAGATTCACCAGCCTGCCCCCAGCAGGTGATACAATATGACATGCGGGACAGAATCATGGCGTGCATAAATATCTTGGCTGCATTGTCCGTTAATGTCTCTGTATCTCACCGCACACGGAGGAGAGGACACAATCTCCTTTGAAGGAAGGAGAGGTGAACAGTGAGTCATAATTCTACAAACCTTGAGATTGGATTAACACAGTAATTTATTACAAAAGACAGAAATACTGGCCTTCCAGAGAATCGCCTTATACTTAGCCATTTAGCACGGAGAAAAAGAGCTGAGGATCAGTAGCAGAGAGGAAACAAGAGAGGCCGCCTGCCGCTACAGGCAGGAGTTAAAAACAGCGCTTCGCTCTATCCCCTCTTTCCATTGGCCACCGCTAGAAGGAGGCGTAAGCAACGTAATCTCCTATTGGCGGGCCTTCACACAGACCGAACAAACTACGCTACCCATAATGCATTTCAGTATTCTTCCACAATCTACAGCTCAATAACAAGCAGGCCGCCGCCATTTTGACAGTTTAAGTAAGTCTATGCAGGAAACGTCACAGTTCGGAGGTCATAGAAAACATCATAATTCTAACAGCATCCAGAGAGAGACAATTTCTGATGTGTTTAAAATTAACTAAATTGTATTTTATGGTTTTAACCATTTTTTTGACATGTTTCTTAAAATTTAAATTTGGATCCAGAAACACGCCAAGATATTTAAATTCAGTAACTATATCAATTTGTTCACCTTTAATGAGAATCTCAACATCAGGGATTTGTACCATGGTTTTAGAAAAAAACATACATTTTGTTTTGTTTACATTTAAACTCAAACATGATTGATCAAGCCAAAGAGTGATTCTCTCCAGTGCAGTTGTTAACTTAGCAGCTGCTAAGTCAGCTGTTTTAGCATGTACATGAACAACAGTGTCATCTGCGTACATCTGCAGATCGACATCAGCACACTGTTCAGCAAGATCATTAATATAAAGACTAAATAATAAAGGACCTAAAACCGATCCTTGTGGGACTCCCATAGTACATGTCCTGTAACTGGACTGTGCATCACAGACTTTAACACATTGCCTCCTGTTTGATAAATATGATGACATCCAAGCCAGAGCTCTAGGCGAAAAATTAAATTTAGAAAGTTTTGATATTAAGACACTGTGGTTAACTGTATCAAATGCTTTACGCAGGTCTAAAAATACAGCACCAACTACTCCTCCTTTATCGAGCCGTGATTTAATTTGCTCTATTAAATGTAAGGAGGCAGTCTCGGTTGAATGGTTCGCTCTAAAGCCAAATTGCATACAATGTAGACCAAAATTGCTGGTGTTAAGAAATGAGGTCAGTTGTTCAATGACAACCTTTTCAGCAATTTTTGAAAATACTGGCAGTATGCTTATAGGTCGATAGTTACTAGCTTCAAGGCGGTCTCCAGATTTAAAAACAGGTGTGACAATGGCACATTTCCAGTCCTCAGGAAAAAGACTACGTTTAAAAGAGAGATTAATTAGGTGAGTGACAGGACAGGATAAAATATCCTTATGTGACTTAACAAACTTGGTGTCAAAGTGAAAAGCATCTCTAGATTTGGAGCTTTTCAGAGAGCTGATGATTTTTTGTACTTGTGACACATTTGTTTCTACCAGTTCGAAGACCAGGGCTGTTTTATCTAGTGGAGCAACATCCAGTTTTCTTGTTGGAAATTTTTTCCCAAGTTCACATACAGATTCAAGAAAAAAATTATTAAGAGCAGAAGCAACAACACGATTATCTTCAATTAACTCTCCCTGTACTTTTAATATAAGATCTCCTATAGATTTATGGTTTCTCCTTGTGAGATCATCTATATTTTCCCATATCAATTTAATGTTGCCTCTTGCCTCATTTAAAATATTGACATAAAATCGGGATTTAGCTGATCTTAGTTCTTGGATAACTTTGTTCCTCAAACCTTTAGAAACCAGCATATCAGTTTCTCTTCTAGTTTTAATTGCCTTCCTCAGTGCAGCATCTCTAGTTTTCATCAGCTTCCATAAATTCTCATTGAACCAAGGTAAATTATTTTTGTTTTTAAATTGTGTCTTGACACTCACACTAAATCTCTCTTTCACAGAATTAATTTTGTTAGTGAAAGTGTTACACCCATAGTTCAGATCATCAGAGGATAATACATCATCCCAATTCAAACTGTTAATTTCACTTGCAAATTCTTCTTGTTTAGCTTTCGGTATGCACTTGCAGATTTTTGTCTTATTTGCTGTGTTCCTAAATCTATTTTTAGATAGTTTTCTAGCACACAGAGTTAAATTATGGTCGGATAGGCCGGTAATTAAATTATAACTTTTCGTTATTCTTTCTGCTCTGTTAGTAAATATCAAGTCAATTTGTGTACTTGAGCATTTTGCAATCCTAGTTGGGCCTTTTACTAGTTGTTCTAAGTGGAATTTTTCGGTAATCATTTTTAGTTTTTTCCTTTTGGTTTTATCCTCCCAATTCACATTAAAATCACCCATAAGCAATAGTTCTTTGTTGTGATTGCACTCATTCAAGACTTCAGCAAGTTGATCATAAAAAGTGTCATCTGCAGAGGGAGGCCTATAGACACCTATAATGTTAAAAGACATTTGTTTAGACAAAATCATTTTTATCCCAACACATTCCAAAGTGTTACCCGCTTTATAAACCTCGCGCTCACATTTGATGCCTTCTCTTACATAAAAAAGCACCTCCCCTCCCCTTCCATCCATCTGTCTCGTCTAAAACATTGATATCCAGGCACTGTAAATACACTTGAGGGAGTAGACTGCTTCAACCACGTCTCGGTCAGACAAAGAAAGTCCATATTTGAGTCAGACAGAAGATGAATTAGCTGATTGCTTTTTGGAGTAATGCTCCTGATGTTAAATTGTCCGCCGAATAACCCCCTTGGTTTCAGCTTCGGGTCCCACAAAACTTTCGCATGATTGACAGTTTGAAAAGTTTTGAATAACCTCTGTCTCTTCACTGCGGGGTTACAACGCGCAGCGGTATCGTCAGCAGATTTAGTAGGGCAGACAGTGGACCTATCAAGGTCTCCACAGTCCAGGAACGATAAGTTTAAATTATAAGTGGAGAAGCCCGACTCAGGGGGTTCATGCTCACTCACCACCGGTAGCACCGAGTGA
Organism: Blennius ocellaris; assembly: GCF_963422515.1. Classification (NCBI taxonomy): domain Eukaryota; kingdom Metazoa; phylum Chordata; class Actinopteri; order Blenniiformes; family Blenniidae; genus Blennius; species Blennius ocellaris. The sequence goes on along the minus strand of NC_137652.1, from coordinate 32,290,428 downwards.
ATCGCGGACACAGGGACTGCGCCGGGGCTCTGCAGCGCTCCAGTGGTCACTGGCTCAGGATTTAGCTGAACATCTCCGGCCAGCAGGAGCAGCGTGAGGAGGAGACCTGCCATTCTCCGGAGCGGTGTAATGGATGAGCGACCCACTGGGACAGTAATGCGCTCCGGCAGTTGGGCTCGCCCGAGCCGCAGGACAGATGAATAGATCGCATAATATCCCAGTAGATTACAATGCAAACTCACTGGAGAAACGTCGCTTGGCCACGAACCGGCGCCTGCTCCAGGTTCAGACGCCGGGAGCGCACGGTGGCACAGGTGGTTTCCATCAGCGTTGATTGCTCTGGCCAGGTAGATACGCACAGGTGATGCGACAGTGAGTAGCAACAATAGCCCAAAAAGCACTCCATAAAACACATTCCAGGCCTTTTTGCTGTTAAAAGACTGCTTTGCCTTCAGTACAGTTTTTAATTGGCATGTTCTGCAGCATAAACGGCCTCCTTGATGGAAAAGGACGCGCAGGGTCGTAGGACCTGCCACACCGCAACTCCGCGCTGCCGCCATTTTCCATTTGAGGCACCAACACCAACACCTGAAATATGTGAAGCAAATATACATGCATCCGAATCCAGTGCAGAATTCAGTATATGGGAAAGTTCATCAGGAGTTCCGGGCATGTCCCTCCGGTAGGAGGCCTCGGGGCAGACCCAGGACACGCTGGAGGGACTATGTCTCTCGGCTGGCCTGGGAACGCCTTGGGGTGCCACCGGAAGAGCTGGAGGAAGTGTCTGGGGTGAGGGAAGTCTGGGTAACTCTGCTCAGACTGCTGCCTCTGCGACCCGGCCCCGGATAAGCGGCAGACAATGGATGGATGGATGGAAATTATACAACATTCAGGGGCAAATTATAATTTCTATTGACAAAGCACACTGACCAGAGTAGTTTTTTTTTTTTTTAACCAGAGGTGGATAGGGTAGAGTATAAAAATGTATACTGAACGTTATTACAAAACAATAGTCGGGGTTACTCACTGTGATACCACCACCAAAGCAAGAAAAACAATCATTTTGGAAGCAGTGCAAGACACAGAAGTGGTTTTATATTGTCAAAATAAAGCTTATTAATAAAAACGTTGACAGTTAAAAAATATTATTCAAATGCATTATACGTATATTACTTTAGGGTGTCAGAAAATGACTCATAAACGTACAAGTTCATGAAAACGTTGCTCAAGTTAACTGTAGCTAGCTAGTGTGAATGTAGCTAGCTAACAGTGTACTGCCCACCTCTGGTTTTCATCGTTTAACAAAATGTTACATAAAACACATCACATAGTTACTTAACATAACTTTAAGTTATTGTTTTTGGTTCGAGATCAGGCCTCGTCAAACGGCTTGTTTAAAGTCGATATCAACTTACTTGATTGTCTTACAAGCACCCGACGAGGTTTCTTCAGAGGAGCAACGTAGCCCAACCATTTCTCTGGGTAAGGATGTTCAGGTGGAGGTTTATGTAAGGAGAAATGTTTCATTATCATTTGTTCATGCTTGTGCAAATTCTGTGCAGACCTTTAAGTGCAGCGGACTGCAGCCCCTGTACCTCACATGAGATCTTTATCTGCTAAATGTTTGGGTTTCTCCACCCTTTGAATTAGCTGTGTTTTTACAATCCTGTAAGACAGAGCACAGGACCCAGTTTGAACCAGTGTGTTTTTACAACTTGTGAACCCCCGCCCACTGAGCTATCAATAAAGAAGGCTGGTAGAGAGCGTTCTGGGAAGACTTCTGGGTGAACCATGTGAGATGAACTTGGTGTCTTCCCTTGCTGCAAGTACCTTGATTGTTTCTTGATTCACGTGCCTTCTCTTTATTTACCTATTTCAGGGGTTTAGACCTGACAGTTTACCATCCACAAAGTGAAAAGAGCAGACAAAAGGAAACTTCGGCGGATTCTTTAAATTCAGTGCCTTCAGCCAAGCTCGCCGATCCTCGTCCTTGGTAGGGAGGCGGGGCAAGGTAAACAAAGGACCACAACACTCAGACATCTTCTTCTGATGTTCAAAACAATGCTGCGACAGAGTTAGGTTCCTTTTTCTCCAGCTATTATGACAACCACGCACTGCGCAATTAACGCCGGCCATCTCTGATAGCTTTAAATTAGCTTTAAATTGGAAACAATTAAACAGATTGGTATCACAAATCAAGTAGCGTGGAGCTAAACCGGAAGTGTGATTACGCACATGGCGCCGCCAAAAACAAACTTCCGGAATAAGGTGAATAGAGGCTGCGCACCAAGACACCTCCTACTGGTGGTGGGCTAACTCCCCCTCCCATGCCCTATGTGCCTTGTCTCGAAGATATGCTTCAATCCGTGCTGATGCTTCAAATGTGCCTGAGGTGCTTTTTTTCCTTATTACAAACTATTCTCCATTAGAGCATAATCTGAAATCTGCCTTATTTTCTCCTCTCCTCACGTCTTATTGTCTCTCTGTTCTCCAACCTTCATATGCAATTTCGTTGTACGTGTATGTTGTACTTGTACAATGACAATGTTGGGATCTCACAGGACCACAGAAATTTTGTTCATTTGTAGGAAAAGACAATTGTCATATGTCATGATACACAGTCATGACATATGAATTCTGACCCAGGAATGTGATTGTCTTTCACACGGAGTGAGGGGGGGGGACCTTCTGCAGGACCTTCCTCCCCCCTTTCTGCTCAAAAGACGCTTCCCCCATGCAATCAGCTGATTGGTTGAAGCTCTCAGGTTTTGACACCTCCGAATCCACACGTGGAACAAAAAGCCTGCGAAGCCTCCATTCTCTCTCTTGCACGACTACACTACGAAGAGGTGAGTTACTGGAGAGCAACTCATCCAGTGTTAGCACACAGCTAACACCAGAGGCCTGCAAGCAGGGGCCTCCACTCCTCTCTTGCAACGAAGACTCCGAGGAGACCTTCCCAGGACCGGAGACCAGCGCCCAGAGTCTGCTCTCCAGTGAAACCAACCGGTTCTTCCAGGACGGGACCAGGGAAACGACGCCTCACAGAACCTCTTTGTGTTTTTCCTGAACAAGCCGGAAAACCATCACAGACCTGAGCGACCAGCTCCTCAGTCTGAACAAAGTGACAACCAGGAGCTGTGAAGAAGGACTCCTGAAACACCAACTTCATCTTCCTCTCCTCAGCCTGCAGAATCAGCAAACCACAGTTAGCAGGAGGTGCTAACTACAGGAGAAGACACCAGCTTCCCTCCAGCCAGGACAACAATCGAACTCCTTCCAGGAAGTGGTAACAACTGGGCATTACCTAAGATTAGTTAAACTTGATGCTATGCATAGAACTGTTTAACTTTTATGAAGATGTGTTGATTGTGTTACAGTGACTGCGTTCTTTTGATAATGATGTTAGGAGCCATTATCAACTTGTAAACCACTGTTAGCTCTGCCACAGACACAGGGTCTGCATGCTAATCTTTGCTTTACTAACTTGTTAACTCACAATCCTACATATATCACATCGAAGACAACGTAAAACGTCAGGAGTCGTCAGATGGTGTTCGGTTACGGTGTGATGTTGTCTTCGATGTGAAGACAAATCGCATTCACATAAACTCATTCTAAAAATGGTCCTTTAGCAGAGACACACAGAAGCAGATGCTACGGCTAGCTTCTATTGTTCCATTGCTATCAGCACATGGTGGAGACTCAGGACAGACCTCCTGCTCTCTGATAACCTCCATTTGGAATGTAGTTTCTTGTGAGCCGCCATTTTGTTTTGTAGTTCCATCACACGTCTCACACATACACCCTCCCTCCAACTCTCTCTCTCTTTTCTCTCCACACACACACACACACACACACACACACACACACACACACACACACACACACACACACACACCCAGCTGTATACAGGTAGTTAGAATCTGTGTTTTATTTGTTTTCATTGTTAATAAATATATTTTTGGAATCATACTTGCTGTTTTATTAATGTGCACAACAGTGAATGAAATGTCGACCTCTTCTGTGTCAAGAACTCCAAAATCATTCAAGCTTTTCTGTTAATTCTGGTAATTGTAATTAATTTAACTATTAATTCAAATTCCTGATGAACTGTTTAGTATATCTTATGAGACTGATAGAACTGAATTGGCTATCATTTCCTGTTTAGACAGGTGGAGCTCCGAGGTATCTGATACAGATCAGATTAAATTTCGATAACATTATCAATAACTATCTTTGATAATTATTAATCATTATTGATAGCCAACCATAACATAAATAGTGATCCATATGAGGTAGTAAATCACTACAACAATGAAGTAAATTCTGATTCTGATGTAATTCGGCTCTCAGCAAAGGCGGGCGCTTTTCTCTTCTCTCCTCTCCCACTCGCCCTCCCCGCTTGCTGCTTCGTCCTGTACTGTCCTGTGTCTGATCTATCACGAGACTCTATTCAGACCTGCATCCGAATTTAACCAGAACCATGGAATTGATCAGCTGGTCTCTCAATGCAATCGACCAAATTTTTACGCCACGACGACCGGACAAAGGAGAGCCCGCATGTCCCGATGGGACGTTTGCAGCCGGATACATGCTGGATTCCTGGGGTTCCTGGAGGCAACTGTGTTTGGCCATTCTTTCTATTGAGGATGTGGAGGACATCTACATATTGGGATTCGTGATAGCAGGTATGCTGCTGATTGGAGCTGGCAGCTTTCTGATCTATCGCAAAGTTGAGAAGACGAGGGCAGCCGCATTGGGAGGGCTGCCTATCGTCACTGAAGGACTGTGCCGAGCTTTGAATGCTCAGACTCAGATGATAAACGAACTCAAGAGCGTGCAGGTCACGATTCTTGAACGTTTACGTGAAATTGGATCGATCTTGGAGGATATTCGAACTCGGTTGGGAAGCTAAAATTCTTGCCACAATTGGAGCAGCAGTGGAGACCAGAGACACTCAAGGTCGACGGATAAAGCTGACACGCCTGAACGAAAACAAAGATAATCAGCATTTGGCTCCCAGACACACAGCTGCCAAGGCTGTGTTTTGTCTTCAACTCTCCTGGATGTGTGTGTGGAATTAAGCCTCTGCCTCTACAGACTGTGCTCCTCAGAGCATAGTCTTTAATCTGCCTTTTTTCCCCTCCTCTCCTCACCTCATGTTGTCCTTCTTTCCCCAAAACTTCTATGCAATTTCGTTGTACCTGTACCTGTACCTGTACAATGACAAATAAATCTGATTCTGATTCTACTGCTCAACTGTTGTTGGAGAACACTGTCCTGATCTGCACATCACAAATATCATAAAAAAGCTAAGAAATTTGCCCAAAAAATATAGTTATATGACCACAGGCTGAGGCAATGCAGCCTCTGCAATGCAGTGTGTGGCTGCATTGCACTCCACTACGAGACGCTCCACTATTTTCTCCCACAGAACTTTACAATGAAGCGATACTTTTGGTTCATCAACTAAACAACAAACTATATAATACTGTAAATGAAAGCTTGGATTTTTTTAACCATAAAATGAGCCTTTTAATGGCTTTATGTGAAAGAGAACTTTAATCAGAGTGTGTTTCCGTATGTTGCCATTATAAATGGCTTTAGAGGTGTGTTCTATCATCCTACACCTCCATTCCTGCTGATGCTGAAGCATTTGAAAATTGAAAGGACCAAAAATTCACAATGTAATGCCCAAATGTTGAAAAATAAGCCCCAAGCTCATTCACTCGTTATTATTATTTTTTCTCTCTCGCCACTCCGGTGCTCCGGACTAAAGCAAGACGACGTGAAAAAACAACAATAGTGATACGAGGAGACGCGCAGTGTTTTCTCGATTTTTGGTCTGCATCTGAGGTTCAGGCCAGAAAAGATGGAGCGACCCGGACGAAACAGATGTATACAGTCCATCTCCTCATTCTTGTATGAGCGCTGTCTGTGCCAAATTGGTGAAATCAGTGACCTACCACGTTTTGGAGTGATGGCATGGCTCTCACTTGGCTCTGTTAACGGTGGAAAGACAACTGGTTCTTTGGTGGCGCTCATTTAAGAACTGGCCCTGGCACCAGCCCTGAAATAGCATCTGGTTCTTATTGGTGGAAAAGCCCTAACAGAGAGGAAAGGATGGTTTTGGATTGTTTTCAGTGGGTATCACATTATGTCCAGGATGTAAACGTTTTAGTCACTTTTCCACGATCCCGGAAGTTGAGATCACATCCCGCCGAGTGATGTTCGAGTATGAAGCTTAGCTTAGCCACTTACATCAGTCTGCTGTTAGCTTTTGGTTCTTTTGTATTCAGATAGTCTGGGACTCGATTCACTTGGGAGGGAGGGGAGCCAAGAAACTTCACACCTTCTTTTGGTTCAGGTGGCATTCACGTTCACTTTTGAGACCGGACCAAAATCATCTGTAAAATGTCATGCAATTACATCAGCTGCTGGTTTGGGGGCGCTGTCACCTGAAACAACCACTGACCAGAGAGGAAGTAAAGAATGCATACGGCTCATTGATTGCTCTGGAGCGAACCAAGGAGTCCCACCCCTTTGGCTAATGGTGGCTAGGCTAATTAGCTTGTGGCTAATGGGTAGCAACAAACAGAGATCTGTTAGATCCGGTTGCTCATATTATTCATTGAGCAAATAATCTCTCCTGACTAGTCTGGAACCACCATAAACTGATAGGATCAAGACATTTTAGTTTGGACCGCCCCAGATAAGTCTTGAAATATCAAAGTTTTTTGATGTGGCCAGGATTGCTCTGGATCTGGTCTGGTACCAATTAATCTGATCCACTGACATCACAAACAGAGCGATTCAGTACAGTTTTCTTGTCCAAGACCAGAGACCCATGTCATTTTCCTGTTATCTTTAAGGTCTTAATCCACAACCATGTAGTGGAGGACTTTGATGCATGTGGTGGAGCAACGTCCTGCATTAAATTCATGGTCTTCTTGAAAGATTCAAGCTTGTTTCTGTAACAATGCTTGAAGAAAGTGTCGTCAAAAAATTGGTGTGGGATGGGGGTAGAAATGTCCTCTCCTCTCCCAGAGAGTGAGAGGATAACCAATTATTTAAGGATGTAAAAAAATTCTTGCTATTTATTTTATATAAAGAGCTAAGTAAATGGCTTTGAGATTCAACCTATTGGTTCATTATTGCTACCCTAAAACAACATAATTTTTTTTTTTATATTTAGGATAAAATCGCAAGTGATTTCCAGTTCAAATGTGGTTAGTGTCTCTCAGGTTGCAATGGGAGCGCACAGGAATCACAGACAAAGTAGAAGTTATTTCACAGTTATGACCTTATTTAGTAGATTTGAAGATCTTTTAGCAGCACATTTTTCTACGAGATGAATTAAAGAAATCGAGATGAATTAAAGACATCGGCATGGAAAAAACAACCAGCATGTTTAATGGAGGACCAAACCCAGTGAATCAGATAAATGTGACAGTTAACCACAGTATTGATATGTGGCCGAGTGTAGTAACTGTTTCTAATCGCTTCAATTTTTTTAATCAGATAATTACTGTTCAATTCCAGCAAATCTGATACTTCCTGGTTCCAGGAAGAACCTGCCTGGAAAAGGTCTGCCAGGAATTCTGTGACTAACACCTTGTCTGCTCGTCATCCAGATGAAAAGCCTGGGAAAATCACTTCCTCATATACACCTGATGGAAGGAGGCAAAGTCCATAGGTGTGTGTATCTGTGTGTATAAAAAAGCACAAATCTTCCAGTCATCATTCCATCGCTCAAAGCACTGTGTGAGTTCATCTGACCTCTACTTCTCTCTGTAAGTCCTGCTGTGCTGTTTTCTTTCCTATTTTAACTGTCGTGTTTAATCTGGTTCAAGTTTGTCTGTTTGCTTGTCAAGTGATTTTCAAGGTTATGTCAGAGTTTTGCAGAGTTTCAGAAAATATTTGTTGTTGTCAGACACATAAAGCAACATGTTTTACTGTATTTTATAGTTCTTTCAGTGTAACAACAGTTATACAGTATGCATAAATACTTAAATATTTAGAATTAAAAACCTGACTGCGAGATTGAGAGGAGTTAAAGTTATTAAAGCATCTTGTTTCAAACTCACATGGACAAGTGAGGTTTGTTTATTGTGACATCTGACCATAATGTACTGCTTCCCCAGTACAGACTTTCATCAGCTCTCGTCATGAAGATGCTGCTGATCCTGGCTATCGTCCTCTCGGCTGCTCTTTCAGCCCGGCCTGCAGAAGGTAATTTGTGTACTTTCTTCGACTGACACATTCACAGTTACGCTTTTGATCTATTCTCCATTAAACTCTAGTCCGCTTTTTAATATTTACCTGTGAAGTGCAAGATGATTTCCAACTTGATAATGACGCAAGAAAACAGTGGAGGATCAAACAGACCAGCAGATGTTCTTCCTCTTCCTCAGGCGCTCCTGCTGAAGCTGCTGTTACACAAAGCGAAGAGAAATTTGCATCAAAAACAGGTTACAAACCTTTTCTTATTTTCAGATTTATGACTTTTACACACAGCATTACGTACTTTACTGCAGGTCTTTGCAAATTACTCAAAATGCTTTAATGATCGCAGTGACATGTAATACAGGTTTTTAAAATGGACTGAGGTTATTTTTGCATCAGTTGGTGGAGGAAGATTCTCCAAGATTCTTCTTAAAAGTCATGATGAGCTACTAACAAGCTGTCACTAGTGAACAGCAGTCAAAGAGCTAATGTTTATTTCAGTCGCTGATGCTGTTACTTCCAATCATGGATTGATTTTCTTGCTATCAGCAGGAAATGAGGTACAGTAGTTTCACTTCTTCCTGCAAACATGCGTTTAGTAAAAGAATAACAAATGTGCTCTTTAATATTATTGGATACAGCTAAAACTGGCTAAAGCTGTGAGATCACTTACTTTCTCAACTGTTTTCATCAATGTCAAATGTAAGAATTTCACTGAAACGTGGGTATTTGTAACAAATTTATTGATTTCAAAATCGTAATACGTCCCGACTGAAAGCAATAATGTTACAGTAGAAATGTGTTTACAAAACTAATCACATCATGAAATACATTAGACTGAAAAATGACTCACAAAAGGGTGTAAACAGGAGGTTTACACCCTTTACACCCGTAGGTATAATTATTTCTAAGAAGAAGGAATTTCAATCAAAACAGTTTTTCACAACTTTAGAAGCTCAGGGGTAGTTCTGATGAAAAAGGCAAGATTCAAGAGTTCATTGCTCTTAGTGTGAACTCTGAAAAGTGTGTAGAGTTTAAAAGAAGCAAGTCAGAGTTAATGTTTCGATACTACACAGGATGCCAGAATGAAGACGAGTGGTTCATCCATTCAGGAACTTTAATCCCATCTAACCCCCCCAATGAGACCCCCCTTATTATCTGCCCTCTCATCATGCGAGAGCATTGCTGTGAATCCTCAGACTACTTTCAAAATTGTGACTTCTAAAACATCAACATATACTCAAAGGTGAAATCTAAACAGTTGTTGGTTTTCACAGAGGAAGAAGCTGATGCTGCTGTAGATGCTGGCAAAGTTGCTGTTCTTCCTCAAGGTATTGAAGTAAATGATCATATTGAAGTAAAGGATTATCTAATGAGGTCCATTAAATTCATCAGTAATGGCTAAAGTGTGGGTGGTTGGCTGCTAAATAGTGAGTATTTTTCTCTTTCTTGCAGCTCGTTCCAGCTTCTGCCCAGAGGATTGGGAGTATCACAGTGGCAGCTGTTACACTATATTCAATTTCCCTGATTCCTGGAGTAACGCTGAGGTAATAACGCCTGACAGAAAACGCACGGCCTGTTTGTGGTACAATGTCAATACCATGACTCACCTGGAAGAGTGGGTTGATATCCAATTACATACTTGGTAGTTTAATTCCCCATCTTGCCTTGCTCATGAGCCTGAGCTACACATGTAAAATCAGGACTGGGTTTGGTATTTCCCCTGCTTGGGGAAGCAGTGGCCTCGAGGCTCGAGGAGCAGACTTGAGAAGGAACTAGAAAATTCCCGCGGAAATTTTATTGTGCCTGCCACCTGCCGCCCCCTGCTGCCGAGCGAGGCCACGAGCGATACTTCCCAGGTGTGGCTGACCTGGAATCTGGAGTTATGTCACATTCTGAGATGCTGAGCTAATTAGATTAGCGCGGCAGCTAAGTAGCTAGTGCGCCGTGATCGCAGCGCCCCCATGAGGCCACCCTCCAAATTTCAGCTGATTTGAACAAACTTGTTAGCATGCGATGCTAACAGCTAAAAGCGATTTAAGTACTTGGAAACCATGTCACTAGCTAGTGATTCTCGATCGCAGCGCCACCACGAGGCCACCCTCCAAATTTCAGCTCATTTGAACAAACTTGTTAGCATGCGATGCTAACACCTGCGATTTGCCTGAAAAGCGCAGAGGATGCCTCCCAGGTGTGGCTTACCTGGAATCTGGAGTTACGTCACATTCTGAGATGCTGAGCTAATTAGCTTAGCGCGGTGGCTAATTAGCTACTGCGCCGTGATCGCAGCGCCCCCATGAGGCCACCCTCCAAATTTCAGCTCAATTGAACAATATTTTTAGCATGCTAGTTGGCATGCTAACAAGTGTTGATGCTAAGGTATTAGCATCAACATTAAAATGCATTGAAAAGTATGCTGCCTAAGACACTGTATGTGTGTGAGCACTGTGTGGTCAACCATCATGTTACTGGTCCGGCCAATCAGAGGAGCCGTGTGTGTTGCCAGGCAAATTTGCTGCTTGAGTCTGTGAGTTTGCTGAGTCACACACGAGCAAAAAAGCACAAACGCAGGTCCCGAACAACTGCTTATAGTTGGAGAACCGTGACACTTGGGTGAAAAATTCCTTCACCGTGGGCGTCGGGAGAAGTTGAAGGACGTACGGTGTGGGTTTCATGTCCTCATGAGGTTCCGTCTCCCCGTGAGAACTTGAAACAAATGGCTGAACTTTGGGGATTTGGGGAGAAAACTTCTCCCCAAAATACATAGGAGCGGGTTACAGAAAATCCTGCGCTCCCTGTCAATTAAGTCCCCTGGAGGGAGAACCGTGTCTCTCTGAGACAAAAGTGTCCCCTCGTGAGAAGCACAAGGCCTGTAGCTATATTTTGATGTATAATATGTTGAGAAAGACGAAGAAATGTGGCCGTGGCGACGTTTTTTTTTTTTGTAAAACGGCAGTTTCTCTCACTAACCGAAATCTCCTCACTCTAACCTTTCCAATACACACCCATACAAAACTGGAAAAAGGAGGGAAAACTTGATGACATTTGAAGGCTCACAGTTTAAAATTGGTGAAACTTGTGAAAAATCCAAGGACATATGTTTTAAGAGTAAGTTGGAGTCTGTAGGTGAAAATTTGGCGACGTGATGTGGCATGGAAAAAGTGTGATTTTGTGTGAATTTTTTTCTGGAATCCCATTCAAGTCTATGAGAGAAATTTTCACAGTTTTTTACGTTTTGTTCGGAAACCGTTTGCGATATCCAAAATGCAAAACCTTCATTTCAATACTAACATTTTCATGGAATGTCATTCATGATATAATTTTAACACTCATGAAGTCTATTAACATTTATCAAAATTTTTACCAACTTTGTAACGATCCAATTATCTTATCCTGCATTTCAGAGCCACTGTGCAGAATTTGACAGCAGTTTAACGTCAGTTCACAACATCTGGGAGTATACTTTCCTGCAGCGCATGGCCAAAACTAGAGGACACAGCTTCGCCTGGATCGGAGGCTACCACTTTCAGGTACAGTTAGGCAATAAAAAAACAAACATTTCCATTCACTGCCATGTTGCTGATTGTGGCGTATCATGATGCTGTCATGACGGAGTTATTTCTTGAGAATTGAGTCACCTCTCAATAAGCAGGGGTTTAGTGTATTTGCAACGGTGAAGACAACTGGCTAACATAAAAACTAACAGCATAGGGAATCATTCTTTTCACTTACATGGCGCATAATCGCATGATGGAACTTGAATTAATTGTCGCTGAGCTTGTAACTTTCTGAATGTAGGTTGTCATTGATGCCGGTAACGCATTAATTAATAACGTGTTACTCGCATATGACCACTTTTTTCAGTAACAGATTAACAGATTAAAGTTACTTATCCAATTCACTGCACGTTACTATTGTAGCATCCAATAAGACACGTTTCTTGTCTGCAAAGCCGCTTTATTTTTATTATTATTTATTTATTTATTTTACCCCTTCTCCCCCCCCCCCCCTTGTTCGACAGCTTGGGCAGACAATATGATGTGATTGAAAGTCTACCGATGTCAGAACAGCCTTTATTAGAAGTTGGCATGGCTGCTGTACATGACCGGGGTGGGGGGGGGGGGGGGGTAGAGAAGGTTGAAGATTGAGGGGAGAGAGAGAGAGATAGAGTGTGTGTGTGGGGGGGGGATGGGTGGGGGACAACATACAATACCCTTGTTATTGCTTCTTCAATCTCAGCCAATCACAGGCCAACTCATTCTAACTGGGAGTTCACGTAACAGAAAAGAATTGGAACCAACCATTGTCATCAGTAAATTTTAACATTGCAATAAGCCCCCTCATTTTTAAATAATCAATCAATCAGTCAGTCAATGAAACACTTTATTTGTCGGGGAGGCGGGCAAATAAAGGCGCATAGAGCAGGCAGTGCAAATAAAGAAATAAATAATGTGACAACAGACTACAACTACATTTCTGGGTAAATAAATATCAGTAGTAGTAAAAATCTGATAATAAAACCATGAATCAGACATAAATACAACAAAGAATAAAGATCAAAGGTTAAATATGGATCTGTAGGTGCAGGAGGCGGTTAGGGTTAGTAACTTGTAATTTAACTTAGTTACTTTTAATAACAAGTAATCTGTGAAGTAACTAAGTTACTTTTTAAAGGAGAAACTAGTAATCAGTAATTGGATTCATTTTTTAAAGTAACTGTGTCAACACTGGTTCTTGTCACTGGTTTAGAGAACAGCAACAAAAGTAGTTTTTCTCTCATGTCTGTGGTGAATGTGGTGAGAAATGCTGTGCAGGAAGTAAGTGGCGCTGATCTCTCCTCCAGTACCTCTGGCGGTGGGAAGATGGCTCACGGTTCAACTACGAAAAATGGAGCTACTGCAGCAACAGTGAAATTAACCAATGTCTGAGACTCAATTCGGAAGGTAAGAACTGAAAATACTGACACTTTCATTTGGTCACCATGAATATATAAGCACACAACATTGTGTTTTTAATTAAAATTTTCAGGAAAGACTGGTTGGTCCAACCAACACTGCAACAGGCGCTATCCCTACATCTGTAAGAAAAGCACAAACTGTTAGTGTTTGTTCACCTTGGGAGGATCAAGATCAAGCTGCTGTTTTCCACAACTGCATCTCTCTCACTCAATGAGACTCAAATCACTTAAACATGTGTTTGCTTCTTTTTTAAATATTTTTCAGGACAGTAACATCAAAGGACAATAAAAGCTTGTGTTGTTGATTGTAATGTGAGTTATCTCATCTAATAGCAAAATAAAACACTCCCTCAACTCTCTTTTTTTCTCTCAAACAAATGCATAGTTCATGTAACCTTTAAAAAACCAGCTGAAAGACTCAAACAATATAAGTATTGTTTATTTTTATTTTATTTATTTATTTATTTTTATATATGTTTATTAGTATTAATATATAATACTATATATAAGGTCCGGGGCTCGACAGCTGGGGCCTTCTCTGTCCTGGGGTGGTTGGGAGTGTGTGTGTGTGTGTGTGTGTGAGTGTGTGTGTGTGTGTGGGGGGGGGGGGGGGGGGGGGGGGGACTACAATGCATGATTTGCATTGTATTGCTTTTGTCTTTTCCAGATGGCTTGACTCATTGAGTAAATGCAATGACAAAGACAAAACAGGAGAAGCATTGACAAAATGGAATAAGCAAAGACAAGATAGAAAAAGAATATGACTATTGTAGGGATCTCACAAGATCACAGAAAGGTGGTTCATTTCTAAGGAAAGAAATCTTCATTTGTCACTATACACAGTAGTGATAATCGAATTTGAACGAATTGTTCAAAACCCGCGAGTCACTTTACTGAACTAAGAAGTTCACGAGTTATCACATTCATTAACTCATTCACTGAGTCATTCTTGCTACAGCCTCCAGCTGCAGAGAGAAACATATAAATGTCATTGTTCTGCTGCTAGTGTAACTCCATTACTCACTAGAGTCGCCCTGTGAGAAAAGCAGCTGTAATGCTAAAAGCAGCTAGTAGCCAAGCCGCTAACGCTAGCTGCTATGCACAGCAGCTTCCGGCTCCTTACAGTCACATGAGGCTTTCAGCACGAATGACTGACTCACCTCGTTTCCGTCATTCAGCTCACTTGACCGACTCACCTCGTTTCAATCCTTCAGCTCACATGCAAAACTCGAAAGAGTCGTTCACTGAATTGGTCATTAGCACTTCCGCTGTGTCGTTCACCTCATGAGCGGTGAGCCCTCCGCCCCTCCCTCCCCTGAAAATCTGCAGAAGCGCTCCGCTCAGAAAGTTTCTGAGTGACGGTGGAGAAAAAAAAACACATGTTGCTTGTTTCCCAAAGCTTGTAGAGATTATTAATACATGAATAAATACACAAAAAACAATGTTAACATACGACTGTAGCATGTATTGTATTATATTTAATATTATAATTAGTTCTGCCCTATGAACATCACATTATTTATTGATACTTGTAAAAAAAAGAAAATCAGTAGTGGGGGCTTCCTGGGGTGGTGATGGGGGGTGGGGGGCACGCACACTCCCGGAATCTGGGGGGGCTCTGGTCGGGGCCTGGGACTCTGTGCACTTTAACCTTCTCTTGTGGGCTCAGGGAGTGCCATGCCTGAGCGAGCGCACCCCCCCATACTCCAACCGCACCCACCCCGGAACACTATGGGACCATAGCGGGAGGTCCCCCCCAAGCGGCAGAACCCAGAAAGCCAGCTTATCCCCTCAAGACCCTGTGTGACTAAGTGTAGTTAAAATTGTGGGCAGTGCAAAGTCGGGAGGGGCCAGACCACAGTCAAGTAGCTGTCCCCCCCACCCTAGGCCCCGCCCACTGGTCCCTAATGTTGAGTGAGGTAAGGTGAGGTTAGGAAGGGGGGGTTGAGAGGGAGAAGGTCCCCTCGTCGCTAGGACTTTGGCCCAGCTGGACCCCCACCCCACCCCCGAGTGGCCACCACCTGACAGCCGAAGAGCAGAGTCTAAGACCCGCATGGCCTAGCACGAGCGTGGCTGGAAGCCAGCGGCCAGGGAACAACCCCCCCCACACACACACACACACACACACCCTCACATACTCACGCAAGACGATATCCATACTTGTATATAGAACGCACACCCCCACACACACATACACACACACACACACACACACACACGCACACACACACCCATCCATCCACACACATCTTTTGCCAGAATGTTTGGACTGGTGTACACAGCCAGAGTGTGTGTAGGTAGGTATCAGGGAGATCACAGTGTAGACAGGTGTAGGGATTTACTACCTCATATGGATCACTAATTATGTTATGGTTGGCTATCGATAATGATTAATAATTGTCAAAGATAGTTTTTAATAATGTTATGGAAATTTAATCTGATGTGTATCAGATACCTCGGAGCTCCACCTGTCTTAACAGGAAATGATAGACAATTCAGTTCTATCAGTCTCATAAGATATACTAAACAGTTAATCGGGAAGTTGAATGAATAGTTAAATTAATTACAATTACCAGAATTAACAGTCAAAGTTGAAGGATTTTGGAGTTCTTGACACAGAAGAGGTCGACATTTCATTCACCTTTGTGCTCATTAATAACACAGCAAGTATGATTCCAAACATTATATTTATTAACAATGAAAACAAATAAAACACAGATTCTAACTACCTATATACAGCTGGGTGTGTGTAGGTGCATGTGTGTGTGTGTGTGTGTGTGTGTGTGTGTGTGTGTGTGTGTGTGTGTGTGTGTGTGTGTGTGTATGTGGCGAGGAAAGAGAGAGAGAGAGTTGGAGGGAGTGTGTGTGTGTGAGACGTGTGATGGAACTACAAAACAAGATGGCGGATCACAAGAAACTACATTCCAAATGGAGGTTGTCAGAGAACAGGAGGACTGTCCTGGGTCTCCACCATGTGCTGATAGCAATGGAACAATAGAAGCTAGCCGTAGCATCTGCTTCCGGTGTGTCTCTGCTAAAGGACCATTTCTAGAATGAGTTTATGTGACTGCGATTTGTCTTGTAAAACGTCAGGAGTCGTCAGATGGTGTTCGGTTACGGTGTGATGTTGTCTTTGATGTGATATGTGTAGGATTGTGAGTAAAGCAAAGATTAGCATGCAGACCCTGTGTCTGTGGCAGAGCTAACGTTGGTTTACAAGTTGATAACGGCTCCTATTATCATAATCAAAAGAACACAGTCACTGTAACACAATCAACACATCTTCATAAAAGTTAAACAGTTCTATCATAGCATCAGGTTTAACTAATCTCAGGTAAAGCCCAGTTGTTGTTCCCACTTCCTGGAAGGACTTCGGTTGTTGTCCTGGCTAGAGGGAAGCTGGTGTCTTCTCCTGTAGTTAGCACCTCCTGCTAACTATAGTTGCTGGTTCTGCAGGCTGAGGAGAGGAAGATGGAGTTGGTGTTTCAGGAGCTGTCCTTCTTCACAGCTCCTGGTTGTCCCTTTGTTCAGACTGAGGAGCTGGTCGCTCAGGTCTGTGATGGTTTTCCGGCTTGTTCAGGAAAAACACAAAGAGGTTCTGTGAGGCGTCTTTTCCCTGGTCCCGTCCTGGAGGAACCGGTTGGTTTCACTGGAGAGCAGACTCTGGGCGCTGGTCTCCGGTCCTGGGAAGGTCTCCTCAGAGTCTTTGTTGCAAGAGAGGAGTGGAGGCCCCTGCTTGCAGGCCTCTGGTGTTAGCTGTGTGCTAACACTGGATGAGCTGCTCTCCAGCAACCCACCTCCTTGGAGTTTGCTTTGCAAGCGAGAATGGAGGCTGGCTGAAGCCTTTTGTTGAACGCGTGAATTCAGAGGTGTCAAAGCCTGAGAGCTTCAACCAATCAGTGACTGGCTGATTACATGGGGGAAGAGTCTTGTGAGCAGAAAGGGGGGAAGGAAGGTCCTGCAGAAGGCCCTCCACCCCCACTGGGTGTGATGGTCAATCACATTCCTGGGTCAGATTTCATGGCATGACTGCGTCTCATGACAAATGAATATTGTCTCTAACCAAAAAAATTAACTAACATTCTGTGGTCCTGTTGAGATCCCAACACAGGTATCAGGGAGATCACAGTGTAGACAGGTACCAGGGAGATCACAGTGTAGACAGGTATCAGGGAGATCACAGTGTAGACAGGTGTTGGGCCACTCAACCTCATGGAAGGGGGAGGGGGGACCACGTTTTGAGAACAAAGGACCACATGCCTACAACTGAAAAGTCTGCCATTGGTCACGTGATCACCCCCTGGACCCCCCCTTCAAGGTGCAATACTGGAGGCCAACGGCAGGGGGCGCACGAGAGCTCCTCCTCACCAGCTGGAATGTCCAGGGCGGGCCCTCCGTCAGGATTGGTCCACATGACCCAGAGCCGGCTGGAAACCCGAAACCACAACAAGAGGTATAAAATACCCCCGCGGGGGTGATTTCTTCCTCTCCAATGTTGAAACCTGCGTAAAGACGGACACATCCGTTTCGCACGGAGACGAAGTGCCACGTGTGCCCGCTGACCGGGCCCCGGAGTTCCACACCGGGCCAGACGAGCCGAGAACCACCGTGGAACTACTTTTCCTTTTTCCTTTATTTCTTCTTCACCGGAGTCCGAGTGTGCAGCTGGCAGCGCACCCTCCTCCCGCATGCAGACCTGAAGCCGCTTCTTCTCCCCCCCTCCTCAAAAGAAGCGCTTGATCATCCTGGGATCATCCTGTGGACTTTTCCTGTCCACAGACCAGTTGAGCTTGTTTACCTGGGACGCCAGAGAAAACAAACTCGCAGCCGGGAAATCAACGCACTTTCCCGGCCGCCGGCAGCACGTTCACCCTCGTCAAACTGAGTAAGGCTTAGAGTCTGGGCAGGCAATAAGAATAACGTGACTGTAATATTGCTGTGTGTTTTATTATTGTGTTGAAGTCAGGGACGCCGATCCCTGTTTCCAACCAATCTGTGTCTACGCGTCGGATTTACATCCACGCGAACCTCGCTCTCTCTCTCTCTCTCTGTCTCTCTCTCTCTCTCCGTCTGAGTCCTGTATATTCCCATATCTGGACTGGTGTGTACAGCTCCACAGTTACACACCGCGGGACTGTGCAGCTAGACAAATTCTGTCCACTGCCCTTCTCTTCTCCTTTCTCTCTTTTTCTCTCCGCTCCACTAACCGCGGCGCAAACTCAGCAACAGCTGTTCCTGTGCGCCGCTCCACCCGCTTCTGTGACCGTGTGTAGTTCACTGTCCCTGGGATTTCTCACCACGAGCCCCCAGGCGCGCTCCAAGCAGGCTCACGAGCCATGCACGAGCACAGTGACGTCACGCCGTCCAGAAAGAGTGCGCCAAGCGACTCTGGTGGCCGCGTGGGTGATTGCAATCTCTTGAGAGACCGCCACTCGGTGGACAAGTCGAGTCATTGCATTCTCCCTCCGTGCGCCGCCGCGCCCCTAGTGGTCGTTCCGGTTACTGCCTCGAACTAGACGCCTGCCGCCATCTAGCGTCCGTTCGAGGTCATTACACCCACACACACTGACCCTCCAATGCCTGCCGCCACCTGGTGGACGTTCGTGGTCATTACACCCCACTCAGGCTTCCACACACTCACTCACACATATACACACACACACACTCTTTCTTTGTACATAGTGTTTGCTGTTTAATAGATTAGATCTTCGTGTTTGATTGTTTATTACTTAATTGTGTTGTTTTAAAAAAATTATTTATGAATTATTTTTGAATAAATACTTTTTGTTAATAAACGCATTTTAACTGAATTGATCGATTCTTGGTTATCATTGTGTATTTATTGTTGACAATTCACTGGTTTGTAACAGTCTGTGCTCGAAGCTCACACCTTCCTTGTTATTTAATATTGTTATATTTACACAGAAATATTAACTTTACTTAAATAACCCTTTTTGACAAATGAGACTGAAATTTGGTATTAGCTATTTCCAGCTTAGCTGGTGGTGCCCCGATTCAATTATTATTTGATAAATAAGCAATTTATTCAAATTAATAATTTTTTATTAATAAATTATTTTTGATAATTTATTAACTTTTTGAGTAATTACTCATACTCTAGGAGTTGCTGATGAGTAACTAACCGTTTACTTCATTAGTAATTCCAATTTTTCCTAAATTACTTTCAGTAATCCATTACTTTCAGTAATCCATTACTTACAGTAATTATTTATGCTAATTACCAACCATAAATCCCAACACAGGTACCGGGGAGATCACAGTGTAGACAGGTACCAGGGAGATCACAGTGTAGACAGGTATCAAGGCGATCACAGTGTAGACAGGTACCAGGGAGATCACAGTGTAGACAGGTATCAGGGAGATCACAGTGTAGACAGGTACAAGGGAGATCACAGTGTAGACAAGTATCAGGGAGATCACAGTGTAGACAGGTACAAGGGAGATCACAGTGTAGACAAGTATCAGGGAGATCACAGTGTAGACAAGTATCAGGGAGATCACAGTGTAGACAGGTACCAGGGAGATCACAGTGTAGGCAGGTATCAGGGAGATCACAGTGTAGACAGGTATCAGGGAGATCACAGTGTAGACAGGTACAAGGGAGATCACAGTGTAGACAAGTATCAAGAAGATCACAGTGTAGACAGGTCCCAGGGAGATCACAGTGTAGACAGGTACCAGGGAGATCACAGTGTAGGCAGGTATCAGGGAGATCACAGCGTAGACAGGTATCAATGAGATCAGTTGAGCAGTTTGAACATATGTTAGTGAAAGTGAGACCATCTTGAACATCTTTGTCCTGTAATGAACTCTGTGAAGGACCTTGTATTGTATAAGCTGTATATTGGTGTTTTTGCTAATTTTGAATGTGTTTCTACAGATTTGTGACCAAAGCGTTGGGTCTGTGTTAAGTTTAGATCTTCTTCCCATTTGGAGCTTGAAGGGATATTGTGGTATTGGAACATGACAGGATTGAAACTATTTTAGAAAGTGGTTTTGGTGCTGAGATCTTCAGGAGGTTTGTCACTGTCTGAGGTACGTTTAGGTTAATCTCTTCTAGTTTGAACTTTGTTTGTATTATTGACTTAAGCTGGAGATATTCCAGATAGTTATTTTGACTGATACCATATGTTTCTATTAGATCTTTAAATGGAATAAAAGAGTTATTGAAGAGAAGGTGTTCCAAGTTTCTTATTCCCTTGTTTTGCCATCTTGTGAAGTTTATTGGTTTCTTCCTTTGCAGGATGTCAGGATTGTTCCAGAAGGTGTGAGTTTGCAGGGAATGAGTGATGATCCATTCATTTTAAGAAATTCCCACCAAGCTGTCAGAGATTGTTTATATTGATGCTTTTAAAGCAGTTATGTTTTTTGATGACAGGACTGAAGAAAGGAAGGTTTCTGATGTGAAGATCTTCACAGAAGGTTTTTTCAATGTCCAGCCAGCCTTCATCTAAGTTTCTGATTAATCCATTTTACAACATAAAGTAATTTATTGACAAGATCATAATTATAAAAGTTTGGAAGTTCTAAGCCACCTTGGTCCTTGGTGTTCTGTAGTGTTTTTAAACTTAAACGTGATGGGTTTTTTTTTCAAAAGAACTTTAAGATATGGGAATCCAACGTATTAAACCACGTTTTTGGTGGTTTTGTTGGGATCATTGAAAAGATGTAGTTAATTTTAGGCAGGACCATAATTTTAATTGTTGCTACTCTCCCCATAAGTGATATAGGAAGTGTCCTCCATCGAGTGAGGTCCTCTTCTATTGTTTTAATGAGGGGGGTGTAGTTTAAGTGCACCAAGTCTGACAGCTTGGCTGAGATATTAATGCTGAGGTATTTGATTTTCCCTGAGGTCCGTTTCACGAAGCAGGTTTATTGATTACCCCAGGTAAACAAACACCGAGTTGAGGGAAATGCGGGACTTTCCATTTTACGACGGGAGGTAACTCAAACCAGAGGAAGCGGGGTAACTCAAGCCTGTTTCACAAAGCGGGGTAATGTCAACTCTCGGTCAGTTACCGGGGCAACAGACGCTCTAGAACTAACCTGGTCGGGAGCAGGTTTTTGTCACTGAACCTGGAGTTTTGCTCTGGCTCCGCCCCCTTTCAGACGGGCACGGGATTTAATTTCCTCATTCAGCGGGGGAGTTTTGGTGAAACAGTTCTGCAGTGCCTTATTCCAGAGGCAAATTAGACGTGAACTTTTTTCCCTCAATATGGAATGTGCTTTTGATAATGATCCGATTGATGAAGGTGCAGCGTTACTTCGCCGAGAATTTAATATTGGCAGACAGATCATCATAAGACCAGAGATGTACTGGCATTTCCAGACACCTTCCTTTTTGAGCGGTACGTTTTACTGCAGAGACCATTATGTACATCCACAGTTTAATCGCTCCGTACATTAGCAACATCACCAGCTGAGCCTTGCCCTGACGTCATAGCAAATATTGTGTGTTGCGCTGCGTTTCCTCACAAATGGCAGTTTTCTGTACAATATTGGAGACGCAGAGCACCTGAGTAAGGGCAGTGTATGCAGCCAATCAGAAAGGTGTGCCTGGCCCTAAAAAGGTTTTTAGCAACTTTTGTTGTTTTCCCTGGAGACAAACCTTCAAGAGTCATCAAGGAGGAGTTCCACAGGATTGAAGGTGAAGGATGAGATCCATTAAATTAATATTAAATACAATTCTGTTAATGATATTGTGCTGCAATCTTTGAGTGGGATTTTGACAGGGGTTGCTACCCATGCCAACCCCGGCTGCTGACCCCTTACCCAGACCCTGAACCAGGCCCCCAACAGAACTTCAACCGGGCTCACTGCAGGACAAGAGCCCAGGTGGAGATGACCATAGGCCTGCTGAAAGCCCGTTTCCAGTGCCTACGTCACCTCAGGGTGACCCTGAGAGGGCCTGTGATATTATAGTGGCATGTGTTGTCCTTCATAACACCCTGCCCTACATAGAGAGGACCCTGCCCTACATAGAGAGGACCCTGCCCTACATAGAGAGGACCCCGATGATGATGATGAGCCCATTGACTTGTCAGCTATGCAGGATGGCAGAGCTGTCAGAGACACCATATGCCATCTTCACTTCGGGGTCTGACCACCACCACCACCACCACCACCAAATAAAGACATGATGGACAATTCATTTGGTCTTCTTTATTTCCTACAAATACAATAGCTAGTTTAGTTAATGTAGTTAGTAGTTAGCAAAATTCACCTGGGACTGTACACCCACCCTTAACTTGTGCTCCAGTAGTTCAATTTCCACATCTGCCTTTGTAATCTGGTGGTCCAAGTACTGCATTTCCTTAGCAGCTTTTTCCATCTTCTGGAGCAGGTGGAGTCTATAGATCTGTTTTACAGATAACTGGGAGGACATAAGGAGGACATTCAATTATTATAGTTGGACATGAATTCCACAGAATGAACCTCTGGTGTTTACTGAACATCTGTCTCACTGTCAGTCCTTGCAGTGGATGTTGAGGGACCCTCCTGCTGCTGCCCAGCCAGGCCCTGTTAAAAATAATGTGTCAATACTTCAGTGTAGACAAAATATCACTTTATTCCACCACAATGTTTCAGAAATGTAAAGAGGATGAGAACTATCATACCTCTATAGGCCTTTGTGGATCCTCCTCTGTAAAGGCAGCAGACAGGGTTTCCTCGTACTCTTCATCCTACATGAATATGTTTCAGTATATTTAAACTACCAACTAGCAAGATCTTTGGAGTGTTGCCTACTTACAAGGTATGTTGTGGCATGAGGGGGTCCAGCAGGCGGAGAGCACCATCACAATCTGTTGGGTGACAAAAAAAAGACATGATGGGGAAATAAAGATGAACAGAAATAGGCTTAAAGAGATATATAGGCCTCGGCATATGATATATTATGAAGGAAGTGGTATCTTGAGGGGTGAGGTCTGAAGAGGAGCTCCTCCAGGGATTCCCTCAGCCACTGGCCTCCCAACATTCTGGCTTAGGGCTCCTCTGCCTCTGTTAAAGGTGGAGGTGCTGGGCCACCACCCGTTTTACATCTGCCTTCTTTCTGTTGGCTGAGTAAAGTCTGCCTTAGTTTAGCCTTAGTTATTTGACAGCACATGATATGGGTGAGAAGACATTTATGTGTTTGAAAACAGCATTATGTTGGAATAAAACACCTCACAGTCAAATGGCCACTTGATATTTACTGTACAATGTCACACATGATCGAAATTACCTTAAGAAATGTATTGATTAACAATTAAATTAGCAGCGGTCTTACCCGATTGGACAATGTTTTTATATTTCACTTTCAGCTGCTGCCAAGAGGCTTCTCCCCCACGGAATTGCACCTAAAAGAAATAAATTAATAAGCTACCATCAAGCAGTATTCCCTTGCAATAATGTTGCGATGACAAAGACGTTTGAACTTACGCATTCACTTGAGCAGCAATCTTCTTCCACGCCGCCTCCCTCTCTTTAGCAGCCGCTGCGCTGTTGCATTTTTTTTTTTTTTATATGTTCATATTCACCATATGATTGGATCAATACTTCCTGCTCCACTGGCGTAAAAAACTCCGCCCTTCGCGTCTCAGTTGTCATGGTGACTCGTTGAATCGGGGCTCCATTGATGCGGTCTTTTTAGAGTCGGAGTGCACGCGCTTAACTCCAGGTGAAACTACTCCGAGTTCATCAAACTGATCAAAATCCGGCGTCGTGAAACCGAAAACTCCGCGTTTTCTGTCTCAGTGTAACTCAACTCAGAGCTCGGTGTTAAGCTCATGGCTTGTTAAACCTGCTTCGTGAAACGGACCCCTGCAGTCCCAGGAATCTGTAGCTGTCTGCCCTCTCCACCGAAGTCCCTCTGATGAACTGAGGCTGTAGAGGGAAGGATTCTTCCTGAAGTCCAGGATCAGTTTCTTAGTCTTGTCTGTGTTGAGGAGGAGGTTGTTCTTTTCTCCATAGACAACCATGTTGACCAGGGCCCTGTATCCTGACTCATCACTCCCTTTGATGAACCCCAGGATGGTGGTGTCATGAGCGTATGTGACGATGATGGAGCTATCCTTGGTGGAGACACAGTCATGTATGTACAGGGTGAAGAGTTTGGGGCTGAGGCAGCAGCCCTGTGGTGATCCGGTGCTGACTGTGATCTCAGCAGACTGGGATCTGATCTGATCTGATCTGATCTCACTGTCTGGGCTGGTGCCAGCTTCACGATCAGTCTTCCTGGGCGGATGGTGTTGAATGCAGAGCTGTAATCCCAAAAGAGCATCCTGGCATACGCTCTGGTGCTGTCCAGGTGCTGCAGGGTGTAGTGGAGGGCTAGAGGGTGGGTGAGAACTAATTTTTCTAGGCGCTTCATGGCGACTGATGTTACTGCCACTGACCTGAAGTCGTTTAGTGTGCGTGTGTCTGGCTTTTGGGTACTGGTATTATGGTAAAGGTTTTGAAGATGCGGGGGACAATAGCTTGGGAGAGTGATGTGTTAAAGATGTCAGTATACACACCAGCTCGTTGTTCACCACAGGTCTTCAGCTCTTGGGAAGACACTCCGTCGTGTCCCGCTGCCTTGTGGGGGTTCACCTTCTTCTAAAAATCAAAACAGATGAAAAACTACAAATACATTAAGAAACTACAAATAAGAATAAAACAATTCAAAAGAATAAATAGAAAAATAAAGACGCTTAAAAAGCAATCAAATAAATGAGAACAATAAATAAAACAATAAGTAAAAGACACAGGGGACCACACGACTCACGCGGCGTTAAAAGCCTGAGAATAAAAGTGGGTTTTAAGACAAGCTTTAAAACAGTCTAAAGTGGAGGCTGTTGGGACGTGGAGGGGCAGAGCGTTCCACAGCTTAGGGCCGACAACGGAGAACGCTCTGTCCCCTCTTGTTTTGCACTTGGTCTTAGGACCCACGAGCTGGAACTGGCCCTCAGACCTCAGAGCGCGGGGGGGGGGGGGGGGGGGGGGGGGGGGGTTGGTAAATTTGAATGAGGTCTGTAATATACTGAGGGGCCAGTCCATTCAAAGCTTTAAAAACAAACAACAAAATTTTAAAATCAATTCTAAAATTAACAGGGAGCCAGTGCAAAGATGCGAGGATTGGGGTGATGTGTTCTCGTTTTTTGGTCCCTGTTAAAAGTCGTGCCGCAGCGTTCTGGACTAACTGCAAGCGGGAAAGTGCTTTGTGGCTTATGCCAGAATAAAGTGCATTGCAGTAGTCCAGACGAGAAGAAATAAAAGCGTGCACGACTTGCTCAAAAAGATTAAAAGATAAAAACGGCTTAACCTTAGATAAAAGTCGAAGATGATAACAGCCCGATTTTAAAACGCCATTTATCTGTTTATCAAATCTAAAATCACTGTCTATGGTGACGCCAAGGCTGGTGACTTTGGGATGCAAATAATTTCCGAGTGATCCCAAGTCCGTGAGGGCTGATCCAAATACCATCATTTCGGTTTTTCCCTCATTCAGTTTAAAAAAATTCTGGGCTAACCAAGCCTTAATGTCACCTAGACAGTCGAGCAGGGGTGTCAGGGGGCTGTGGTCATTCTTGGCAATGGGCATGTAAATTTGGCAGTCATCTGCATAAAAATGGTAAGACATGCCATGCTTTTTAAAAATCTCTCCAAGTGGGAGGAGATATAAGGCGAAAAGAATGGGTCCCAGGATAGATCCCTGGGGGACTCCACAGTGAAGCGGGGCAGAAGAAGAGGTGGAGTCCCCCAGCCTGACGGAGAAGGACCTCCTGACAGGTAGGACTTAAACCACTCCAACGCGGTCCCCCTGACACCCACGCAATCTCTTAGGCGGTTTAAAAGAATTGTGTGGTCGACTGTGTCAAAGGCAGCCGTGAGGTCTAGAAGCACTAAAATGGCAGAGCCTCCAGAATCAGTCATTAAAAACCTTTAAAAGTGCAGATTCAGTACTGTGCAAAGCTTTGTAACCTGACTGAAAAGGATCTAAGGTCCCATTTGCATCTAAAAAAGGTTGCAACTGTGCAAAAACGCATTTTTCTAAAATTTTAGACAGTAAAGGTAATTTTGAGATTGGACGGTAGTTTGCTAAAACTGCAGGGTCAAGGCCAGGTTTTTTAATCAAAGGCTCTACAACAGCTTTCTTACAAAAGGAGGGCACTATGCCAGAAGCCAGGCTGCTGTTGATGATCTCCCTAACAGAAGAGCCAATGGTGCCCCAAACCTCTTTAAAAGAGCGAGGAGGGACTGGATCTGTGAGACAGGAGGAAGGTTTTAGTTTGGAAACTATACCTGAGGAGGGACTGGGTCTGTGGGACAGGAGGAAGGTTTTAGTTTGGACACTATATCTGTGAGCACAGACAGTGGCACAGACTCAAACTGACAAAAAACAGCTGAGCACTGAGTGGATACAGAACACCACAATGAAGAGGGAGACATGTTGGCCCTAATAGCAGCAACCTTCTCATTAAAAAAGGAGAGGAATTGTTCACACGTTTTCTTTGACATCTCCAATGAAGTGGACGGACTCGGATTAAAAACAGAACCAATAGTTTTAAAAAGAACTCGAGGCTTACTGATATTATTCAAAATTAAGTCTGAGAAATATTTCGTTTTTTCAGTTTTAACAGCACTCTGATAATTTCTCCAGCACTCTCTAAGAATCTGGTGCGAAACCTCCAAACGATCCTTCTTCCACCTACGCTCCGCCCTCCGACACTCACGTCGAGCTGCGCACGTAGTGTCATTGAGCCACGGTTCCTGCTTTGGCTTGGGACAAATGGCTTTAAGTGGAGCAACACTGTCCAGGACTTCAGAGCAGGTGGAAATAAAAGAGTTCATCAATTGCTCCGTGTCCATAAATGCAGCGGAGTTCAGAAGATCCAGTGCCGATGCAGTAAAAAGAGGAGAAAAAGCAACGGCCGTGCCCGGCTTGATAACACGACCCTGACGCACGGGAAACAGCTTCACCTCCAAGTCCAAAATAAAATCAAAGGTGACAGGGCTGTGGTCAGAGAACACGGCATCTCCGACAAGGACATGGTCAACAGAAAAGCCACAAGACAACACAAGGTCCAGCGTGTGCCCGTGCACTTGTGTTGGGTCAGTGACGTGCTGTGTCAAATTAAAAGCTTCCACCAAGTCCAAAAACTGGCTGGCCATTGGCTTAGAGGGACAGCATACGTGCACATTAAAATCTCCGACAATTAAAACCCTGTCATAACGCGTGAGCACACAAGCAATAAATTCATAAAAGTCTCTCATAAAATCCTTGTTGTGCTTCGGTGGTCTGTAGACGACAGCGCACAGTACTGGGTCAGTCTGGCGGAGCTCGAAACCGCTCAGTTCAAATGAAGAAAAGGACCACTCAGATACCACTTTGTGATAACAACAGTTCTTTAAAATAGTAGCTATACCTCCGCCACGACCGGTGGTTCTCGGTGCGTTGATCAAAGTACAGTCTGGAGGTAGTAGCTCTGAGAAAGCGGTGGACTCACCGGTGTTGATCCAAGTCTCTGTTAAAAACAGTGCATCCAAAGTGTGCGATGTGAAGAAGTCCTGCAGGATGAAAGTCTTATTCACCACAGACCTCGCGTTCACGAGTGCACACCTCGTAGAAGCTGTGGTAGCCACGTGAACTGCCCGGCTCAGCGGCCTGAGGTTAGCCGGGGACACACCGCCAGAGCCCCAGAAAGAAGAGCAGTGAGGGCGCAGCGCGCAGAAATCCTCCCGGTGTCCGAGAATGGGCACCAACCAAGTGCCAACTGGAGCGAGTGTGCGTCGCGAGACATAGCGGCGAAAGCAGTCTCTGTAGTCTCGTGGAAGATCCGAGGACCACACCGCGCCGGGAGAAAGGGCCAGCCAGGCTTTCAACTTCACGAGCCGACCAGATCGCACTCCCCGGCGTTTGCGTTTCTTGGGAAGCGGCATTTTCACCCGGACGAGGTGCTCAGGCAGGTCGGCCAGGTAGAAAGCATTTGACTTGTTTGCGTCACGAATGATACACGATTGCACCGTTTGTTGTATTTTTAGTAGTTCCTGACGATTATACACCAGCAGTGAGTCGATGGTCCTTGTGACAGAAGTTAAAAGCAGCATAAAACAAATAAGACTGAGCAGAGCCAAGCGGCGTACCAGACACACCGGCGCCATCTTGGAATCTCAAACTCACTATTACCACTATTAGAAGGCCTCACTGTCTTACCTGTGAGGTGAAGTTGAGGTGAAGCAGTGATGAAGAGGAGGCTGAGCTCTTCTTTATATACACACAGGGCTGCAGGAAGAGCCACAGCAGTCAAAGCACTTTGGACTGATTTTGTTTGATCTCACTCACAAGTGAGGAAATATTAAAGAATAAAGCTGATACTGCTGATAAACCTTTTTAGGTTAGATTTGAAGACTCTGAGAGAGCTACTGCCCCTTACGGCGTCAGGTAAGGTATTCCACTGGTTTGTGGCTCTTACAGAAAAAGCAGATTGCCCCGCTACAGTGCGGCGAAATGGGATGGTACAATCTCGTATGGAGGATATTCTAGTGGATCTGATGGAATTTGACGAGCGAGCGTGGACAAAAACACATAATGGCTGTGGGGCCAAACCATTAAAAATGTTATAGACCATACACAAATTGGCGAATAACCTAAAATTCTCAAAACTCAATAACTCATGTTTCTCAAGTATCCTACAATGATAATAACGAATTGGCTTTTTGTCCAGTGTTTTTAAAGTTTGTTTGTATAAAGACTCCAGAGGTCTCAAAGTAGATTCACCAGCCTGCCCCCAGCAGGTGATACAATATGACATGCGGGACAGAATCATGGCGTGCATAAATATCTTGGCTGCATCCAGAGAGAGACAATTTCTGATGTGTTTAAAATTAACTAAATTATATTTTATGGTTTTAACCATTTTTTTGACATGTTTCTTAAAATTTAAATTTGGATCCAGAAACACGCCAAGATATTTAAATTCAGTAACTATATCAATTTGTTCACCTTTAATGAGAATCTCAACATCAGGGATTTGTACCATGGTTTTAGAAAAAAACATACATTTTGTTTTGTTTACATTTAAACTCAAACATGATTGATCAAGCCAAAGAGTGATTCTCTCCAGTGCAGTTGTTAACTTAGCAGCTGCTAAGTCAGCTGTTTTAGCATGTACATGAACAACAGTGTCATCTGCGTACATCTGCAGATCGACATCAGCACACTGTTCAGCAAGATCATTAATATAAAGACTAAATAATAAAGGACCTAATACAGATCCTTGTGGGACTCCCATAGTACATGTCCTGTAACTGGATTGTGCATCACAGACTTTAACACATTGCCTCCTGTTTGATAAATATGATGACATCCAAGCCAGAGCTCTAGGCGAAAAATTAAATTTAGAAAGTTTTGATATTAAGACACTGTGGTTAACTGTATCAAATGCTTTACGCAGGTCTAAAAATACAGCACCAACTACTCCTCCTTTATCGAGCCGTGATTTAATTTGCTCTATTAAATGTAAGGAGGCAGTCTCGGTTGAATGGTTCGCTCTAAAGCCAAATTGCATACAATGTAGACCAAAATTTCTGGTGTTAAGAAATGAGGTCAGTTGTTCAATGACAACCTTTTCAGCAATTTTTGAAAATACTGGCAGTATGCTTATAGGTCGATAGTTACTAGCTTCAAGGCGGTCTCCAGATTTAAAAACAGGTGTGACAATGGCACATTTCCAGTCCTCAGGAAAAAGACTACGTTTAAAAGAGAGATTAATTAGGTGAGTGACAGGACAGGATAAAATATCCTTATGTGACTTAACAAACTTGGTGTCAAAGTGAAAAGCATCTCTAGATTTGGAGCTTTTCAGAGAGCTGATGATTTTTTGTACTTGTGACACATTTGTTTCTACCAGTTCGAAGACCAGGGCTGTTTTATCTAGTGGAGCAACATCCAGTTTTCTTGTTGGAAATTTTTTCCCAAGTTCACATACAGATTCAAGAAAAAAATTATTAAGAGCAGAAGCAACAACACGATTATCTTCAATTAACTCTCCCTGTACTTTTAATATAAGATCTCCTATAGATTTATGGTTTCTCCTTGTGAGATCATCTATATTTTCCCATATCAATTTAATGTTGCCTCTTGCCTCATTTAAAATATTGACATAAAATCGGGATTTAGCTGATCTTAGTTCTTGGATAACTTTGTTCCTCAAACCTTTATAAACCAGCATATCAGTTTCTCTTCTAGTTTTAATTGCCTTCCTCAGTGCAGCATCTCTAGTTTTCATCAGCTTCCATAAATTCTCATTGAACCAAGGTAAATTATTTTTGTTTTTAAATTGTGTCTTGACACTCACACTAAATCTCTCTTTCACAGAATTAATTTTGTTAGTGAAAGTGTTACACCCATAGTTCAGATCATCAGAGGATACATCATCCCAATTCAAACTGTTAATTTCACTTGCAAATTCTTCTTGTTTAGCTTTCGGTATGCACTTGCAGATTTTTGTCTTATTTGCTGTGTTCCTAAATCTATTTTTAGATAGTTTTCTAGCACACAGAGTTAAATTATGGTCGGATAGGCCGGTAATTAAATGATAACTTTTCGTTATTCTTTCTGCTCTGTTAGTAAATATCAAGTCAATTTGTGTACTTGAGCATTTTGCAATCCTAGTTGGGCCTTTTACTAGTTGTTCTAAGTGGAATTTTTCGGTAATCATTTTTAGTTTTTTCCTTTTGGTTTTATCCTCCCAATTCACATTAAAATCACCCATAAGCAATAGTTCTTTGTTGTGATTGCACTCATTCAAGACTTCAGCAAGTTGATCATAAAAAGTGTCATCTGCAGAGGGAGGCCTATAGACACCTATAATGTTAAAAGACATTTGTTTAGACAAAATAATTTTTATCCCAACATATTCCAAAGTGTTACCCGCTTTATAAACCTCGCGCTCACATTTAATGCCTTCTCTTACATAAAAAAGCACCCCCCCTCCCCTTCCATCCGTCTGTCTCGTCTAAAACATTGATATCCAGGCACTGTAAATACACTTGAGGGAGTAGACTGCTTCAACCACGTCTCGGTCAGACAAAGAAAGTCCATATTTGAGTCAGACAGAAGATGAATTAGCTGATTGCTTTTTGGAGTAATGCTCCTGATGTTAAATTGTCCGCCGAATAACCCCCTTGGTTTCAGCTTCGGGTCCCACAAAACTTTCGCATGATTGACAGTTTGAAAAGTTTTGAATAACCTCTGTCTCTTCACTGCGGGGTTACAACGCGCAGCGGCATCTTCAGCAGATTTAGTAGGACAGACAGTGGACCTATCAAGGTCTCCACAGTCCAGGAACGATAAGTTATTCATTAAGTCACCATGTCCGAGATTTAAATTATAAGTGGAGAAGCCCGACTCAGGGGGTTCATGCTCACTCACCACCGGTAGCACCGAGTGAATCGCGGACACAGGGACTGCGCCGGGGCTCTGCAGCGCTCCAGTGGTCACTGGCTCAGGATTTAGCTGAACATCTCCGGCCAGCAGGAGCAGCGTGAGGAGGAGACCTGCCATTCTCCGGAGCGGTGTAATGGATGAGCGACCCACTGGGACAGTAATGCGCTCCGGCAGTTGGGCTCGCCCGAGCCGCAGGACAGATGAATAGATCGCATAATATCCCAGTAGATTACAATGCAAACTCACTGGAGAAACGTCGCTTGGCCACGAACCGGCGCCTGCTCCAGGTTCAGACGCCGGGAGCGCACGGTGGCACAGGTGGTTTCCATCAGCGTTGATTGCTCTGGCCAGGTAGATACGCACAAGTGATGCGACAGTGAGTAGCAACAATAGCCCAAAAAGCACTCCATAAAACACACCCCAGGCCTTTTTGCTGTTAAAAGACTGCTTTGCCCTCAGTACAGTTTTTAATTGGCATGTTCTGCGGCATAAACGGCCTCCTTGATGGAAAAGGACGCGCAGGGTCGTAGGACCTGTCACACCGCAACTCCGCGCTGCCGCCATTTTCCATTTGAGGCACCAACACCAACACCTGAAATATGTGAAGCAAATATACATGCATCCGAATCCAGTGCAGAATTCAGTATATGGGAAAGTTCATCAGGAGTTCCGGGCATGTCCCTCCGGTAGGAGGCCTCGGGGCAGACCCAGGACACGCTGGAGGGACTATGTCTCTCGGCTGGCCTGGGAACGCCTTGGGGTGCCACCGGAAGAGCTGGAGGAAGTGTCTGGGGTGAGGGAAGTCTGGGTAACTCTGCTCAGACTGCTGCCTCTGCGACCCGGCCCCGGATAAGCGGCAGACAATGGATGGATGGATGGAAATTATACAACATTCAGGGGCAAATTATAATTTCTATTGACAAAGCACACTGACCAGAGTAGTTTTTTTTTTTTTTAACCAGAGGTGGATAGGGTAGAGTATAAAAATGTATACTGAACGTTATTACAAAACAATAGTCGGGGTTACTCACTGTGATACCACCACCAAAGCAAGAAAAACAATCATTTTGGAAGCAGTGCAAGACACAGAAGTGGTTTTATATTGTCAAAATAAAGCTTATTAATAAAAACGTTGACAGTTAAAAAATATTATTCAAATGCATTATACGTATATTACTTTAGGGTGTCAGAAAATGACTCATAAACGTACAAGTTCATGAAAACGTTGCTCAAGTTAACTGTAGCTAGCTAGTGTGAATGTAGCTAGCTAACAGTGTACTGCCCACCTCTGGTTTTCATCGTTTAACAAAATGTTACATAAAACACATCACATAGTTACTTAACATAACTTTAAGTTATTGTTTTTGGTTCGAGATCAGGCCTCGTCAAACGGCTTGTTTAAAGTCGATATCAACTTACTTGATTGTCTTACAAGCACCCGACGAGGTTTCTTCAGAGGAGCAACGTAGCCCAACCATTTCTCTGGGTAAGGATGTTCAGGTGTAGGTTTATGTAAGGAGAAATGTTTCATTATCATTTGTTCATGCTTGTGCAAATTCTGTGCAGACCTTTAAGTGCAGCGGACTGCAGCCCCTGTACCTCACATGAGATCTTTATCTGTTAAATGTTTGGGTTTCTCCACCCTTTGAATTAGCTGTGTTTTTACAATCCTGTAAGACAGAGCACAGGACCCAGTTTGAACCAGTGTGTTTTTACAACTTGTGAACCCCCGCCCACTGAGCTATCAATAAAGAAGGCTGGTATGAGCGTTCTGGGAAGACTTCTGGGTGAACCATGTGAGATGAACTTGGTGTCTTCCCTTGCTGCAAGTACCTTGATTGTTTCTTGATTCACGTGCCTTCTCTTTATTTACCTATTTCAGGGGTCTAGACCTGACAGTTTACCATCCATAAAGTGAAAAGAGCAGACAAAAGGAAACTTCGGCGGATTCTTTAAATTCAGTGCCTTCAGCCAAGCTCGCCGATCCTCGTCCTTGGTAGGGAGGCGGGGCAAGGTAAACAAAGGACCACAACACTCAGACCTCTTCTTCTGATGTTCAAAACAATGCTGCGACAGAGTTAGGTTCCTTTTTCTCCAGCTATTATGACAACCACGCACTGCGCAATTAACGCCGGCCATCTCTGATAGCTTTAAATTAGCTTTAAATTGGAAACAATTAAACAGATTGGTATCACAAATCAAGTAGCGTGGAGCTAAACCGGAAGTGTGATTACGCACATGGCGCCGCCAAAAACAAACTTCCGGAATAAGGTGAATAGAGGCTGCGCACCAAGACACCTCCTACTGGTGGTGGGCTAACTCCCCCTCCCATGCCCTATGTGCCTTGTCTCGAAGATATGCTTCAATCCGTGCTGATGCTTCAAATGTGCCTGAGGTGCTTTTTTTTCCTTATTACAAACTATTCTCCATTAGAGCAGAATCTGAAATCTGCCTTATTTTCTCCTCTCCTCACGTCTTATTGTCTCTCTGTTCTCCAACCTTCATATGCAATTTCGTTGTACGTGTATGTTGTACTTGTACAATGACAATGTTGGGATCTCACAGGACCACAGAAATTTTGTTCATTTGTAGGAAAAGACAATTGTCATATGTCATGATACACAGTCATGACATATGAATTCTGACCCAGGACTGTGATTGTCTTTCACACAGAGTGAGGGGGGGACCTTCTGCAGGACCTTCCTCCCCCCTTTCTGCTCAAAAGACGCTTCCCCCATGCAATCAGCTGATTGGTTGAAGTTATCAGGCTTTGACACCTCCGAATCCACACGTGGAACAAAAAGCCTGCGAAGCCTCCATTCTCTCTCTTGCACGACTACACTATGAAGAGGTGAGTTGCTGGAGAGCAGCTCATCCAGTGTTAGCACACAGCTAACACCAGAGGCCTGCAAGCAGGGGCCTCCACTCCTCTCTTGCCACGAAGACTCCGAGGAGACCTTCCCAGGACCGGAGACCAGCGCCCAGAGTCTGCTCTCCAGTGAAACCAACCGGTTCTTCCAGGACGGGACCAGGGAAACGACGCCTCACAGAACCTCTTTGTGTTTTTCCTGAACAAGCCGGAAAACCATCACAGACCTGAGCGACCAGCTCCTCAGTCTGAACAAAGGGACAACCAGGAGCTGCAAAGAAGGACTCCTGAAACACCAACTTCATCTTCTTCTCCTCAGTCTGCAGAATCAGCAAACCACAGTTAGCAGGAGGTGCTAACTACAGGAGAAGACACCAGCTTCCCTCCAGCAGGACAACAACCGAACTCCTTCCAGGAAGTGGTAACAACTGGGCTTTACCTGAGATTAGTTAAACCTGATGCTATGATAGAACTGTTTAACTTTATGAAGATGTGTTGATTCTGTTACAGTGACTGTGTTCTTTTGATAATGATGTTAGGAGCCATTATCAACTTGTAAACCACTGTTAGCTCTGCCACAGACACAGGGTCTGCATGCTAATCTTTGCTTTACTAACTTGTTAACTCACAATCCTACACATATCACATCAAAGACAACATCACACCGTAACCGAACACCATCTGATGACTCCTGACGTTTTACAAGACAAATCGCAGTCACATCAACTCATTCTAGAAATGGTCCTTTAGCAGAGACACACAGGAAGCAGATGCTACGGCTAGCTTCTATTGATCCATTGCTATCAGCACATGGTGGAGACTCAGGACAGTCCTCCTGTTCTCTGACAACCTCCAATTGGAATGTAGTTTCTTGTGATCCGCCATTTTGTTTTGTAGTTCCATCACACGTCTCACACATAGACCCTCCCTCCAACTCTCTCTCTCTTTTCTCTCCACACACACACACACACACACACACACACACACACACACACACACACACACACACACACACACACACCAAGCTGTATATAGGTAGTTAGAATCTGTGTTTTATTTGTTTTCATTGTTAATAAATATAATTTTGGAATCATACTTGCTGCGTTATTAATGTGCACAAAGGTGAATGAAATGTCGACCTCTTCTGTGTTAAGAACTCCAAAATCCTTTAAGCTTTTCTGTTAATTCTGGTAATTGTAATTAATTTAACTATTAATTCAAATTCCTGATGAACTGTTTAGTATATCTTATGAGACTGATATAACTGAATTGGCTATCATTTCCTGTTACGACAGGTGGTGCTCCAAGGTTCTGATACACATCAGATTAAATTTCGATAACATTATTAATAACTATCTTTGATAATTATTAATCATTATTGATAGCCAACCATAACATAAATAGTGATCCATATGAGGTAGTAAATCCCTACAACAATGAAGTAAATTCTGATTCTGATGTACTTCCGGCTCTCAGCAAAGGCGGGCGCTTTTCTCTTCTCTCCTCTCCCACTCGCCCTCCCCGCTTGCTGCTTCGTCCTGTACTGTCTTGTGTCTGATCTATCAAGAGAATCTCTTCAGACCCGCATCCGAATTTAACCGGAACCATGGAATTGATCAGCTGGTCTCTCAATGCGATCGACCAAACTTTTACGACACGACGACCGGGCAAAGGAGAGCCCGCATGTCCCGATGGGACGTTTGCAGCCGGATACATGCTGGATTCCTGGGGTTCCTGGAGGTCCCTGTGTTTGGCCATTCTTTCCATCGAGGATGTGGAGGACATCTACATATTGGGATTCATGATAGCAGGTATGCTGCTGATTGGAGCTGGCAGCTTTCTGATCTATCGCAAAGTCGAGAAGACGAGGGCAGCCGCATTGGGAGGGCTGCCTATCGTCACTGAAGGACTGTGCCGAGCTTTGAACGCTCAGACTCAGATGATAAACGAACTCAAGAGCGTGCAGGTCACGATTCTTGAACGTTTACGTGAAATTGGATCGATCTTGGAGGATATTCGAACTCGGTTGGGAAGCTAAAATTCTTGCCACAATTGGAGCAGCAGTGGAGACCAGAGACACTCAAGGTCGACGGATAAAGCTGAACGAAAACAAAGATAATCAGCATTTGGCTCCCAGACACACAGCTGCCAAGGCTGTGTTTTGTCTTCAACTCTCCTGAATGTGTGTGTGGAATTAAGCCTCTGCCTCTACAGACTGTGCTCCTCAGAGCATAGTCTTTAATCTGCCTTTTTTCCCCTCCTCTCCTCACCTCATGTTGTCCTTCTTTCCCCAAAACTTCTATGCAATTCCGTTGTACCTGTACCTGTACCTGTACAATGACAAATAAATCTGATTCTGATTCTACTGCTCAACTGTTGTTGGAGAACACTGTCCTGATCTGCACATCACAAATATAAAAAAGCTAAGAAATTTGCCCAAAAAATATAGTTATATGACCACAGGCTGAGGCAATGCAGCCTCTGCAATGCAGTGTGTGGCTGCATTGCACTCCACTACGAGACGCTCCACTATTTTCTCCCACAGAACTTTACAATGAAGCGATACTTTTGGTTCATCAACTAAACAACAAACTATATAATACTGTAAATGAAAGCTTGGATTTTTTTAACCATAAAATGAGCCTTTTAATGGCTTTATGTGAAAGAGAACTTTAATCAGAGTGTGTTTCCGTATGTTGCCATTATAAATGGCTTTAGAGGTGTGTTCTATCATCCTACACCTCCATTCCTGCTGATGCTGAAGCATTTGAAAATTGAAAGGACCAAAAATTCACAATGTAATGCCCAAATGTTGAAAAATAAGCCCCAAGCTCATTCACTCGTTATTATTATTTTTTCTCTCTCGCCACTCCGGTGCTCCGGACTAAAGCAAGACGGACGTGAAAAAACAACAATAGTGATACGAGGAGACGCGCAATGTTTTCTCGATTTTTGGTCTGCATCTGAGGTTCAGGCCAGACAAGATGGAGCGACCCGGACGAAACAGATGTATACAGTCCATCTCCTCATTCTTGTATGAGCGCTGTCTGTGCCAAATTGGTGAAATCAGTGACCTACCACGTTTTGGAGTGATGGCATGGCTCTCACTTGGCTCTGTTAACGGTGGAAAGACAACTGGTTCTTTGGTGGCGCTCATTTAAGAACTGGCCCTGGGACCAGCCCTGAAATAGCATCTGGTTCTTATTGGTGGAAAAGCCCTAACAGAGAGGAAAGGATGGTTTTGGATTGTTTTCAGTGGGTATCACATTATGTCCAGGATGTAAACGTTTTAGTCACTTTTCCACGATCCCGGAAGTTGAGATCACATCCCGCCGAGTGATGTTCGAGTATGAAGCTTAGCTTAGCCACTTACATCAGTCTGCTGTTAGCTTTTGGTTCTTTTATATTCAGATAGTCTGGGACTCGATTCACTTGGGAGGGAGGGGAGCCAAGAAACTTCACACCTTCTTTTGGTTCAGGTGGCATTCACGTTCACTTTTGAGACCGGACCAAAATCATCTGTAAAATGTCATGCAATTACATCAGCTGCTGGTTTGGGGGCGCTGTCACCTGAAACAACCACTGACCAGAGAGGAAGTAAAGAATGCATACGGCTCATTGATTGGTCTGGAGCGAACCAAGGAGTCCCACCCCTTTGGCTAATGGTGGCTAGGCTAATTAGCTTGTGGCTAATGGGTAGCAACAAACAGAGATCTGTTAGATCCGGTTGCTCATATTATTCATTGAGCAAATAATCTCTCCTGACTAGTCTGGAACCACCATAAACTGATAGGATCAAGACATTTTAGTTTGGACCGCCCCAGATAAGTCTTGAAATATCAAAGTTTTTTGATGTGGCCAGGATTGCTCTGGATCTGGTCTGGTACCAATTAAACTGATCCACTGACATCACAAACAGAGCGATTCAGTACAGTTTTCTTGTCCAAGACCAGAGACCCATGTCATTTTCCTGTTATCTTTAAGGTCTTAATCCACAACCATGTAGTGGAGGACTTTGATGCATGTGGTGGAGCAACGTCCTGCATTAAATTCATGGTCT
Source organism: Blennius ocellaris (assembly GCF_963422515.1). Classification (NCBI taxonomy): domain Eukaryota; kingdom Metazoa; phylum Chordata; class Actinopteri; order Blenniiformes; family Blenniidae; genus Blennius; species Blennius ocellaris. The sequence continues at coordinate 32,251,883 of NC_137652.1, read as the reverse complement.
TCTTGAAAGATTCAAGCTTGTTTCTGTAACAATGCTTGAAGAAAGTGTCGTCAAAAAATTGGTGTGGGATGGGGGTAGAAATGTCCTCTCCTCTCCCAGAGAGTGAGAGGATAACCAATTATTTAAGGATGTAAAAAAATTCTTACTATTTATTTTATATAAAGAGCTAAGTAAATGGCTTTGAGATTCAACCTATTGGTTCATTATTGCTACCCTAAAACAACATAATTTTTTTTAAATATTTAGGATAAAATCGCAAGTGATTTCCAGTTCAAATGTGGTTAGTGTCTCTCAGGTTGCAATGGGAGCGCACAGGAATCACAGACAAAGTAGAAGTTATTTCACAGTTATGACCTTATTTAGTAGATTTGAAGATCTTTTAGCAGCACATTTTTCTACGAGATGAATTAAAGAAATCGAGATGAATTAAAGACATCGGCATGGAAAAAACAACCAGCATGTTTAATGGAGGACCAAACCCAGTGAATCAGATAAATGTGACAGTTAACCACAGTATTGATATGTGGCCGAGTGTAGTAACTGTTTCTAATCACTTCAATTTTTTTTTATCAGATAATTACTGTTCAATTCCAGCAAATCTGATACTTCCTGGTTCCAGGAAGAACCTGCCTGGAAAAGGTCTGCCAGGAATTCTGTGACTAACACCTTGTCTGCTCGTCATCCAGATGAAAAGCCTGGGAAAATCACTTCCTCATATACACCTGATGGAAGGAGGCAAAGTCCATAGGTGTGTGTATCTGTGTGTATAAAAAAGCACAAATCTTCCAGTCATCATTCCATCGCTCAAAGCACTGTGTGAATTCATCTGACCTCTACTTCTCTCTGTAAGTCCTGCTGTGCTGTTTTCTTTCCTATTTTAACTGTCGTTTTTAATCTGGTTCAAGTTTGTCTGTTTGCTTGTCAAGTGATTTTCAAGGTTGTGTCAGAGTTTTGCAGAGTTTCAGAAAATATTTGTTGTTGTCAGACACTTAAAGTTAAGCAACATGTTTTACTGTATTTTATAGTTCTTTCAGTGTAACAACAGTTATACAGTATGCATAAATACTTAAATATTTAGAATTAAAAACCTGACTGTGAGATTGAGAGGAGTTAAAGTTATTAAAGCATCTTGTTTCAAACTCACATGGACAAGTGAGGTTCGTTTATTGTGACATCTGACCATAATGTACTGCTTCCCCAGTACAGACTTTCATCAGCTCTCGTCATGAAGATGCTGCTGATCCTGGCTATCGTCCTCTCGGCTGCTCTTTCAGCCCGGCCTGCAGAAGGTAATTTGTGTACTTTCTTCGACTGACACATTCACAGTTACGCTTTTGATCTATTCTCCATTAAACTCTAGTCCGCTTTTTAATATTTACCTGTGAAGTGCAAGATGATTTCCAACTTGATAATGACGCAAGAAAACAGTGGAGGATCAAACAGACCAGCAGATGTTCTTCCTCTTCCTCAGGCGCTCCTGCTGAAGCTGCTGTTACACAAAGCGAAGAGAAATTTGCATCAAAAACAGGTTACAAACCTTTTCTTATTTTCAGATTTATGACTTTTACACACAGCATTACGTACTTTACTGCAGGTCTTTGCAAATTACTCAAAATGCTTTAATGATCGCAGTGACATGTAATACAGGTTTTTAAAATGGACTGAGGTTATTTTTGCATCAGTTGGTGGAGGAAGATTCTCCAAGATTCTTCTTAAAAGTCATGATGAGCTACTAACAAGCTGTCACTAGTGAACAGCAGTCAAAGAGCTGATGTTTATTTCAGTCGCTGATGCTGTTAGTTCCAATCATGGATTGATTTTCTTGCTATCAGCAGGAAATGAGGTACAGTAGTTTCACTTCTTCCTGCAAACATGCGTTTAGTAAAAGACTAACAAATGTGCTCTTTAATATTATTGGATACAGCTAAAACTGGCTAAAGCTGTGAGATCACTTACTTTCTCAACTGTTTTCATCAATGTCAAATGTAAGAATTTCACTGAAACGTGGGTATTTGTAACAAATTTATTGATTTCAAAATCGTAATACGTCCCGACTGAAAGCAATAATGTTACAGTAGAAATGTGTTTACAAAACTAATCACATCATGAAATACATTAGACTGAAAAATGACTCACAAAAGGGTGTAAACAGGAGGTTTACACCCTTTACACCCGTAGGTATAATTATTTCTAAGAAGAAGGAATTTCAATCAAAACAGTTTTTCACAACTTTAGAAGCTCAGGGGTAGTTCTGATGAAAAAGGCAAGATTCAAGAGTTCATTGCTCTTAGTGTGAACTCTGAAAAGTGTGTAGAGTTTAAAAGAAGCAAGTCAGAGTTAATGTTTCGATATTACACAGGATGCCAGAATGAAGACGAGTGGTTCATCCATTCAGGAACTTTAATCCCATCTAACCCCCCCAATGAGACCCCCCTTATTATCTGCCCTCTCATCATGCGAGAGCATTGCTGTGAATCCTCAGACTACTTTCAAAATTGTGACTTCTAAAACATCAACATATACTCAAAGGTGAAATCTAAACAGTTGTTGGTTTTCACAGAGGAAGAAGCTGATGCTGCTGTAGATGCTGGCAAAGTTGCTGTTCTTCCTCAAGGTATTGAAGTAAATGATCATATTGAAGTAAAGGATTATCTAATGAGGTCCATTAAATTCATCAGTAATGGCTAAAGTGTGGGTGGTTGGCTGCTAAATAGTGAGTATTTTTCTCTTTCTTGCAGCTCGTTCCAGCTTCTGCCCAGAGGATTGGGAGTATCACAGTGGCAGCTGTTACACTATATTCAATTTCCCTGATTCCTGGAGTAACGCTGAGGTAATAACGCCTGACAGAAAACGCACGGCCTGTTTGTGGTACAATGTCAATACCATGACTCACCTGGAAGAGTGGGTTGATATCCAATTACATACTTGGTAGTTTAATTCCCCATCTTGCCTTGCTCATGAGCCTGAGCTACACATGTAAAATCAGGACTGGGTTTGGTATTTCCCCTGCTTGGGGAAGCAGTGGCCTCGAGGCTCGAGGAGCAGACTTGAGAAGGAACTAGAAAATTCCCGCGGAAATTTTATTGTGCCTGCCACCTGCCGCCCCCTGCTGCCGAGCGAGGCCACGAGCGATACTTCCCAGGTGTGGCTGACCTGGAATCTGGAGTTATGTCACATTCTGAGATGCTGAGCTAATTAGATTAGCGCGGCAGCTAAGTAGCTAGTGCGCCGTGATCGCAGCGCCCCCATGAGGCCACCCTCCAAATTTCAGCTGATTTGAACAAACTTGTTAGCATGCGATGCTAACAGCTAAAAGCGATTTAAGTACTTGGAAACCATGTCACTAGCTAGTGATTCTCGATCGCAGCGCCACCACGAGGCCACCCTCCAAATTTCAGCTCATTTGAACAAACTTGTTAGCATGCGATGCTAACACCTGCGATTTGCCTGAAAAGCGCAGAGGATGCCTCCCAGGTGTGGCTTACCTGGAATCTGGAGTTACGTCACATTCTGAGATGCTGAGCTAATTAGCTTAGCGCGGTGGCTAATTAGCTACTGCGCCGTGATCGCAGCGCCCCCATGAGGCCACCCTCCAAATTTCAGCTCAATTGAACAATATTTTTAGCATGCTAGTTGGCATGCTAACAAGTGTTGATGCTAAGGTATTAGCATCAACATTAAAATGCATTGAAAAGTATGCTGCCTAAGACACTGTATGTGTGTGAGCACTGTGTGGTCAACCATCATGTTACTGGTCCGGCCAATCAGAGGAGCCGTGTGTGTGTTGCCAGGCAAATTTGCTGCTTGAGTCTGTGAGTTTGCTGAGTCACACACGAGCAAAAAAGCACAAACGCAGGTCCCGAACAACTGCTTATAGTTGGAGAACCGTGACACTTGGGTGAAAAATTCCTTCACCGTGGGCGTCGGGAGAAGTTGAAGGACGTACGGTGTGGGTTTCATGTCCTCATGAGGTTCCGTCTCCCCGTGAGGACTTGAAACAAATGGCTGAACTTTGGGGATTTGGGGAGAAAACATCTCCCCAAAATACATGGGAGCGGGTTACAGAAAATCCTGCGCTCCCTGTCAATTAAGTCCCCTGGAGGGAGAACCGTGTCTCTCTGAGACAAAAGTGTCCCCTCGTGAGAAGCACAAGGCCTGTAGCTATATTTTGATGTATAATATGTTGAGAAAGACGAAGAAATGTGGCCGTGGCGACGTTTTTTTTTTTTGTAAAACGGCAGTTTCTCTCACTAACCGAAATCTCCTCACTCTAACCTTTCCAATACACACCCATACAAAACTGGAAAAAGGAGGGAAAACTTGATGACATTTGAAGGCTCACAGTTTAAAATTGGTGAAACTTGTGAAAAATCCAAGGACATATGTTTTAAGAGTAAGTTGGAGTCTGTAGGTGAAAATTTGGCGACGTGATGTGGCGTGGAAAAAGTGTGATTTTGTGTGAATTTTTTTCTGGAATCCCATTCAAGTCTATGAGAGAAATTTTCACCGTTTTTTACGTTTTGTTCGGAAACCGTTTGCGATATCCAAAATGCAAAACCTTCATTTCAATACTAACATTTTCATGGAATGTCATTCATGATATAATTTTAACACTCATGAAGTCTATTAACATTTATCAAAATTTTTACCAACTTTGTAACGATCCAATTATCTTATCCTGCATTTCAGAGCCACTGTGCAGAATTTGACAGCAGTTTAACGTCAGTTCACAACATCTGGGAGTATACTTTCCTGCAGCGCATGGCCAAAACTAGAGGACACAGCTTCGCCTGGATCGGAGGCTACCACTTTCAGGTACAGTTAGGCAATAAAAAAACAAACATTTCCATTCACTGCCATGTTGCTGATTGTGGCGTATCATGATGCTGTCATGACGGAGTTATTTCTTGAGAATTGAGTCACCTCTCAATAAGCAGGGGTTTAGTGTATTTGCAACGGTGAAGACAACTGGCTAACATAAAAACTAACAGCATAGGGAATCATTCTTTTCACTTACATGGCGCATAATCGCATGATGGAACTTGAATTAATTGTCGCTGAGCTTGTAACTTTCTGAATGTAGGTTGTCATTGATGCCGGTAACGCATTAATTAATAACGTGTTACTCGCATATGACCACTTTTTTCAGTAACAGATTAACAGATTAAAGTTACTTATCCAATTCACTGCACGTTACTATTGTAGCATCCAATAAGACACGTTTCTTGTCTGCAAAGCCGCTTTATTTTTATTATTATTTATTTATTTATTTTACCCCTTCTCCCCCCCCCCCCCCCCCCCCCCTTGTTCGACAGCTTGGGCAGACAATATGATGTGATTGAAAGTCTACCGATGTCAGAACAGCCTTTATTAGAAGTTGGCATGGCTGCTGTACATGACCGGGGTGGGGGGGGGGGGGGGGGGGGGGGGTAGAGAAGGTTGAAGATTGAGGGGAGAGAGAGAGAGATAGAGTGTGTGTGTGGGGGGGGGATGGGTGGGGGACAACATACAATACCCTTGTTATTGCTTCTTCAATCTCAGCCAATCACAGGCCAACTCATTCTAACTGGGAGTTCACGTAACAGAAAAGAATTGGAACCAACCATTGTCATCAGTAAATTTTAACATTGCAATAAGCCCCCTCATTTTTAAATAATCAATCAATCAATCAGTCAGTCAATGAAACACTTTATTTGTCGGGGAGGCGGGCAAATAAAGGCGCATAGAGCAGGCAGTGCAAATAAAGAAATAAATAATGTGACAACAGACTACAACTACATTTCTGGGTAAATAAATATCAGTAGTAGTAAAAATCTGATAATAAAACCATGAATCAGACATAAATACAACAAAGAATAAAGATCAAAGGTTAAATATGGATCTGTAGGTGCAGGAGGCGGTTAGGGTTAGTAACTTGTAATTTAACTTAGTTACTTTTAATAACAAGTAATCTGTGAAGTAACTAAGTTACTTTTTAAAGGAGAAACTAGTAATCAGTAATTGGATTCATTTTTTAAAGTAACTGTGTCAACACTGGTTCTTGTCACTGGTTTAGAGAACAGCAACAAAAGTAGTTTTTCTCTCATGTCTGTGGTGAATGTGGTGAGAAATGCTGTGCAGGAAGTAAGTGGCGCTGATCTCTCCTCCAGTACCTCTGGCGGTGGGAAGATGGCTCACGGTTCAACTACGAAAAATGGAGCTACTGCAGCAACAGTGAAATTAACCAATGTCTGAGACTCAATTCGGAAGGTAAGAACTGAAAATACTGACACTTTCATTTGGTCACCATGAATATATAAGCACACAACATTGTGTTTTTAATTAAAATTTTCAGGAAAGACTGGTTGGTCCAACCAACACTGCAACAGGCGCTATCCCTACATCTGTAAGAAAAGCACAAACTGTTAGTGTTTGTTCACCTTGGGAGGATCAAGATCAAGCTGCTGTTTTCCACAACTGCATCTCTCTCACTCAATGAGACTCAAATCACTTAAACATGTGTTTGCTTCTTTTTTAAATATTTTTCAGGACAGTAACATCAAAGGACAATAAAAGCTTGTGTTGTTGATTGTAATGTGAGTTATCTCATCTAATAGCAAAATAAAACACTCCCTCAACTCTCTTTTTTTCTCTCAAACAAATGCATAGTTCATGTAACCTTTAAAAAACCAGCTGAAAGACTCAAACAATATAAGTATTGTTTATTTTTATTTTATTTATTTATTTATTTTTATATATGTTTATTAGTATTAATATATAATACTATATATAAGGTCCGGGGCTCGACAGCTGGGGCCTTCTCTGTCCTGGGGTGGTTGGGAGTGTGTGTGTGTGTGTGTGTGTGTGAGTGTGTGTGTGTGTGTGTGTGTGGGGGGGGGGGGACTACAATGCATGATTTGCATTGTATTGCTTTTGTCTTTTCCAGATGGCTTGACTCATTGAGTAAATGCAATGACAAAGACAAAACAGGAGAAGCATTGACAAAATGGAATAAGCAAAGACAAGATAGAAAAAGAATATGACTATTGTAGGGATCTCACAAGATCACAGAAAGGTGGTTCATTTCTAAGGAAAGAAATCTTCATTTGTCACTATACACAGTAGTGATAATCGAATTTGAACGAATTGTTCAAAACCCGCGAGTCACTTTACTGAACTAAGAAGTTCACGAGTTATCACATTCATTAACTAATTCACTGAGTCATTCTTGCTACAGCCTCCAGCTGCAGAGAGAAACATATAAATGTCATTGTTCTGCTGCTAGTCTAACTCCATTACTCACTATAGTCGCCCTGTGAGAAAAGCAGCTGTAATGCTAAAAGCAGCTAGTAGCCAAGCCGCTAACACTAGCTGCTATGCACAGCAGCTTCCGGCTCCTTACAGTCACATGAGGCTTTCAGCACGAATGACTGACTCACCTCGTTTCCGTCATTCAGCTCACTTGACCGACTCACCTCGTTTCAATCCTTCAGCTCACATGCAAAACTCGAAAGAGTCGTTCACTGAATTGGTCATTAGCACTTCCGCTGTGTCGTTCACCTCATGAGCGGTGAGCCCTCCGCCCCTCCCTCCCCTGAAAATCTGCAGAAGCGCTCCGCTCAGAAAGTTTCTGAGTGACGGTGGAGAAAAAAAAACACATGTTGCTTGTTTCCCAAAGCTTGTAGAGATTATTAATACATGAATAAATACACAAAAAACAATGTTAACATACGACTGTAGCATGTATTGTATTATATTTAATATTATAATTAGTTCTGCCCTATGAACATCACATTATTTATTGATACTTGTAAAAAAAAGAAAATCAGTAGTGGGGGCTTCCTGGGGTGGTGATGGGGGGTGGGGGGCACGCACACTCCCGGAATCTGGGGGGGCTCTGGTCGGGGCCTGGGACTCTGTGCACTTTAACCTTCTCTTGTGGGCTCAGGGAGTGCCATGCCTGAGCGAGCGCGCCCCCCCATACTCCAACCGCACCCACCCCGGAACACTATGGGACCACAGCGGGAGGTCCCCCCCAAGCGGCAGAACCCAGAAAGCCAGCTTATCCCCTCAAGACCCTGTGTGACTAAGTGTAGTTAAAATTGTGGGCAGTGCAAAGTCGGGAGGGGCCAGACCACAGTCAAGTAGCTGTCCCCCCCACCCTAGGCCCCGCCCACTGGTCCCTAATGTTGAGTGAGGTAAGGTGAGGTTAGGAAGGGGGGGTTGAGAGGGAGAAGGTCCCCTCGTCGCTAGGACTTTGGCCCAGCTGGACCCCCACCCCACCCCCGAGTGGCCACCACCTGACAGCCGAAGAGCAGAGTCTAAGACCCGCATGGCCTAGCACGAGCGTGGCTGGAAGCCAGCGGCCAGGGAACAACCCCCCCCCCCCCCCACACACACACACACACCCTCACATACTCACGCAAGACGATATCCATACTTGTATATAGAACGCACACCCCCACACACACATACACACACACACACACACACACACACACGCACACACACACCCATCCATCCACACACATCTTTTGCCAGAATGTTTGGACTGGTGTACACAGCCAGAGTGTGTGTAGGTAGGTATCAGGGAGATCACAGTGTAGACAGGTGTAGGGATTTACTACCTCATATGGATCACTAATTATGTTATGGTTGGCTATCGATAATGATTAATAATTGTCAAAGATAGTTTTTAATAATGTTATGGAAATTTAATCTGATGTGTATCAGATACCTCGGAGCACCACCTGTCTTAACAGGAAATGATAGACAATTCAGTTATATCAGTCTCATAAGATATACTAAACAGTTAATCAGGAAGTTGAATTAATAGTTAAATTAATTACAATTACCAGAATTAACAGTCAAAGTTGAAGGATTTTGGAGTTCTTGACACAGAAGAGGTCGACATTTCATTCACCTTTGTGCTCATTAATAACACAGCAAGTATGATTCCAAACATTATATTTATTAACAATGAAAACAAATAAAACACAGATTCTAACTACCTATATACAGCTGGGTGTGTGTGTGTGTGTGTGTGTGTATGTGTGTGTGTGTGTGTGTGTGTGTGTGTGTGTGTGTGTGTGTGTGTGTGTGTGTATGTGGCGAGGAAAGAGAGAGAGAGAGTTGGAGGGAGTGTGTGTGTGTGAGACGTGTGATGGAACTACAAAACAAGATGGCGGATCACAAGAAACTACATTCCAAATGGAGGTTGTCAGAGAACAGGAGGACTGTCCTGGGTCTCCACCATGTGCTGATAGCAATGGAACAATAGAAGCTAGCCGTAGCATCTGCTTCCGGTGTGTCTCTGCTAAAGGACCATTTCTAGAATGACTTGATGTGAATGCGATTTGTCTTGTAAAACGTCAGGAGTCGTCAGATGGTGTTCGGTTACGGTGTGATGTTGTCTTTGATGTGATATGTGTAGGATTGTGAGTAAAGCAAAGATTAGCATGCAGACCCTGTGTCTGTGGCAGAGCTAACGTTGGTTTACAAGTTGATAACGGCTCCTATTATCATAATCAAAAGAACACAGTCACTGTAACACAATCAACACATCTTCATAAAAGTTAAACAGTTCTATCATAGCATCAGGTTTAACTAATCTCAGGTAAAGCCCAGTTGTTGTTCCCACTTCCTGGAAGGACTTCGGTTGTTGTTCTGGCTAGAGGGAAGCTGGTGTCTTCTCCTGTAGTTAGCACCTCCTGCTAACTATAGTTGCTGGTTCTGCAGGCTGAGGAGAGGAAGATGGAGTTGGTGTTTCAGGAGCTGTCCTTCTTCACAGCTCCTGGTTGTCCCTTTGTTCAGACTGAGGAGCTGGTCGCTCAGGTCTGTGATGGTTTTCCGGCTTGTTCAGGAAAAACACAAAGAGGTTCTGTGAGGCGTCTTTTCCCTGGTCCCGTCCTGGAGGAACCGGTTGGTTTCCTTGGAGAGCAGACTCTGGGCGCTGGTCTCCGGTCCTGGGAAGGTCTCCTCGGAGTCTTTGTTGCAAGAGAGGAGTGGAGGCCCCTGCTTGCAGGCCTCTGGTGTTAGCTGTGTGCTAACACTGGATGAGCTGCTCTCCAGCAACCCACCTCCTTGGAGTTTGCTTTGCAAGCGAGAATGGAGGCTGGCTGAAGCCTTTTGTTGAACGTGTGAATTCAGAGGTGTTAAAGCCTGAGAGCTTCAACCAATCAGTGACTGGCTGATTACATGGGGGAAGAGTCTTGTGAGCAGAAAGGGGGGAAGGAAGGTCCTGCAGAAGGCCCTCCACCCCCACTGGGTGTGATGGTCAATCACATTCCTGGGTCAGATTTCATGGTATGACTGCGTCTCATGACAAATGAATATTGTCTCTAACCAAAAAAATTAACTAACATTCTGTGGTCCTGTTGAGATCCCAACACAGGTATCAGGGAGATCACAGTGTAGACAGGTACCAGGGAGATCACAGTGTAGACAGGTATCAGGGAGATCACAGTGTAGACAGGTGTTGGGCCACTCAACCTCATGGAAGGGGGAGGGGGGACCACGTTTTGAGAACAAAGGACCACATGCCTACAACTGAAAAGTCTGCCATTGGTCACGTGATCACCCCCTGGACCCCCCCCTTCAAGGTGCAATACTGGAGGCCAACGGCAGGGGGCGCACGAGAGCTCCCCCTCACCAGCTGGAATGTCCAGGGCGGGCCCTCCGTCAGGATTGGTCCACATGACCCAGAGCCGGCTGGAAACCCGAAACCACAAGAGGTATAAAATACCCCCGCGGGGGTGATTTCTTCCTCTCCAATGTTGAAACCTGCGTAAAGACGGACACATCCGTTTCGCACGGAGACGAAGTGCCACGTGTGCCCGCTGACCGGGCCCCGGAGTTCCACACCGGGCCCCGGAGTTCCACACCGGGCCAGACGAGCCGAGAACCACCGTGGAACTACTTTTCCTTTTTTCTTTTTTTCTTCTTCACCGGAGTCCGAGTGTGCAGCTGGCAGCGCACCCTCCTCCCGCATGCAGACCTGAAGCCGCTTCTTCTCCCCCCCTCCTCAAAAGAAGCGCTTGATCATCCTGGGATCATCCTGTGGACTTTTCCTGTCCACAGACCAGTTGAGCTTGTTTACCTGGGACGCCAGAGAAAACAAACTCGCAGCCGGGAAATCAACGCACTTTCCCGGCCGCCGGCAGCACGTTCACCCTCGTCCAACTGAGTAAGGCTTAGAGTCTGGGCAGGCAATGAGAATAACGTGACTGTAATATTGCTGTGTGTTTTATTATTGTGTTGAAGTCAGGGACGCCGATCCCTGTTTCCAACCAATCTGTGTCTACGCGTCGGATTTACATCCACGCGAACCTCGCTCTCTCTCTCTCTCTCTGTCTCTCTCTCTCTCTCCGTCTGAGTCCTGTATATTCCCATATCTGGACTGGTGTGTACAGCTCCACAGTTACACACCGCGGGACTGTGCAGCTAGACAAATTCTGTCCACTGCCCTTCTCTTCTCCTTTCTCTCTTTTTCTCTCCGCTCCACTAACCGCGGCGCAAACTCAGCAACAGCTGTTCCTGTGCGCTGCTCCACCCGCTTCTGTGACCGTGTGTAGTTCACTGTCCCTGGGATTTCTCACCACGAGCCCCCAGGCGCGCTCCAAGCAGGCTCACGAGCCATGCACGAGCACAGTGACGTCACGCCGTCCAGAAAGAGTGCGCCAAGCGCCTCTGGTGGCCGCGTGGGTGATTGCAATCTCTTGAGAGACCGCCACTCGGTGGACAAGTCGAGTCATTGCATTCTCCCTCCGTGCGCCGCCGCGCCCCTAGTGGTCGTTCCGGTTACTGCCTCGAACTAGACGCCTGCCGCCATCTAGCGTCCGTTCGAGGTCATTACACCCACACACACTGACCCTCCAATGCCTGCCGCCACCTGGTGGACGTTCGTGGTCATTACACCCCACTCAGGCTTCCACACACACTCTCACACACATACACACACACACACACACACCCTCTTTCTTTGTACATAGTGTTTGCTGTTTAATAGATTAGATCTTCGTGTTTGATTGTTTATTACTTAATTGTGTTGTTTTAAAAAATGATTTATGAATTATTTTTGAATAAATACTTTTTGTTAATAAACGCATTTTAACTGAATTGATCGATTCTTGGTTATCATTGTGTATTTATTGTTGACAATTCACTGGTTTGTAACAGTCTGTGCTCGAAGCTCACACCTTCCTTGTTATTTAATATTGTTATATATACACAGAAATATTAACTTTACTTAAATAACCCTTTTTGACAAATGAGACTGAAATTTGGTATTAGCTATTTCCAGCTTAGCTGGTGGTGCCCCGATTCAATTATTATTTGATAAATAAGCAATTTATTCAAATTAATAATTTTTTATTAATAAATTATTTTTGATAATTTATTAACTTTTTGAGTAATTACTCATACTCTAGGAGTTGCTGATGAGTAACTAACCGTTTACTTCATTAGTAATTCCAATTTTTCCTAAATTACTTTCAGTAATCCATTACTTTCAGTAATCCATTACTTACAGTAATTATTTATGCTAATTACCAACCATAAATCCCAACACAGGTACCGGGGAGATCACAGTGTAGACAGGTACCAGGGAGATCACAGTGTAGACAGGTATCAAGGAGATCACAGTGTAGACAGGTACCAGGGAGATCACAGTGTAGACAGGTATCAGGGAGATCACAGTGTAGACAGGTACAAGGGAGATCACAGTGTAGACAAGTATCAGGGAGATCACAGTGTAGACAGGTACAAGGGAGATCACAGTGTAGACAAGTATCAGGGAGATCACAGTGTAGACAGGTACCAGGGAGATCACAGTGTAGACAGGTATCAAGGAGATCACAGTGTAGACAGGTCCCAGGGAGATCACAGTGTAGACAGGTACCAGGGAGATCACAGTGTAGGCAGGTATCAGGGAGATCACAGTGTAGACAGGTATCAGGGAGATCACAGTGTAGACAGGTACAAGGGAGATCACAGTGTAGACAAGTATCAAGGAGATCACAGTGTAGACAGGTCCCAGGGAGATCACAGTGTAGACAGGTATCAGGGAGATCACAGCGTAGACAGGTATCAATGAGATCAGTTGAGCAGTTTGAACATATGTTAGTGAAAGTGAGACCATCTTGAACATCTTTGTCCTGTAATGAACTCTGTGAAGGACCTTGTATTGTATAAGCTGTATATTGGTGTTTTTGCTAATTTTGAATGTGTTTCTACAGATTTGTGACCAAAGCGTTGGGTCTGTGTTAAGTTTAGATCTTCTTCCCATTTGGAGCTTGAAGGGATATTGTGGTATTGGAACATGACAGGATTGAAACTATTTTAGAAAGTGGTTTTGGTGCTGAGATCTTCAGGAGGTTTGTCACTGTCTGAGGTCAGTTTAGGTTAATCTCTTCTAGTTTGAACTTTGTTTGTATTATTGACTTAAGCTGGAGATATTCCAGATAGTTATTTTGACTGATACCATATGTTTCTATTAGATCTTTAAATGGAATAAAAGAGTTATTGAAGAAAAGGTGTTCCAAGTTTCTTATTCCCTTGTTTTGCCATCTTGTGAAGTTTATTGGTTTCTTCCTTTGCAGGATGTCAGGATTGTTCCAGAAGGTGTGAGTTTGCAGGGAATGAGTGATGATCCATTCATTTTAAGAAATTCCCACCAAGCTGTCAGAGATTGTTTATATTGATGCTTTTAAAGCAGTTATGTTTTTTGATGACAGGACTGAAGAAAGGAAGGTTTCTGATGTGAAGATCTTCACAGAAGGTTTTTTCAATGTCCAGCCAGCCTTCATCTAAGTTTCTGATTAATCCATTTTACAACATAAAGTAATTTATTGACAAGATCATAATTATAAAAGTTTGGAAGTTCTAAGCCACCTTGGTCCTTGGTGTTCTGTAGTGTTTTTAAACTTATACGTGATGGGTTTTTTTTTCACAAGAACTTTAAGATATGGGAATCCAACGTATTAAACCACGTTTTTGGTGGTTTTGTTGGGATCATTGAAAAGATGTAGTTAATTTTAGGCAGGACCATAATTTTAATTGTTGCTACTCTCCCCATAAGTGATATAGGAAGTGTCCTCCATCGAGTGAGGTCCTCTTCTATTGTTTTAATGAGGGGGGTGTAGTTTAAGTGCACCAAGTCTGACAGCTTGGCTGAGATATTAATGCTGAGGTATTTGATTTTCCCTGAGGTCCGTTTCACGAAGCAGGTTTATCGATTACCCCAGGTAAACAAACACCGAGTTGAGGGAAATGCGGGACTTTCCGTTTTACGACGGGAGGTAACTCAAACCAGAGGAAGCGGGGTAACTCAAGCCTGTTTCACAAAGTGGGGTAATGTCAACTCTCGGTCAGTTACCGGGGCAACAGACGCTCTAGAACTAACCTGGTCGGGAGCAGGTTTTTGTCACTGAACCTGGAGTTTTGCTCTGGCTCCGCCCCCTTTCAGACGGACACGGGATTTAATTTCCTCATTCAGCGGGGGCGTTTTGGCGAAACAGTTCTGCAGTGCCTTATTCCCGAGGCAAATTAGACGTGAACTTTTTTCCCTCAATATGGAATGTGCTTTTGATAATGATCCGATTGATGAAGGTGCAGCGTTACTTCGCCGAGAATTTAATATTGGCAGACAGATCATCATCAGACCAGAGATGTACTGGCATTTCCAGACACCTTCCTTTTTGAGCGGTACGTTTTACTGCAGAGACCATTATGTACATCCACAGTTTAATCGCTCCGTACATTAGCAACATCACCAGCTGAGCCTTGCCCTGACGTCATAGCAAATATTGTGTGTTGCGCATGCGTTTCCTCACAAATGGCAGTTTTCTGTACAATATTGGAGACGCAGAGCACCTGAGTAAGGGCAGTGTATGCAGCCAATCAGAAAGGTGTGCCTGGCCCTAAAAAGGTTTTTAGCAACTTTTGTTGTTTTCCCTGGAGACAAACCTTCAAGAGTCATCAAGGAGGAGTTCCACAGGATTGAAGGTGAAGGATGAGATCCATTAAATTAATATTAAATACAATTCTGTTAATGATATTGTGCTGCAATCTTTGAGTGGGATTTTGACAGGGGTTGCTACCCATGCCAACCCCGGCTGCTGACCCCTTACCCAGACCCTGAACCAGGCCCCCAACAGAACTTCAACCGGGCTCACTGCAGGACAAGAGCCCAGGTGGAGAGGACCATCGGCCTGCTGAAAGCCCGTTTCCAGTGCCTACGTCACCTCAGGGTGACCCTGAGAGGGCCTGTGATATTATAGTGGCATGTGTTGTCCTTCATAACACCCTGCCCTACATAGAGAGGACCCTGCCCTACATAGAGAGGACCCCGATGATGATGATGAGCCCATTGACTTGTCAGCTATGCAGGATGGCAGAGCTGTCAGAGACACCATATGCCATCTTCACTTCGGGGTCTGACCACCACCACCACCACCACCACCACCACCTCCACCACCAAATAAAGACATGATGGACAATTCATTTGGTCTTCTTTATTTCCTACAAATACAATAGCTAGTTTAGTTAATGTAGTTAGTAGTTAGCAAAATTCACCTGGGACTGTACACCCACCCTTAACTTGTGCTCCAGTAGTTCAATTTCCACATCTGCCTTTGTAATCTGGTGGTCCAAGTACTGCATTTCCTTAGCAGCTTTTTCCATCTTCTGGAGCAGGTGGAGTCTATAGATCTGTTTTACAGATAACTGGGAGGACATAAGGAGGACATTCAATTATTATAGTTGGACATGAATTCCACAGAATGAACCTCTGGTGTTTACTGAACATCTGTCTCACTGTGTCAGTCCTTGCAGTGGATGTTGAGGGACCCTCCTGCTGCTGCCCAGCCAGGCCCTGTTAAAAATAATGTGTCAATACTTCAGTGTAGACAAAATATCACTTTATTCCACCACAATGTTTCAGAAATGTAAACGGGATGAGAACTATCATACCTCTATAGGCCTTTGTGGATCCTCCTCTGTAAAGGCAGCAGACAGGGTTTCCTCGTACTCTTCATCCTACATGAATATGTTTCAGTATATTTAAACTACCAACTAGCAAGATCTTTGGAGTGTTGCCTACTTACAAGGTCTGTTGTGGCATGAGGGGGTCCAGCAGGCAGAGAGCACCATCACAATCTGTTGGGTGACAAAAAAAAGACATGATGGGGAAATAAAGATGAACAGAAATAGGCTTAAAGAGATATATAGGCCTCGGCATATGATATATTATGAAGGAAGTGGTATCTTGAGGGGTGAGCTCTGAAGAGGAGCTCCTCCAGGGATTCCCTCAGCCACTGGCCTCCCAACATTCTGGCTTAGGGCTCCTCTGCCTCTGTTAAAGGTGGAGGTGCTGGGCCACCACCCGTTTTACATCTGCCTTCTTTCTGTTGGCTGAGTAAAGTCTGCCTTAGTTTAGCCTTAGTTATTTGACAGCACATGATATGGGTGAGAAGACATTTATGTGTTTGAAAACAGCATTATGTTGGAATAAAACACCTCACAGTCAAATGGCCACTTGATATTTACTGTACAATGTCACACATGATCGAAATTACCTTAAGAAATGTATTGATTAACAATTAAATTAGCAGCGGTCTTACCCGATTGGACAATGTTTTTATATTTCACTTTCAGCTGCTGCCAAGAGGCTTCTCCCCCACGGAATTGCACCTAAAAGAAATAAATTAATAAGCTACCATCAAGCAGTATTCCCTTGCAATAATGTTGCGATGACAAAGACGTTTGAACTTACGCATTCACTTGAGCAGCAATCTTCTTCCACGCCACCTCCCTCTCTTTAGCAGCCGCTGCGCTGTTGCATTTTTTTTTTTTTTATATGTTCATATTCACCATATGATTGGATCAATACTTCCTGCTCCACTGGCGTAAAAAACTCCGCCCTCCGCGTCTCAGTTGTCATGGTGACTCGTTGAATCGGGGCTCCATTGATGCGGTCTTTTTAGAGTCGGAGTGCACGCGCTTAACTCCAGGTGAAACTACTCCGAGTTCATCAAACTGATCAAAATCCGGCGTCGTGAAACCGAAAACTCCGCGTTTTCTGTCTCAGTGTAACTCAACTCAGAGCTCGGTGTTAAGCTCATGGCTTGTTAAACCTGCTTCGTGAAACGGACCCCTGCAGTCCCAGGAATCTGTAGCTGTCTGCCCTCTCCACCGAAGTCCCTCTGATGAACTGAGGCTGTAGAGGGGAAGGATTATTCCTGAAGTCCAGGATCAGTTTCTTAGTCTTGTCTGTGTTGAGGAGGAGGTTGTTCTTTTCTCCATAGACAACCATGTTGACCAGGGCCCTGTATCCTGACTCATCACTCCCTTTGATGAACCCCAGGATGGTGGTGTCATGAGCGTATGTGACGATGATGGAGCTGTCCTTGGTGGAGACACAGTCATGTATGTACAGGGTGAAGAGTTTGGGGCTGAGGCAGCAGCCCTGTGGTGATCCGGTGCTGACTGTGATCTCAGCAGACTGGGATCTGATCTGATCTGATCTGATCTCACTGTCTGGGCTGGTGCCAGCTTCACGATCAGTCTTCCTTGGCGGATGGTGTTGAATGCAGAGCTGTAATCCCAAAAGAGCATCCTGGCATACGCTCTGCTGCTGTCCAGGTGCTGCAGGGTGTAGTGGAGGGCTAGAGGGTGGGTGAGAACAAATTTTTCTAGGCGCTTCATGGCGACTGATGTTACTGCCACTGACCTGAAGTCGTTTAGTGTGCGTGTGTCTGGCTTTTGGGTACTGGTATTATGGTAGAGGTTTTGAAGATGCGGGGGACAATAGCTTGGGAGAGTGATGTGTTAAAGATGTCAGTATACACACCAGCTCGTTGTTCACCACAGGTCTTCAGCTCTTGGGAAGACACTCCGTCGTGTCCCGCTGCCTTGTGGGGGTTCACCTTCTTCTAAAAATCAAAACAGATGAAAAACTACAAATACATTAAGAAACTACAAATAAGAATAAAACAATTCAAAAGAATAAATAGAAAAATAAAGACGCTTAAAAAGCAATCAAATAAATGAGAACAATAAATAAAACAATAAGTAAAAGACACAGGGGACCACACGACTCACGCGGCGTTAAAAGCCTGAGAATAAAAGTGGGTTTTAAGACAAGCTTTAAAACAGTCTAAAGTGGAGGCTGTTGGGACGTGGAGGGGCAGAGCGTTCCACAGCTTAGGGCCGACAACGGAGAACGCTCTGTCCCCTCTGGTTTTGCACTTGGTCTTAGGACCCACGAGCTGGAACTGGCCCTCAGACCTCAGAGCGCGGGGGGGGGGGGGGGGTTGGTAAATTTGAATGAGGTCTGTAATATACTGAGGGGCCAGTCCATTCAAAGCTTTAAAAACAAACAACAAAATTTTAAAATCAATTCTAAAATTAACAGGGAGCCAGTGCAAAGATGCGAGGATTGGGGTAATATGTTCTCGTTTTTTGGTCCCTGTTAAAAGTCGTGCCGCAGCGTTCTGGACTAACTGCAAGCGGGAAAGTGCTTTGTGGCTTATGCCAGAATAAAGTGCATTGCAGTAGTCCAGACGAGAAGAAATAAAAGCGTGCACGACTTGCTCAAAAAGATTAAAAGATAAAAACGGCTTAACCTTAGATAAAAGTCGAAGATGATAACAGCCCGATTTTAAAACGCCATTTATCTGTTTATCAAATCTAAAATCACTGTCTATGGTGACGCCAAGGCTGGTGACTTTGGGATGCAAATAATTTCCGAGTGATCCCAAGTCCGTGAGGGCTGATCCAAATACCATCATTTCGGTTTTTCCCTCATTCAGTTTAAAAAAATTCTGGGCTAACCAAGCCTTAATGTCACCTAGACAGTCGAGCAGGGGTGTCAGGGGGCTGTGGTCATTCTTGGCAATGGGCATGTAAATTTGGCAGTCATCTGCATAAAAATGGTAAGACATGCCATGCTTTTTAAAAATCTCTCCAAGTGGGAGGAGATATAAGGCGAAAAGAATGGGTCCCAGGATAGATCCCTGGGGGACTCCACAGTGAAGCGGGGCAGAAGAAGAGGTGGAGTCCCCCAGCCTGACGGAGAAGGACCTCCTGACAGGTAGGACTTAAACCACTCCAACGCGGTCCCCCTGACACCCACGCAATCTCTTAGGCGGTTTAAAAGAATTGTGTGGTCGACTGTGTCAAAGGCAGCCGTGAGGTCTAGAAGCACTAAAATGGCAGAGCCTCCAGAATCAGTCATTAAAAACCTTTAAAAGTGCAGATTCAGTACTGTGCAAAGCTTTGTAACCTGACTGAAAAGGATCTAAGGTCCCATTTGCATCTAAAAAAGGTTGCAACTGTGCAAAAACGCATTTTTCTAAAATTTTAGACAGTAAAGGTAATTTTGAGATTGGACGGTAGTTTGCTAAAACTGCAGGGTCAAGGCCAGGTTTTTTAATCAAAGGCTCTACAACAGCTTTCTTACAAAAGGAGGGCACTATGCCAGAAGCCAGGCTGCTGTTGATGATCTCCCTAACAGAAGAGCCAATGGTGCCCCAAACCTCTTTAAAAGAGCGAGGAGGGACTGGATCTGTGAGACAGGAGGAAGGTTTTAGTTTGGAAACTATACCTGAGGAGGGACTGGGTCTGTGGGACAGGAGGAAGGTTTTAGTTTGGACACTATATCTGTGAGCACAGACAGTGGCACAGACTCAAACTGACAAAAAACAGCTGAGCACTGAGTGGATACAGAACACCACAATGAAGAGGGAGACATGTTGGCCCTAATAGCAGCAACCTTCTCATTAAAAAAGGAGAGGAATTGTTCACACGTTTTCTTTGACATCTCCAATGAAGTGGACGGACTCGGATTAAAAACAGAACCAATAGTTTTAAAAAGAACTCGAGGCTTACTGATATTATTCAAAATTAAGTCTGAGAAATATTTCGTTTTTTCAGTTTTAACAGCACTCTGATAATTTCTCCAGCACTCTCTAAGAATCTGGTGCGAAACCTCCAAACGATCCTTCTTCCACCTACGCTCCGCCCTCCGACACTCACGTCGAGCTGCGCACGTAGTGTCATTGAGCCACGGTTCCTGCTTTGGCTTGGGACAAATGGCTTTAAGTGGAGCAACACTGTCCAGGACTTCAGAGCAGGTGGAAATAAAAGAGTTCATCAATTGCTCCGTGTCCATAAATGCAGCGGAGTTCAGAAGATCCAGTGCCGATGCAGTAAAAAGAGGAGAAAAAGCAACGGCCGTGCCCGGCTTGATAACACGACCCTGACGCACGGGAAACAGCTTCACCTCCAAGTCCAAAATAAAATCAAAGGTGACAGGGCTGTGGTCAGAGAACACGGCATCTCCGACAAGGACATGGTCAACAGAAAAGCCACAAGACAACACAAGGTCCAGCGTGTGCCCGTGCACTTGTGTTGGGTCAGTGACGTGCTGTGTCAAATTAAAAGCTTCCACCAAGTCCAAAAACTGGCTGGCCATTGGCTTAGAGGGACAGCATACGTGCACATTAAAATCTCCGACAATTAAAACCCTGTCATAACGCGTGAGCACACAAGCAATAAATTCATAAAAGTCTCTCATAAAATCCTTGTTGTGCTTCGGTGGTCTGTAGACGACAGCGCACAGTACTGGGTCAGTCTGGCGGAGCTCGAAACCGCTCAGTTCAAATGAAGAAAAGGACCACTCAGATACCACTTTGTGATAACAACAGTTCTTTAAAATAGTAGCTATACCTCCGCCACGACCGGTGGTTCTCGGTGCGTTGATCAAAGTACAGTCTGGAGGTAGTAGCTCTGAGAAAGCGGTGGACTCACCGGTGTTGATCCAAGTCTCTGTTAAAAACAGTGCATCCAAAGTGTGCGATGTGAAGAAGTCCTGCAGGATGAAAGTCTTATTCACCACAGACCTCGCGTTCACGAGTGCACACCTCGTAGAAGCTGTGGTAGCCACGTGAACTGCCCGGCTCAGCGGCCTGAGGTTAGCCGGGGACACACCGCCAGAGCCCCAGAAAGAAGAGCAGTGAGGGCGCAGCGCGCAGAAATCCTCCCGGTGTCCGAGAATGGGCACCAACCAAGTGCCAACTGGAGCGAGTGTGCGTCGCGAGACATAGCGGCGAAAGCAGTCTCTGTAGTCTCGTGGAAGATCCGAGGACCACACCGCGCCGGGAGAAAGGGCCAGCCAGGCTTTCAACTTCACGAGCCGACCAGATCGCACTCCCCGGCGTTTGCGTTTCTTGGGAAGCGGCATTTTCACCCGGACGAGGTGCTCAGGCAGGTCGGCCAGGTAGAAAGCATTTGACTTGTTTGCGTCACGAATGATACACGATTGCACCGTTTGTTGTATTTTTAGTAGTTCCTGACGATTATACACCAGCAGTGAGTCGATGGTCCTTGTGACAGAAGTTAAAAGCAGCATAAAACAAATAAGACTGAGCAGAGCCAAGCGGCGTACCAGACACACCGGCGCCATCTTGGAATCTCAAACTCACTATTACCACTATTAGAAGGCCTCACTGTCTTACCTGTGAGGTGAAGTTGAGGTGAAGCAGTGATGAAGAGGAGGCTGAGCTCTTCTTTATATACACACAGGGCTGCAGGAAGAGCCACAGCAGTCAAAGCACTTTGGACTGATTTTGTTTGATCTCACTCACAAGTGAGGAAATATTAAAGAATAAAGCTGATACTGCTGATAAACCTTTTTAGGTTAGATTTGAAGACTCTGAGAGAGCTACTGCCCCTTACGGCGTCAGGTAAGGTATTCCACTGGTTTGTGGCTCTTACAGAAAAAGCAGATTGCCCCGCTACAGTGCGGCGAAATGGGATGGTACAATCTCGTATGGAGGATATTCTAGTGGATCTGATGGAATTTGACGAGCGAGCGTGGACAAAAACACATAATGGCTGTGGGGCCAAACCATTAAAAATGTTATAGACCATACACAAATTGGCGAATAACCTAAAATTCTCAAAACTCAATAACTCATGTTTCTCAAGTATCCTACAATGATAATAACGAATTGGCTTTTTGTCCAGTGTTTTTAAAGTTTGTTTGTATAAAGACTCCAGAGGTCTCAAAGTAGATTCACCAGCCTGCCCCCAGCAGGTGATACAATATGACATGCGGGACAGAATCATGGCGTGCATAAATATCTTGGCTGCATCCAGAGAGAGACAATTTCTGATGTGTTTAAAATTAACTAAATTATATTTTATGGTTTTAACCATTTTTTTGACATGTTTCTTAAAATTTAAATTTGGATCCAGAAACACGCCAAGATATTTAAATTCAGTAACTATATCAATTTGTTCACCTTTAATGAGAATCTCAACATCAGGGATTTGTACCATGGTTTTAGAAAAAAACATACATTTTGTTTTGTTTACATTTAAACTCAAACATGATTGATCAAGCCAAAGAGTGATTCTCTCCAGTGCAGTTGTTAACTTAGCAGCTGCTAAGTCAGCTGTTTTAGCATGTACATGAACAACAGTGTCATCTGCGTACATCTGCAGATCGACATCAGCACACTGTTCAGCAAGATCATTAATATAAAGACTAAATAATAAAGGACCTAATACAGATCCTTGTGGGACTCCCATAGTACATGTCCTGTAACTGGATTGTGCATCACAGACTTTAACACATTGCCTCCTGTTTGATAAATATGATGACATCCAAGCCAGAGCTCTAGGCGAAAAATTCAATTTAGAAAGTTTTGATATTAAGACACTGTGGTTAACTGTATCAAATGCTTTACGCAGGTCTAAAAATACAGCACCAACTACTCCTCCTTTATCGAGCCGTGATTTAATTTGCTCTATTAAATGTAAGGAGGCAGTCTCGGTTGAATGGTTCGCTCTAAAGCCAAATTGCATACAATGTAGACCAAAATTGCTGGTGTTAAGAAATGAGGTCAGTTGTTCAATGACAACCTTTTCAGCAATTTTTGAAAATACTGGCAGTATGCTTATAGGTCGATAGTTACTAGCTTCAAGGCGGTCTCCAGATTTAAAAACAGGTGTGACAATGGCACATTTCCAGTCCTCAGGAAAAAGACTACGTTTAAAAGAGAGATTAATTAGGTGAGTGACAGGACAGGATAAAATATCCTTATGTGACTTAACAAACTTGGTGTCAAAGTGAAAAGCATCTCTAGATTTGGAGCTTTTCAGAGAGCTGATGATTTTTTGTACTTGTGACACATTTGTTTCTACCAGTTCGAAGACCAGGGCTGTTTTATCTAGTGGAGCAACATCCAGTTTTCTTGTTGGAAATTTTTTCCCAAGTTCACATACAGATTCAAGAAAAAAATTATTAAGAGCAGAAGCAACAACACGATTATCTTCAATTAACTCTCCCTGTACTTTTAATATAAGATCTCCTATAGATTTATGGTTTCTCCTTGTGAGATCATCTATATTTTCCCATATCAATTTAATGTTGCCTCTTGCCTCATTTAAAATATTGACATAAAATCGGGATTTAGCTGATCTTAGTTCTTGGATAACTTTGTTCCTCAAACCTTTATAAACCAGCATATCAGTTTCTCTTCTAGTTTTAATTGCCTTCCTCAGTGCAGCATCTCTAGTTTTCATCAGCTTCCATAAATTCTCATTGAACCAAGGTAAATTATTTTTGTTTTTAAATTGTGTCTTGACACTCACACTAAATCTCTCTTTCACAGAATTAATTTTGTTAGTGAAAGTGTTACACCCATAGTTCAGATCATCAGAGGATACATCATCCCAATTCAAACTGTTAATTTCACTTGCAAATTCTTCTTGTTTAGCTTTCGGTATGCACTTGCAGATTTTTGTCTTATTTGCTGTGTTCCTAAATCTATTTTTAGATAGTTTTCTAGCACACAGAGTTAAATTATGGTCGGATAGGCCGGTAATTAAATGATAACTTTTCGTTATTCTTTCTGCTCTGTTAGTAAATATCAAGTCAATTTGTGTACTTGAGCATTTTGCAATCCTAGTTGGGCCTTTTACTTGTTGTTCTAAGTGGAATTTTTCGGTAATCATTTTTAGTTTTTTCCTTTTGGTTTTATCCTCCCAATTCACATTAAAATCACCCATAAGCAATAGTTCTTTGTTGTGATTGCACTCATTCAAGACTTCAGCAAGTTGATCATAAAAAGTGTCATCTGCAGAGGGAGGCCTATAGACACCTATAATGTTAAAAGACATTTGTTTAGACAAAATAATTTTTATCCCAACATATTCCAAAGTGTTACCCGCTTTATAAACCTCGCGCTCACATTTAATGCCTTCTCTTACATAAAAAAGCACCCCCCCTCCCCTTCCATCCGTCTGTCTCGTCTAAAACATTGATATCCAGGCACTGTAAATACACTTGAGGGAGTAGACTGTTTCAACCACGTCTCGGTCAGACAAAGAAAGTCCATATTTGAGTCAGACAGAAGATGAATTAGCTGATTGCTTTTTGGAGTAATGCTCCTGATGTTAAATTGTCCGCCGAATAACCCCCTTGGTTTCAGCTTCGGGTCCCACAAAACTTTCGCATGATTGACAGTTTGAAAAGTTTTGAATAACCTCTGTCTCTTCACTGCGGGGTTACAACGCGCAGCGGCATCTTCAGCAGATTTAGTAGGACAGACAGTGGACCTATCAAGGTCTCCACAGTCCAGGAACGATAAGTTATTCATTAAGTCACCATGTCCGAGATTTAAATTATAAGTGGAGAAGCCCGACTCAGGGGGTTCATGCTCACTCACCACCGGTAGCACCGAGTGAATCGCGGACACAGGGACTGCGCCGGGGCTCTGCAGCGCTCCAGTGGTCACTGGCTCAGGATTTAGCTGAACATCTCCGGCCAGCAGGAGCAGCGTGAGGAGGAGACCTGCCATTCTCCGGAGCGGTGTAATGGATGAGCGACCCACTGGGACAGTAATGCGCTCCGGCAGTTGGGCTCGCCCGAGCCGCAGGACAGATGAATAGATCGCATAATATCCCAGTAGATTACAATGCAAACTCACTGGAGAAACGTCGCTTGGCCACGAACCGGCGCCTGCTCCAGGTTCAGACGCCGGGAGCGCACGGTGGCACAGGTGGTTTCCATCAGCGTTGATTGCTCTGGCCAGGTAGATACGCACAAGTGATGCGACAGTGAGTAGCAACAATAGCCCAAAAAGCACTCCATAAAACACACCCCAGGCCTTTTTGCTGTTAAAAGACTGCTTTGCCCTCAGTACAGTTTTTAATTGGCATGTTCTGCGGCATAAACGGCCTCCTTGATGGAAAAGGACGCGCAGGGTCGTAGGACCTGTCACACCGCAACTCCGCGCTGCCGCCATTTTCCATTTGAGGCACCAACACCAACACCTGAAATATGTGAAGCAAATATACATGCATCCGAATCCAGTGCAGAATTCAGTATATGGGAAAGTTCATCAGGAGTTCCGGGCATGTCCCTCCGGTAGGAGGCCTCGGGGCAGACCCAGGACACGCTGGAGGGACTATGTCTCTCGGCTGGCCTGGGAACGCCTTGGGGTGCCACCGGAAGAGCTGGAGGAAGTGTCTGGGGTGAGGGAAGTCTGGGTAACTCTGCTCAGACTGCTGCCTCTGCGACCCGGCCCCGGATAAGCGGCAGACAATGGATGGATGGATGGAAATTATACAACATTCAGGGGCAAATTATAATTTCTATTGACAAAGCACACTGACCAGAGTAGTTTTTTTTTTTTTTAACCAGAGGTGGATAGGGTAGAGTATAAAAATGTATACTGAACGTTATTACAAAACAATAGTCGGGGTTACTCACTGTGATACCACCACCAAAGCAAGAAAAACAATCATTTTGGAAGCAGTGCAAGACACAGAAGTGGTTTTATATTGTCAAAATAAAGCTTATTAATAAAAACGTTGACAGTTAAAAAATATTATTCAAATGCATTATACGTATATTACTTTAGGGTGTCAGAAAATGACTCATAAACGTACAAGTTCATGAAAACGTTGCTCAAGTTAACTGTAGCTAGCTAGTGTGAATGTAGCTAGCTAACAGTGTACTGCCCACCTCTGGTTTTCATCGTTTAACAAAATGTTACATAAAACACATCACATAGTTACTTAACATAACTTTAAGTTATTGTTTTTGGTTCGAGATCAGGCCTCGTCAAACGGCTTGTTTAAAGTCGATATCAACTTACTTGATTGTCTTACAAGCACCCGACGAGGTTTCTTCAGAGGAGCAACGTAGCCCAACCATTTCTCTGGGTAAGGATGTTCAGGTGTAGGTTTATGTAAGGAGAAATGTTTCATTATCATTTGTTCATGCTTGTGCAAATTCTGTGCAGACCTTTAAGTGCAGCGGACTGCAGCCCCTGTACCTCACATGAGATCTTTATCTGTTAAATGTTTGGGTTTCTCCACCCTTTGAATTAGCTGTGTTTTTACAATCCTGTAAGACAGAGCACAGGACCCAGTTTGAACCAGTGTGTTTTTACAACTTGTGAACCCCCGCCCACTGAGCTATCAATAAAGAAGGCTGGTATGAGCGTTCTGGGAAGACTTCTGGGTGAACCATGTGAGATGAACTTGGTGTCTTCCCTTGCTGCAAGTACCTTGATTGTTTCTTGATTCACGTGCCTTCTCTTTATTTACCTATTTCAGGGGTCTAGACCTGACAGTTTACCATCCATAAAGTGAAAAGAGCAGACAAAAGGAAACTTCGGCGGATTCTTTAAATTCAGTGCCTTCAGCCAAGCTCGCCGATCCTCGTCCTTGGTAGGGAGGCGGGGCAAGGTAAACAAAGGACCACAACACTCAGACCTCTTCTTCTGATGTTCAAAACAATGCTGCAACAGAGTTAGGTTCCTTTTTCTCCAGCTATTATGACAACCACGCACTGCGCAATTAACGCCGGCCATCTCTGATAGCTTTAAATTAGCTTTAAATTGGAAACAATTAAACAGATTGGTATCACAAATCAAGTAGCGTGGAGCTAAACCGGAAGTGTGATTACGCACATGGCGCCGCCAAAAACAAACTTCCGGAATAAGGTGAATAGAGGCTGCGCACCAAGACACCTCCTACTGGTGGTGGGCTAACTCCCCCTCCCATGCCCTATGTGCCTTGTCTCGAAGATATGCTTCAATCCGTGCTGATGCTTCAAATGTGCCTGAGGTGCTTTTTTTTCCTTATTACAAACTATTCTCCATTAGAGCAGAATCTGAAATCTGCCTTATTTTCTCCACTCCTCACGTCTTATTGTCTCTCTGTTCTCCAACCTTCATATGCAATTTTGTTGTACGTGTATGTTGTACTTGTACAATGACAATGTTGGGATCTCACAGGACCACAGAAATTTTGTTCATTTGTAGGAAAAGACAATTGTCATATGTCATGATACACAGTCATGACATATGAATTCTGACCCAGGACTGTGATTGTCTTTCACACAGAGTGAGGGGGGGACCTTCTGCAGGACCTTCCTCCCCCCTTTCTGCTCAAAAGACGCTTCCCCCATGCAATCAGCTGATTGGTTGAAGTTATCAGGCTTTGACACCTCCGAATCCACACGTGGAACAAAAAGCCTGCGAAGCCTCCATTCTCTCTCTTGCACGACTACACTATGAAGAGGTGAGTTGCTGGAGAGCAGCTCATCCAGTGTTAGCACACAGCTAACACCAGAGGCCTGCAAGCAGGGGCCTCCACTCCTCTCTTGCCACGAAGACTCCGAGGAGACCTTCCCAGGACCGGAGACCAGCGCCCAGAGTCTGCTCTCCAGTGAAACCAACCGGTTCTTCCAGGACGGGACCAGGGAAACGACGCCTCACAGAACCTCTTTGTGTTTTTCCTGAACAAGCCGGAAAACCATCACAGACCTGAGCGACCAGCTCCTCAGTCTGAACAAAGGGACAACCAGGAGCTGCAAAGAAGGACTCCTGAAACACCAACTTCATCTTCTTCTCCTCAGTCTGCAGAATCAGCAAACCACAGTTAGCAGGAGGTGCTAACTACAGGAGAAGACACCAGCTTCCCTCCAGCAGGACAACAACCGAACTCCTTCCAGGAAGTGGTAACAACTGGGCTTTACCTGAGATTAGTTAAACCTGATGCTATGATAGAACTGTTTAACTTTATGAAGATGTGTTGATTCTGTTACAGTGACTGTGTTCTTTTGATAATGATGTTAGGAGCCATTA
The DNA here is from genome assembly GCF_963422515.1 of Blennius ocellaris. Lineage (NCBI taxonomy): Eukaryota > Metazoa > Chordata > Actinopteri > Blenniiformes > Blenniidae > Blennius > Blennius ocellaris. The sequence goes on along the minus strand of NC_137652.1, from coordinate 32,223,738 downwards.
TCAACTTGTAAACCACTGTTAGCTCTGCCACAGACACAGGGTCTGCATGCTAATCTTTGCTTTACTAACTTGTTAACTCACAATCCTACACATATCACATCAAAGACAACATCACACCGTAACCGAACACCATCTGATGGCTCCTGACGTTTTACAAGACAAATCGCAGTCACATCAACTCATTCTAGAAATGGTCCTTTAGCAGAGACACACAGGAAGCAGATGCTACGGCTAGCTTCTATTGATCCATTGCTATCAGCACATGGTGGAGACTCAGGACAGTCCTCCTGTTCTCTGACAACCTCCATTTGGAATGTAGTTTCTTGTGATCCGCCATTTTGTTTTGTAGTTCCATCACACGTCTCACACATAGACCCTCCCTCCAACTCTCTCTCTCTTTTCTCTCCACACACACACACACACACACACACACACACACACACACACACACACACACACACACACACACACACACACACACACACACACACACACAAGCTGTATATAGGTAGTTAGAATCTGTGTTTTATTTGTTTTCATTGTTAATAAATATAATTTTGGAATCATACTTGCTGCGTTATTAATGTGCACAAAGGTGAATGAAATGTCGACCTCTTCTGTGTTAAGAACTCCAAAATCCTTTAAGCTTTTCTGTTAATTCTGGTAATTGTAATTAATTTAACTATTAATTCAAATTCCTGATGAACTGTTTAGTATATCTTATGAGACTGATAGAACTGAATTGTCTATCATTTCCTGTTACGACAGGTGGTGCTCCAAGGTTCTGATACACATCAGATTAAATTTCGATAACATTATTAATAACTATCTTTGATAATTATTAATCATTATTGATAGCCAACCATAACATAAATAGTGATCCATATGAGGTAGTAAATCCCTACAACAATGAAGTAAATTCTGATTCTGATGTACTTCCGGCTCTCAGCAAAGGCGGGCGCTTTTCTCTTCTCTCCTCTCCCACTCGCCCTCCCCGCTTGCTGCTTCGTCCTGTACTGTCTTGTGTCTGATCTATCACGAGACTCTATTCAGACCCGCATCCGAACCTAACCGGAACCATGGAATTGATCAGCTGGTCTCTCAATGCGATCGACCAAACTTTTACGACACGACGACCGGGCAAAGGAGAGCCCGCATGTCCCGATGGGACGTTTGCAGCCGGATACATGCTGGATTCCTGGGGTTCCTGGAGGTCCCTGTGTTTGGCCATTCTTTCCATCGAGGATGTGGAGGACATCTACATATTGGGATTCATGATAGCAGGTATGCTGCTGATTGGAGCTGGCAGCTTTCTGATCTATCGCAAAGTCGAGAAGACGAGGGCAGCCGCATTGGGAGGGCTGCCTATCGTCACTGAAGGACTGTGCCGAGCTTTGAACGCTCAGACTCAGATGATAAACGAACTCAAGAGCGTGCAGGTCACGATTCTTGAACGTTTACGTGAAATTGGATCGATCTTGGAGGATATTCGAACTCGGTTGGGAAGCTAAAATTCTTGCCACAATTGGAGCAGCAGTGGAGACCAGAGACACTCAAGGTCGACGGATAAAGCTGAACGAAAACAAAGATAATCAGCATTTGGCTCCCAGACACACAGCTGCCAAGGCTGTGTTTTGTCTTCAACTCTCCTGGATGTGTGTGTGGAATTAAGCCTCTGCCTCTACAGACTGTGCTCCTCAGAGCATAGTCTTTAATCTGCCTTTTTTCCCCTCCTCTCCTCACCTCATGTTGTCCTTCTTTCCCCAAAACTTCTATGCAATTTCGTTGTACCTGTACCTGTACCTGTACAATGACAAATAAATCTGATTCTGATTCTACTGCTCAACTGTTGTTGGAGAACACTGTCCTGATCTGCACATCACAAATATCATAAAAAAGCTAAGAAATTTGCCCAAAAAATATAGTTATATGACCACAGGCTGAGGCAATGCAGCCTCTGCAATGCAGTGTGTGGCTGCATTGCACTCCACTACGAGACGCTCCACTATTTTCTCCCACAGAACTTTACAATGAAGCGATACTTTTGGTTCATCAACTAAACAACAAACTATATAATACTGTAAATGAAAGCTTGGATTTTTTTAACCATAAAATGAGCCTTTTAATGGCTTTATGTGAAAGAGAACTTTAATCAGAGTGTGTTTCCGTATGTTGCCATTATAAATGGCTTTAGAGGTGTGTTCTATCATCCTACACCTCCATTCCTGCTGATGCTGAAGCATTTGAAAATTGAAAGGACCAAAAATTCACAATGTAATGCCCAAATGTTGAAAAATAAGCCCCAAGCTCATTCACTCGTTATTATTATTTTTTCTCTCTCGCCACTCCGGTGCTCCGGACTAAAGCAAGACGGACGTGAAAAAACAACAATAGTGATACGAGGAGACGCGCAATGTTTTCTCGATTTTTGGTCTGCATCTGAGGTTCAGGCCAGACAAGATGGAGCGACCCGGACGAAACAGATGTATACAGTCCATCTCCTCATTCTTGTATGAGCGCTGTCTGTGCCAAATTGGTGAAATCAGTGACCTACCACGTTTTGGAGTGATGGCATGGCTCTCACTTGGCTCTGTTAACGGTGGAAAGACAACTGGTTCTTTGGTGGCGCTCATTTAAGAACTGGCCCTGGGACCAGCCCTGAAATAGCATCTGGTTCTTATTGGTGGAAAAGCCCTAACAGAGAGGAAAGGATGGTTTTGGATTGTTTTCAGTGGGTATCACATTATGTCCAGGATGTAAACGTTTTAGTCACTTTTCCACGATCCCGGAAGTTGAGATCACATCCCGCCGAGTGATGTTCGAGTATGAAGCTTAGCTTAGCCACTTACATCAGTCTGCTGTTAGCTTTTGGTTCTTTTGTATTCAGATAGTCTGGGACTCGATTCACTTGGGAGGGAGGGGAGCCAAGAAACTTCACACCTTCTTTTGGTTCAGGTGGCATTCACGTTCACTTTTGAGACCGGACCAAAATCATCTGTAAAATGTCATGCAATTACATCAGCTGCTGGTTTGGGGGCGCTGTCACCTGAAACAACCACTGACCAGAGAGGAAGTAAAGAATGCATACGGCTCATTGATTGCTCTGGAGCGAACCAAGGAGTCCCACCCCTTTGGCTAATGGTGGCTAGGCTAATTAGCTTGTGGCTAATGGGTAGCAACAAACAGAGATCTGTTAGATCCGGTTGCTCATATTATTCATTGAGCAAATAATCTCTCCTGACTAGTCTGGAACCACCATAAACTGATAGGATCAAGACATTTTAGTTTGGACCGCCCCAGATAAGTCTTGAAATATCAAAGTTTTTTGATGTGGCCAGGATTGCTCTGGATCTGGTCTGGTACCAATTAAACTGATCCACTGACATCACAAACAGAGCGATTCAGTACAGTTTTCTTGTCCAAGACCAGAGACCCATGTCATTTTCCTGTTATCTTTAAGGTCTTAATCCACAACCATGTAGTGGAGGACTTTGATGCATGTGGTGGAGCAACGTCCTGCATTAAATTCATGGTCTTCTTGAAAGATTCAAGCTTGTTTCTGTAACAATGCTTGAAGAAAGTGTCGTCAAAAAATTGGTGTGGGATGGGGGTAGAAATGTCCTCTCCTCTCCCAGAGAGTGAGAGGATAACCAATTATTTAAGGATGTAAAAAAATTCTTACTATTTATTTTATATAAAGAGCTAAGTAAATGGCTTTGAGATTCAACCTATTGGTTCATTATTGCTACCCTAAAACAACATAATTTTTTTTAAATATTTAGGATAAAATCGCAAGTGATTTCCAGTTCAAATGTGGTTAGTGTCTCTCAGGTTGCAATGGGAGCGCACAGGAATCACAGACAAAGTAGAAGTTATTTCACAGTTATGACCTTATTTAGTAGATTTGAAGATCTTTTAGCAGCACATTTTTCTACGAGATGAATTAAAGAAATCGAGATGAATTAAAGACATCGGCATGGAAAAAACAACCAGCATGTTTAATGGAGGACCAAACCCAGTGAATCAGATAAATGTGACAGTTAACCACAGTATTGATATGTGGCCGAGTGTAGTAACTGTTTCTAATCACTTCAATTTTTTTTAATCAGATAATTACTGTTCAATTCCAGCAAATCTGATACTTCCTGGTTCCAGGAAGAACCTGCCTGGAAAAGGTCTGCCAGGAATTCTGTGACTAACACCTTGTCTGCTCGTCATCCAGATGAAAAGCCTGGGAAAATCACTTCCTCATATACACCTGATGGAAGGAGGCAAAGTCCATAGGTGTGTGTATCTGTGTGTATAAAAAAGCACAAATCTTCCAGTCATCATTCCATCGCTCAAAGCACTGTGTGAATTCATCTGACCTCTACTTCTCTCTGTAAGTCCTGCTGTGCTGTTTTCTTTCCTATTTTAACTGTCGTTTTTAATCTGGTTCAAGTTTGTCTGTTTGCTTGTCAAGTGATTTTCAAGGTTGTGTCAGAGTTTTGCAGAGTTTCAGAAAATATTTGTTGTTGTCAGACACTTAAAGTTAAGCAACATGTTTTACTGTATTTTATAGTTCTTTCAGTGTAACAACAGTTATACAGTATGCATAAATACTTAAATATTTAGAATTAAAAACCTGACTGTGAGATTGAGAGGAGTTAAAGTTATTAAAGCATCTTGTTTCAAACTCACATGGACAAGTGAGGTTCGTTTATTGTGACATCTGACCATAATGTACTGCTTCCCCAGTACAGACTTTCATCAGCTCTCGTCATGAAGATGCTGCTGATCCTGGCTATCGTCCTCTCGGCTGCTCTTTCAGCCCGGCCTGCAGAAGGTAATTTGTGTACTTTCTTCGACTGACACATTCACAGTTACGCTTTTGATCTATTCTCCATTAAACTCTAGTCCGCTTTTTAATATTTACCTGTGAAGTGCAAGATGATTTCCAACTTGATAATGACGCAAGAAAACAGTGGAGGATCAAACAGACCAGCAGATGTTCTTCCTCTTCCTCAGGCGCTCCTGCTGAAGCTGCTGTTACACAAAGCGAAGAGAAATTTGCATCAAAAACAGGTTACAAACCTTTTCTTATTTTCAGGTTTATGACTTTTACACACAGCATTACGTACTTTACTGCAGGTCTTTGCAAATTACTCAAAATGCTTTAATGATCGCAGTGACATGTAATACAGGTTTTTAAAATGGACTGAGGTTATTTTTGCATCAGTTGGTGGAGGAAGATTCTCCAAGATTCTTCTTAAAAGTCATGATGAGCTACTAACAAGCTGTCACTAGTGAACAGCAGTCAAAGAGCTGATGTTTATTTCAGTCGCTGATGCTGTTAGTTCCAATCATGGATTGATTTTCTTGCTATCAGCAGGAAATGAGGTACAGTAGTTTCACTTCTTCCTGCAAACATGCGTTTAGTAAAAGAATAACAAATGTGCTCTTTAATATTATTGGATACAGCTAAAACTGGCTAAAGCTGTGAGATCACTTACTTTCTCAACTGTTTTCATCAATGTCAAATGTAAGAATTTCACTGAAACGTGGGTATTTGTAACAAATTTATTGATTTCAAAATCGTAATACGTCCCGACTGAAAGCAATAATGTTACAGTAGAAATGTGTTTACAAAACTAATCACATCATGAAATACATTAGACTGAAAAATGACTCACAAAAGGGTGTAAACAGGAGGTTTACACCCTTTACACCCGTAGGTATAATTATTTCTAAGAAGAAGGAATTTCAATCAAAACAGTTTTTCACAACTTTAGAAGCTCAGGGGTAGTTCTGATGAAAAAGGCAAGATTCAAGAGTTCATTGCTCTTAGTGTGAACTCTGAAAAGTGTGTAGAGTTTAAAAGAAGCAAGTCAGAGTTAATGTTTCGATATTACACAGGATGCCAGAATGAAGACGAGTGGTTCATCCATTCAGGAACTTTAATCCCATCTAACCCCCCCAATGAGACCCCCCTTATTATCTGCCCTCTCATCATGCGAGAGCATTGCTGTGAATCCTCAGACTACTTTCAAAATTGTGACTTCTAAAACATCAACATATACTCAAAGGTGAAATCTAAACAGTTGTTGGTTTTCACAGAGGAAGAAGCTGATGCTGCTGTAGATGCTGGCAAAGTTGCTGTTCTTCCTCAAGGTATTGAAGTAAATGATCATATTGAAGTAAAGGATTATCTAATGAGGTCCATTAAATTCATCAGTAATGGCTAAAGTGTGGGTGGTTGGCTGCTAAATAGTGAGTATTTTTCTCTTTCTTGCAGCTCGTTCCAGCTTCTGCCCAGAGGATTGGGAGTATCACAGTGGCAGCTGTTACACTATATTCAATTTCCCTGATTCCTGGAGTAACGCTGAGGTAATAACGCCTGACAGAAAACGCACGGCCTGTTTGTGGTACAATGTCAATACCATGACTCACCTGGAAGAGTGGGTTGATATCCAATTACATACTTGGTAGTTTAATTCCCCATCTTGCCTTGCTCATGAGCCTGAGCTACACATGTAAAATCAGGACTGGGTTTGGTATTTCCCCTGCTTGGGGAAGCAGTGGCCTCGAGGCTCGAGGAGCAGACTTGAGAAGGAACTAGAAAATTCCCGCGGAAATTTTATTGTGCCTGCCACCTGCCGCCCCCTGCTGCCGAGCGAGGCCACGAGCGATACTTCCCAGGTGTGGCTGACCTAGAATCTGGAGTTATGTCACATTCTGAGATGCTGAGCTAGATAGATTAGCGCGGCAGCTAAGTAGCTAGTGCGCCGTGATCGCAGCGCCCCCATGAGGCCACCCTCCAAATTTCAGCTGATTTGAACAAACTTGTTAGCATGCGATGCTAACAGCTAAAAGCGATTTAAGTACGTGGAAACCATGTCACTAGCTAGTGATTCTCGATCGCAGCGCCACCACGAGGCCACCCTCCAAATTTCAGCTCATTTGAACAAACTTGTTAGCATGCGATGCTAACACCTGTGATTTGCCTGAAAAGCGCAGAGGATGCCTCCCAGGTGTGGCTTACCTGGAATCTGGAGTTACGTCACATTCTGAGATGCTGAGCTAATTAGCTACTGCGCTGTGATCGCAGCGCCCCCATGAGGCCACCCTCCAAATTTCAGCTCAATTGAACAATATTTTTAGCATGCTAGTTGGCATGCTAACAAGTGTTGATGCTAAGGTATTAGCATCAACATTAAAATGCATTGAAAAGTATGCTGCCTAAGACACTGTATGTGTGTGAGCACTGTGTGGTCAACCATCATGTTACTGGTCCGGCCAATCAGAGGAGCCGTGTGTGTTGCCAGGCAAATTTGCTGCTTGAGTCTGTGAGTTTGCTGAGTCACACACGAGCAAAAAAGCACAAACGCAGGTCCCGAACAACTGCTTATAGTTGGAGAACCGTGACACTTGGGTGAAAAATTCCTTCACCGTGGGCGTCGGGAGAAGTTGAAGGACGTACGGTGTGGGTTTCATGTCCTTATGAGGTTCCGTCTCCCCGTGAGGACTTGAAACAAATGGCTGAACTTTGGGGATTTGGGGAGAAAACATCTCCCCAAAATACATGGGAGCGGGTTACAGAAAATCCTGCGCTCCCTGTCAATTAAGTCCCCTGGAGGGAGAACCGTGTCTCTCTGAGACAAAAGTGTCCCCTCGTGAGAAGCACAAGGCCTGTAGCTATATTTTGATGTATAATATGTTGAGAAAGACGAAGAAATGTGGCCGTGGCGACGTTTTTTTTTTTTGTAAAACAGCAGTTTCTCTCACTAACCGAAATCTCCTCACTCTAACCTTTCGAATACACACCCATACAAAACTGGAAAAAGGAGGGAAAACTTGATGACATTTGAAGGCTCACAGTTTAAAATTGGTGAAACTTGTGAAAAATCCAAGGACATATGTTTTAAGAGTAAGTTGGAGTCTGTAGGTGAAAATTTGGCGACGTGATGTGGCATGGAAAAAGTGTGATTTTGTGTGAATTTTTTTCTGGAATCCCATTCAAGTCTATGAGAGAAATTTTCACCGTTTTTTACGTTTTGTTCGGAAACCGTTTGCGATATCCAAAATGCAAAACCTTCATTTCAATACTAACATTTTCATGGAATGTCATTCATGATATAATTTTAACACTCATGAAGTCTATTAACATTTATCAAAATTTTTACCAACTTTGTAACGATCCAATTATCTTATCCTGCATTTCAGAGCCACTGTGCAGAATTTGACAGCAGTTTAACGTCAGTTCACAACATCTGGGAGTATACTTTCCTGCAGCGCATGGCCAAAACTAGAGGACACAGCTTCGCCTGGATCGGAGGCTACCACTTTCAGGTACAGTTAGGCAATAAAAAAACAAACATTTCCATTCACTGCCATGTTGCTGATTGTGGCGTATCATGATGCTGTCATGATGGAGTTATTTCTTGAGAATTGAGTCACCTCTCAATAAGCAGGGGTTTAGTGTATTTGCAACGGTGAAGACAACTGGCTAACATAAAAACTAACAGCATAGGGAATCATTCTTTTCACTTACATGGCGCATAATCGCATGATGGAACTTGAATTAATTGTCGCTGAGCTTGTAACTTTCTGAATGTAGGTTGTCATTGATGCCGGTAACGCATTAATTAATAACGTGTTACTCGCATATGACCACTTTTTTCAGTAACAGATTAACAGATTAAAGTTACTTATCCAATTCACTGCACGTTACTATTGTAGCATCCAATAAGACACGTTTCTTGTCTGCAAAGCCGCTTTATTTTTATTATTATTTATTTATTTATTTTACCCCTTCTCCCCCCCCCCCCCCCCCCCCCCCCCTTGTTCGACAGCTTGGGCAGACAATATGATGTGATTGAAAGTCTACCGATGTCAGAACAGCCTTTATTAGAAGTTGGCATGGCTGCTGTACATGACCGGGGTGGGGGGGGGGGGGTAGAGAAGGTTGAAGATTGAGGGGAGAGAGAGAGAGATAGAGTGTGTGTGTGGGGGGGGATGGGTGGGGGACAACATACAATACCCTTGTTATTGCTTCTTCAATCTCAGCCAATCACAGGCCAACTCATTCTAACTGGGAGTTCACGTAACAGAAAAGAATTGGAACCAACCATTGTCATCAGTAAATTTTAACATTGCAATAAGCCCCCTCATTTTTAAATAATCAATCAATCAATCAGTCAGTCAATGAAACACTTTATTTGTCGGGGAGGCGGGCAAATAAAGGCGCATAGAGCAGGCAGTGCAAATAAAGAAATAAATAATGTGACAACAGACTACAACTACATTTCTGGGTAAATAAATATCAGTAGTAGTAAAAATCTGATAATAAAACCATGAATCAGACATAAATACAACAAAGAATAAAGATCAAAGGTTAAATATGGATCTGTAGGTGCAGGAGGCGGTTAGGGTTAGTAACTTGTAATTTAACTTAGTTACTTTTAATAACAAGTAATCTGTGAAGTAACTAAGTTACTTTTTAAAGGAGAAACTAGTAATCAGTAATTGGATTCATTTTTTAAAGTAACTGTGTCAACACTGGTTCTTGTCACTGGTTTAGAGAACAGCAACAAAAGTAGTTTTTCTCTCATGTCTGTGGTGAATGTGGTGAGAAATGCTGTGCAGGAAGTAAGTGGCGCTGATCTCTCCTCCAGTACCTCTGGCGGTGGGAAGATGGCTCACGGTTCAACTACGAAAAATGGAGCTACTGCAGCAACAGTGAAATTAACCAATGTCTGAGACTCAATTCGGAAGGTAAGAACTGAAAATACTGACACTTTCATTTGGTCACCATGAATATATAAGCACACAACATTGTGTTTTTAATTAAAATTTTCAGGAAAGACTGGTTGGTCCAACCAACACTGCAACAGGCGCTATCCCTACATCTGTAAGAAAAGCACAAACTGTTAGTGTTTGTTCACCTTGGGAGGATCAAGATCAAGCTGCTGTTTTCCACAACTGCATCTCTCTCACTCAATGAGACTCAAATCACTGAAACATGTGTTTGCTTCTTTTTTAAATATTTTTCAGGACAGTAACATCAAAGGACAATAAAAGCTTGTGTTGTTGATTGTAATGTGAGTTATCTCATCTAATAGCAAAATAAAACACTCCCTCAACTCTCTTTTTTTCTCTCAAACAAATGCATAGTTCATGTAACCTTTAAAAAACCAGCTGAAAGACTCAAACAATATAAGTATTGTTTATTTTTATTTTATTTATTTATTTATTTTTATATATGTTTATTAGTATTAATATATAATACTATATATAAGGTCCGGGGCTCGACAGCTGGGGCCTTCTCTGTCCTGGGGTGGTTGGGAGTGAGTGTGTGTGTGTGTGTGTGTTGTGGGGGGGGACTACAATGCATGATTTGCATTGTATTGCTTTTGTCTTTTCCAGATGGCTTGACTCATTGAGTAAATGCAATGACAAAAACCAAATAGAAATGACAAAGACAAAACAGGAGAAGCATTGACAAAATGGAATAAGTAAAGACAAGATAGAAAAAGAATATGACTATTGTAGGGATCTCACAAGATCACAGAAAGGTGGTTCATTTCTAAGGAAAGAAATCTTCATTTGTCACTATACACAGTAGTGATAATCGAATTTGAACGAATTGTTCAAAACCCGCGAGTCACTTTACTGAACGGTGACTCACGAGTTATCACGTTCATTAACTCATTCACTGAGTCATTCTTGCTACAGCCTCCAGCTGCAGAGAGAAACATATAAATGTCATTGTTCTGCTGCTAGTGTAACTCCATTACTCACTAGAGTCGCCCTGTGAGAAAAGCAGCTGTAATGCTAAAAGCAGCTAGTAGCCCAGCCGCTAACGCTAGCTGCTATGCACAGCAGCTTCCGGCTCCTTACAGTCACATGAGGCTTTCAGCACGAATGACTGACTCACCTCGTTTCCGTCATTCAGCTCACTTGACCGACTCACCTCGTTTCAATCCTTCAGCTCACATGCAAAACTCGAAAGAGTCGTTGACTGAATTGGTCATTAGAACTTCCGCTGTGTCGTTCACCTCATGAGCGGTGAGCCCTCCGCCCCTCCCTCCCCTGAAAATCTGCAGAAGCGCTCCGCTCAGAAAGTTTCTGAGTGACGGTGGAGAAAAAAAAAACACATGTTGCTTGTTTCCCAAAGCTTGTAGAGATTAATACATGAATAAATACACAAAAAACAATGTTAACATACGACTGTAGCATGTATTGTATTATATTTAATATTATAATTAGTTCTGCCCTATGAACATCACATTATTTATTGATACTTGTAAAAAAAAGAAAATCAGTAGTGGGGGCTTCCTGGGGTGGTGATGGGGGGTGGGGGGCACGCACACTCCCGGAATCTGGGGGGGCTCTGGTCGGGGCCTGGGACTCTGTGCACTTTAACCTTCTCTTGTGGGCTCAGGGAGTGCCATGCCTGAGCGAGCGCGCCCCCCCATACTCCAACCGCACCCACCCCGGAACACTATGGGACCACAGCGGGAGGTCCCCCCCAAGCGGCAGAACCCAGAAAGCCAGCTTATCCCCTCAAGACCCTGTGTGACTAAGTGTAGTTAAAATTGTGGGCAGTGCAAAGTCGGGAGGGGCCAGACCACAGTCAAGTAGCTGTCCCCCCCACCCTAGGCCCCGCCCACTGGTCCCTAATGTTGAGTGAGGTAAGGTGAGGTTAGGAAGGGGGGGTTGAGAGGGAGAAGGTCCCCTCGTTGCTAGGACTTTGGCCCAGCTGGACCCCCACCCCACCCCCGAGTGGCCTGGAACATGGGGACCAACACTTGCTCCGACAAGGCACCGCTAGAGGACCCGGGCAGGAACCCCCCCCTCCCCCCTCCACCCCCCCTCCCCCCCCCCCCCCACCCGGTGTGTGTACGTAGGTATCAGGGAGATCACAGTGTAGACAGGTGTAGGGATTTACTACCTCATATGGATCACTATTTATGTTTTGGTTGGCTATCGATAATGATTAATAATTGTCAAAGATAGTTTTTAATAATGTTATGGAAATTTAATCTGATGTGCATCAGATACCTCGGAGATACCAGATACCTGTCGTAACAGGAAATGATAGCCAATTCAGTTATATGAGTCTCATAAGATATACTAAACAGTAAATCAGGAATTTGAATTAATAGTTAAATTAATTACAATTACCAGAATTAACAGTCAAAGTTGAAAGATTTTGGAGTTCTTAACACAGAAGAAGTTGACATTTCATTCACTGTTGTGCACATTAATAAAACAGCAAGTATGATTCCAAAAATTATATTTATTAACAATGAAAACAAATAAAACACAGATTCTAACTACCTATATACAGCTGGGTGTGTGTAGGTGCGTGTGTATGTGACGAGGAAAGAGAGAGAGAGAGTTGGAGGGAGTGTGTGTGTGTGACGTGTGATGGAACTACAAAACAAGATGGCGGATCACAAGAAACTACATTCCAAATGGAGGTTGTCAGAGAACAGGAGGACTGTCCTGGGTCTCGGCCATGTGCTGATAGCAAAAGAACAATAGAAGCTAGCCGTAGCATCTGCTTCTGGTGTGTCTCTGCTAAAGGACCATTTCTAGAATGAGTTGATGTGAATGCGATTTGTCTTGTAAAACGTCAGGAGTCGTCAGATGGTGTTCGGTTATGGTGTGATGTTGTCTTTGATGTGATATGTGTAGGATTGTGAGTTAACAAGTTAGTAAAGCAAAGATTAGCATGCAGACCCTGTGTCTGTGGCAGAGCTAACGTTGGTTTACAAGTTGATAATGGCTCCTAACATCATTATCAAAAGAACACAGTCACTGTAACACAATCAACACATCTTCATAAAAGTTAAACAGTTCTATCATAGCATCAGGTTTAACTAATCTCAGGTAAAGCCCAGTTGTTGTTCCCACTTCCTGGAAGGACTTCGGTTGTTGTCCTGGCTAGAGGGAAGCTGGTGTCTTCTCCTGTAGTTAGCACCTCCTGCTAACTATAGTTGCTGGTTCTGCAGGCTGAGGAGAAGAAGATGGAGTTGGTGTTTCAGGAGCTGTCCTTCTTCACAGCTCCTGGTTGTCACTTTGTTCAGACTGAGGAGCTGGTCGCTCAGGTCTGTGATGGTTTTCCGGCTTGTTCAGGAAAAACACAAAGAAGTTCTGTGAGGCGTCTTTTCCCTGGTCCCGTCCTGGAGGAACCGGTTGGTTTCCTTGGAGAGCAGACTCTGGGCGCTGGTCTCCGGTCCTGGGAAGGTCTCCTCGGAGTCTTTGTTGCAAGAGAGGAGTGGAGGCCCCTGCTTGCAGGCCTCTGGTGTTAGCTGTGTGCTAACACTGGATGAGCTGCTCTCCAGCAACCCACCTCCTTGGAGTTTGCTTTGCAAGCGAGAATGGAGGCTGGCTGAAGCCTTTTGTTGAACGTGTGAATTCAGAGGTGTTAAAGCCTGAGAGCTTCAACCAATCAGTGACTGGCTGATTGCATGGGGGAAGAGTCTTGTGAGCAGAAAGGGGGGAGGAAGGTCCTGCAGAAGGCCCTCCACCCCCACTGGGTGTGATGGTCAATCACATTCCTGGGTCAGATTTCATGGCATGACTGCGTCTCATGACAAATGAATATTGTCTCTAACCAAAAAAATGAACTAACATTCTGTGGTCCTGTTGAGATCCCAACACAGGTATCAGGGAGATCACAGTGTAGACAGGTACCAGGGAGATCACAGTGTAGACAGGTACCAGGGAGATCACAGTGTAGACAGGTACCAGGGAGATCACAGTGTAGACAGGTATCAGGGAGATCACAGTGTAGACAGGTATCAAGGAGATCACAGTGTAGACAGGTACAAGGGAGATCACAGTGTAGACAGGTACCAGGGAGATCACAGTGTAGACAGGTATCAAGGAGATCACAGTGTAGACAGGTATCAGGGAGATCACAGTGTAGACAGGTATCAGGGAGATCACAGTGTAGACAGGTACCAGGGAGATCACAGTGCGGACAGGTATCAGGGAGATCACAGTGTAGACAGGTACCAGGGAGATCACAGTGTAGACAGGTATCAGGGAGATCACAGCGTAGACAGGTATCAAGGAGATCAGTTGAGCAGTTTGAACATATGTTAGAGGAAGTGAGACCATCTTGTGTAATGAACTCTGTGTAGGACCTTGTATTGTCTGAGCTGTATATTGGTGTTTCTGCTCATTGTGAATGTGTTTCTACAGATTTGTGACCAAAGCGTTGGGTCTGTGTTAAGTTTAGATCTTCTTCCCATTTGGAGCTTGAAGGGATATTGTGGTATTGGAACATGACAGGATTGAAACTATTTTAGAAAGTGGTTTTGGTGCTGAGATCTTCAGGAGGTTTGTCACTGTCTGAGGTAAGTTTAGCTTCATCTCTTGTTATACAACTTTGTTTGTATTATTGACTTAAGCTGGAGATATTCTAGTCTAGATAGTTATTTTGACTGATGCCATACGTTTCTATTAGATCTTTAAATGGAATAAAAGAGTTATTGAAGAGAAGGTGTTCCAAGTTTCTTATTCCCTTGTTTTGCCATCTTGTGAAGTTTATTGGTTTCTTCCTTTGCAGGATGTCAGGATTGTTCCAGAAGGTGTGAGTTTGCAGGGAATGAGTGACGATCCATTCATTTTAAGAAATTCCCACCAAGCTGTGAGCGATGTGTTTATATTGATGCTTTTATAGCAGTTATGTTTTTTGATGACAGGACTGAAGAAAGGAAGGTTTCTGATGTGAAGATCTTCACAGAAGGTTTTTTCAATGTCCAGCCAGCCTTCATCTAAGTTTCTGATTAATCCATTTTACAACTTAAAGTAATTTATTGGCAAGATAATAATTACAAAAGTTTGGAAGTTCTAAGCCACCTTGGTCCTTGGTGTTCTGTAGTGTTTTTAAATTTATACGTGATGGTTTATTTATCCATAAGAATTTTGAGATATGGGGATCCAACCTATTAAACCATGTTTATTTTTGTTGGTTTTGTTGGGATCATTGAAAAAATCTAGTTAATTTTAGGCAGGACCATAATTTTAATTGTTGCTACTCTCCCCATAAGTGATATAGGAAGTGTCCTCCATCGAGTGAGGTCCTCTTCTATTGTTTTAATAAGGGGGGTGTAGTTTAAGTGCACCAAGTCTGACAGCTTGGCTGAGATATTAATGCTGAAGTATTTGATGTTCCCTGAGGTCCGTTTCACGAAGCAGGTTTATCGATTACCCCAGGTTAATTAACACCGAGTTGAGGGAAATGCGGGATTTTCCGTTTCACGACGGGAGGTAACTCAAACCAGAGGAAGCGGGGTAACTCAAGCCTGTTTCACAAAGCGGGGTAATGTCAACTCTCGGTCAGTTACCGGGGCAACAGACGCTCTAGAACTAAGCTGGTCAGGAGCAGGTTTTTGTCAGTGAACCTGGAGATTTGCTCTGGCTCCGCCCCCTTTCAGACGGACACGGGATTTCATTTCCTCATTCAGCGGGGGCGTTTTGGCGAAACAGTTCTGCAGTGCCTTATTCCCGAGGCAAATTAGGCGTGAACTTTATTCCCTCAATATGGAATGTGCTTTTGATAATGATCCCATTGATGAAGGTGCAGCATTACTTCGCCGAGAATTTAATATTGGCAGACAGATCATCATCAGACCAGAGATGTACTGGCATTTGCAGACACCTTCCTTTTTGAGCGGTACCGTTTTACAGCAGAGACCATTATGTACATCCACAGTTTAATCGCTCCGTACATTAGCAACATCACCAGCTGAGCCTTGCCCTGACGTCATAGCAGATATTGTGTGTTGCGCTGCGTTTCCTCACAAATGGGCTACTGCAGGACAAGAGCCCAGGTGGAGATGACCATAGGCCTGCTGAAAGCCCGTTTCCAGTGCCTACGTCACCTCAGGGTGACCCCTGAGAGGGCCTGTGATATATTAGTGGCATGTGTTGTCCTTCATAACACCTTGCCCTACATAGAGAGGACCCTGCCCTACCTAGAGAGGACCCTGCCCTACATAGAGAGGACCTTGCCCTACATAGAGAGGACCCTGCCCTACATAGAGAGGACCCTGCCCTACATAGAGAGGACCCTGCCCTACATAGAGAGGACCCCGATGATGATGATGAGCCCATTGACTTGTCAGCTATGCAGGATGGCAGAGCTGTCAGAGACACCATATGCCATCATCACTTCGGGGTCTGACCACCACCACCACCACCACCACCACCACCTCCACCACCAAATAAAGACATGATGGACAATTCATTTGGTCTTCTTTATTTCCTACAAATACAATAGCTAGTTTAGTTAATGTAGTTAGTAGTTAGCAGAATTCACCTGGGACTGTACACCCACCCTTAACTTGTGCTCCAGTAGTTCAATTTCCACATCTGCCTTTGTAATCTGGTGGTCCAACTACTGCACTTCCTTAGCAGTGTTTTCCATCTTCTGGAGGAGGTGGAGTCTATAGATCTGTTTTACAGATAACTGGGAGGACATAAGGAGGACATTCAATTACTACAGTTGGACATGAATTCCACAGAATGAACCTCTGGTGTTTACTGAACATCTGTCTCACTGTGTCAGTCCTTGCAGTGGATGTTGAGGGACCCTCCTGCTGCTGCCCAGCCATACCCTGTTAAAAATAATGTGTCAATACTTCAGTGGAGACAAAATATCACTTTATTCCACCACAATGTTTCAGAAATGTAAAGAGGATGAGAACTATCATACCTCTACAGCAGTGATTCCCAACCGGGGGTACGCGAGGGTATTGCAGGGGGTACGCAGAAAGATTATAAATTAGCCTACAGTATCCACACACACACACAAAAAAAAATTATACTATATTATATTGTATTATATCATGAATTTTAGTAAGGCCATACGTTTATTTTCCATGAGTAGCAGTTCGTCCACAGTGATTGTAACACTACAATGCACATAATATGAAAAGACTATAAAGTGGCGCGCTTTAAAAAAAAAAAAAAAAAGGTTCACGTTCTTGCTGCGGGCGCGCACGATTCGCGAAGCTAGCTAACTCTAGCTGCATACCGACTGTAAACATGGATGCATGGCTAGGCAGGAGTAAACGTCCAGCTACCGCTACTGCTACCGTCGCCTCGGACGCAGGCACAGGGGAGCCCAGTGAAAAAAGGAATTATGAAAGACTTATGAAAGACAAGCAAGCGCAAGTGTCTCATTAAAAGGTATGTTTTTACACTCACAATAATTGTTTTATTTAAATGAGCAGTTGGATAGATAGAAAGACAAAGGGTTAAATATAAGTACACATTAAGGCGAATAATCACACACGAGAGAGGGGGTACTTTTCACATGGAAACCAGCTCAAGGGGTACACTGGTCAAAAAAGGTTGGGAACCACTGCTCTACAGGCCTTTGTGGATCCTCCTCTGTGAAGGCAGCAGACAGGGTTTCCTCGTACTCTTCATCCTAGATTAATATGTTTCAGTATATTTAAACTACCATTTTGCAAGATCTTTGGAGTGTTGCCTACTTACAAGGTCTGTTGTGGCATGAGGGGGGTCCAGCAGGCGGAGAGCACCATCACAATCTGTTGGGTGACAAAACAAAAAGACATGATGGGGAAATAAAGATGAACAGAAATAGACTTAAAGAGATATATAGGCCTCGGCATATTATATATTATGAAGGAAGTGGTATCTTGAGGGGTGAGCTCTGAAGAGGAGCTCCTCCAGGGATTCCCTCAGCCACTGGCCTCCCAACATTCTGGCTTAGGGCTCCTCTGCCTCTGTTAAAGGTGGAGGTGCTGGGCCACCACCCGTTTTACAGGCATCTGCCTTCTTTCTGTTGGCTGAGTAAAGTCTGCGTTAGTTTAGCCTTAGTTATTTGACAGCACATGATATAGGTGAGAAGACATTTATGTGTTTGAAAACAGCATTATGTTGGAATAAAACACCTCACAGTCAAATGGCCACTTGATATTTACTGTACAATGTCACACATGATCGAAATTACCTTAAGAAATGTATTGATTAACAATTAAATTAGCAGCGGTCTTACCCAATTGGACAATGTTTTTATATTTCTTTTTCATGTGCTGCCAAGAGCGCTTCTCCCCCACGGAATTGCACCTAAAAGAAATAAATTAATAAGCTACCATCAAGCAGTATTCCCTTGCAATAATATTGCGATGACAAAGACGTTTGAACTTACGCATTCACTTGAGCAGCAATCTTCTTCCACGCCGCCTCCCTCTCTTTAGCAGCCGCTGCGCTGTTGCATTTTTTTTTTTTTTTATATGTTCATATTGGCCATATGATGGGATCAATACTTCCTGCTCCACTGGCGTAAAAAACTCCGCCCTCCGCGTCTCAGTTGTCATGGTGACTCGTTGAATCGGGGCTCCATTGATGCGGTATTTTTAGAGTCGTGGTGCACGCGCTTGACTCCAGGTGAAACTACTCTGAGTTCATCAAACTGATCAAAATCCGGCGTCGTGAAACCGAAAACTCCGCGTTTTCTGTCTCAGTGTAACTCAACTCAGAGCTCGGTGTTAAGCTCATGGCTTGTTAAACCTGCTTCGTGAAACGGACCCCTGCAGTCCCAGGAATCTGTAGCTGTCTGCCCTCTCCACCGCAGTCCCTCTGATGAACTGAGGCTGTAGAGGGAAGGATTCTTCCTGAAGTCCAGGATCAGTTTCTTAGTCGTGTCTGTGTTGAGGAGGAGGTTGTTCTTTTCTCCATAGACAACCATGTTGACCAGGGCCCTGTATCCTGACTCATCACTCCCTTTGATGAACCCCAGGATGGTGGTGTCATGAGCGTATGTGACGATGATGGAGCTATCCTTGGTGGAGACACAGTCATGTATGTACAGGGTGAAGAGTTTGGGGCTGAGGCAGCAGCCCTGTGGTGATCTGGTGCTGACTGTGATCTCAGCAGACTGGGATCTGATCTGATCTCACTGTCTGGGCTGGTGCCAGCTTCACGATCAGTCTTCCTGGGCGGATGGTGTTGAATGCAGAGCTGTAATCCCAAAAGAGCATCCTGGCATACGCTCTGCTGCTGTCCAGGTGCTGCAGGGTGTAGTGGAGGGCTAGAGGGTGGGTGAGAACTAATTTTTCTAGGCGCTTCATGGCGACTGATGTTACTGCCACTGACCTGAAGTCGTTTAGTGTGCGTGTGTCTGGCTTTTGGGTACTGGTATTATGGTAGAGGTTTTGAAGATGCGGGGGACAATAGCTTGGGAGAGTGATGTGTTAAAGATGTCAGTATACACACCAGCTCGTTGTTCACCACAGGTCTTCAGCTCTTGGGAAGACACTCCGTCGTGTCCCGCTGCCTTGTGGGGGTTCACCTTCTTCAGAGCCTTCAGGATCTGTGTGTTGGTGACCTGGAAGGCAGAGTCCGTGGGGTCACAGTGGGCTTTTGAGGGTGTGTCTGTATTCAGCCTGTCAAACCTCGCGTAGAAATTGTTTAGGCTGTCTGGGAGGGTGACGTCCCCACGGGTCTGTGGTTGTTGTGGTCCTCCTGTAGTTAGTGACAGACTGGATTCCCTGCCACATGCTACGTGTGTTGTGATGGAGGTAGTAGCCTTCAAGCTTTTGGGAGTGGGCCCTTTTTGCTGCTCTGATGGACTTCTGCAGGTCGTACCGGGCTCTCTTGTACTCCTCGCGGTTCCTGACTAGAAGGCCTCACTGTCTTACCTGTGAGGTGAAGTTGAGGCGAAGCAGTGATGAAGAGGAGGCTGAGCTCTTCTTTATATACACACAGGGCTGCAGGAAGAGCCACAGCAGTCAAAGCACTTTGGACTGATTTTGTTTGATCTCACTCACAAGTGAGGAAATATTAAAGAATAAAGCTGATACTGCTGATAAACCTGTCCTAGAATCACGTTTCTCCCCTTTTCAGCTGACATTCTTCTCTACGACGTGACAAGGAAGAGAAAGTTTTACACCAACACAATGAAATGATTGTGTTTTATGGGTTTGATTTGGCCAAGACAACATTTTAAATCCTACTGTGCTGAACAAGCTGGAAGCAGATTTCAGCATCACACAAATTAATACAAATAATCTAACCTTATTTTATGCAAATATTTGATATAAAGTGCAAAGTATGTGAAAGAAAAACCGCCACTGTTTCCATGAATGTATTTTCTTTCAGCTTCAGCTGAATAATTCTCAAGTTGCTAACTGCAAAACTTTACTTCATTTCCAGTTTTCATTTTGAAAGAAAGGGTTAGAAAAAAGTGCAGCAAACCCCTGAAACTCATGGTCCAATATTTCAAACCAAACACTGAACCAAGCAGGACTGAACAGAGTAAGAATTACTGCAAACTTCAACAAAAACAGCAGAAGATAGAAATCCAAAGAGAACTTGTTAGAAGCTTAAAGTTCTATAACAAAATGTTGTTGAAAAGGATGAAAATGTTGTGACAATGTTCTCATTTATTTAGGTTGGAAAAGTCTCAGAACTGAATTAGGTCAGCTGGAGTTGGTCACACAGTTTGTCCTGATTCGATTGGCTTTACAGACATTATTCAATGTTTCAATGTTCTTTTTTACACTAAATAGCATGCTCATGATTAAAATCTCGTTAATGAAGGTGATAATTATAACAACTTAACACTTTAATATCAGGAACAATACAAAGTGAGCTGAACTGTCATTGTGGGGAGGAAAACCAACTTTTAAGTTCAGAAACGCCAACATTATTCAAAATAGAGCAATATACTGATAATTTTGATTATGTTTTTTTACTTGATGGTCTCATACAGGGCATAGTTTTAACAAGTCAATTCACTATATTTTAAATAAAGCAGAGTACATCTGACTACATCCATTTTGTTGGTCATGTTTCTGAACCCATGTTTCATTGAGATTTATCAGATCAGCAGTGTTCCAGAAAAGTAAAATAAGGCTAAGTCTTATCAGCACTTAAACTCATGAAACATGATTCATATTGATAACACATTTAATGTGTGTTCAAAGTGCATTCAAGCAGATTTCCAGTGTGTTTTCAAACCTGTGGGTCTTCGGATTTTTGTGAAACTCCATGATAAAAAGACTTATCGTCTTGAATCCCAGAAATCATAAATTAAACTTATCACGCATTCCTCCCATCTCTTGTGATCATTATAGCTTACAAGAAACCTTTAAGTTGTAAAGATAAGAATTAATCTCTAAAAACTAGTAATGGACAGTTTCTGCTGTAGATTAGAGAACTTGTCTTCATTTAGTTTTCTTTGATATTTACAAACCTCAGCCCCCTTGAAGAGCGGCACACATGCTGGTTAAACTTGTTTAAAAAAAAAAAGTGGTTTCCAATGTAAATAAACACTAATCCAGAGACAAAAGATGAAAAGTCCTCAAGCAGGTCCAATTCCAAGAGTTTTGGGACTCTTTGGAGAGTTTTATTTATTTATTTTTTTACAATGCTACAAATTAATAATTCAACCAGTTCAACCAGTGATACTACAGGACTCTTCTCCTGTGAACTGTGAAGTAACTGAAATGTTGAAAACCTTCCCTGTAAGAAGGTTCACTTCATTTCCGAATGGCAGAACCGAGCACGTTACCCTGGGCAGAGCAAAATTCCACATCTGCGGTGTCCCTCGGGCCCAATGATGGGCCTCACCCTCCTCTGCATCTCTGTCTCCCTTCTCCCACTGGGCAATGTCATCAACAGAAACGGAATATCTTTCCATTGCTATGCTGACGTCCAGTCTGACCAGCTGCCTGAGGAGAAAGGTGTGGATGAAGGTCAGGTTCCTGCAGCTCTCATCAGCTCCACTCCTCCACCGTCACCAGCATCATCTTCTCTGGCCAAAACATCGCCCTCTCCACACCCATCACCAACCTGGATGCTCAAATTGACCCCAACTCACCTTTGACCCCCACATCAAACACCTCTGCAAGACCTCATTCTCCCACCTCAGGAACATCGTTAAACTCCACCCAACACTCACTCTGGCTGATGCAGAGAAGCTCGTCCAAGCCGTTGGGCCCCCAGAAAAGCTGCAGAGCCTCTGTCCTTCAGAAGGGGCCAGAAGCTTCAACCACAGGATGTGAGTATTTCTATTTCAAACATCATCATGGTCATAGACATACAGTTGTCCCTCACTATAACACGGTTTACCTTTCACGGCCTTGCTGTTTCGTGGAGTTTTTTGTGTGCAATTTTTTTTTTTTTTAACAGCATATGAACACACAGTGTTCTTCATCCTGATTGGTTAAGGGAGAACTTGCATATTGTATTCTGTGTCTTGATTGGCTAAGGGACTGTAGACCCTTGTCAATCAATCTCCGTGCAATGTCTCATGTACGCAAATGTGTTCGACTTCCCAAATATACATCAATGTCTGATCGATAGCAGTGTGACTCTGAAGTGCTGTGTGTTTGCAAGTTTTGTTACTGACAAATCCCACAATGTCAACAAAACGTTCTGCACCGACAAAGGCACCTACAGTCGCAGCCAAAAGGCAGAGGTATGTTCATGTTTTAAATCTACCAAGGTTTGAACTTGAGTGTTTAAACAAGAGAGAAATGTGAGAAAGTGTTCATTCCTGTCAGAGAAAAGTGTAGAAAGTGTGTGGTGAGGGGGTTTTACAGCAAAAAACATATATAATACTTGTAAAAAAAAAAACTTTGTGCCCTTAGCGAAACTCCCATCAGCCAAGGAGCTGGCAGAGGTGTTCCGCCTTCATGGGTTCCCACGGGACATTGTCTCTGACAGGGGGCCTCAGTTCGTGTCTCGGTTTTGGAGGGAGTTTTGCAGGCTGTTGGGAACGACAGTGAGCCTTTCATCTGGGTACCACCCAGATGAAAGGCCAGACAGAGAGGGTGAAGGTCTGTGACAGCCCGGCTTCTTGGTACAGGCAGTTAGTCTGGGTAGAGTATGTGCACAATTCCCTTCCCTGTTCATCAACTGGGCTGTCTCCCTTTGAGTGCGTGTATGGGTATCAACCTCCCCTGTTCCTTGCCCTGGAATCGGAGGTTCAGCCCTCATGTTGGTGCGGTGATGCAGGCGCGCTTGGCTTAAGGCCAGAACCAACCTTTTGCAATGTTCTGCAAAAGCTCAGACGCGAAGAAGCTGGCTTTGAGGTTTATTGGACCCTATCCAATAGTCAAGTTGGTTGGCCCCTCTGCAGTCCGCCTTCGTTTGCCCCGCTCGCTTCGCATCCACCCCACCTTTCACGTGTCAAAGGTTAAACCTGCCCGGGATAGCCCCCTGGTTCCCTCCTCAAGAGCCCCTCCTCCTCCCCGTATTGTAGAGGGGGAGGAGGTTTTTTCTGTCAGGCGGCTCCTGGCAGCTCGCCAGCGGGGACTGGGGTTTCAGAACCTGGTTGATTGGGAGGGGTATAGCCCTGAGGAACGTGCCTGGGTACCTGCTAGGGACATTTTGGACCCAGACATGATCGGGGACTTCCATAGGCAGCATCCTGAGTTGCGTGGGCCGTCTGGAGCCGGTCGTGGAAGGGGGGGGGGGGGGGGGGGGGTTAAACCACTCCCTAATCTGGTATGTTGGATGGAAACTAACATTATCCCAAATGATAACAGATGATCTGCAGGCCCATGATTCTGTTGCTGGTGGTCCAAGAGTGATGCCACCCCAATGTTGGCCAGGGACCTCAACAATGGCTCTTTGGCCAATGATGTTACGGCCTCTTCACCTTTGTTTCATGAGGTTGAACCCAGCCTCATTCGGGAAGATATACTAATGAGGTCTGGCCATCGAGTCCAACCAGAATATCCTCAGTGAAAACCTTTGGCACCGGAGAACTCTTGTCTATTGCGTTCAAGCTGACACTGTCAATGTTCTCAAAGTTGACATTGTCAGCAATGACTGTCTCTGATTTCTCGGAGTCTGATGGTGTTGCTCTCCTGTAACATATCCACAATGAGGGTTTCTTGTGCTTGTGTAAATATGGCAACTCTCCCACCTCCATGTGGCATTCTTTCAACTCTAGAGAAACAAACATGCATTACAGTACTGACTTGTATGTACTCTACTGCATGCATTCAGTAGAAGCATCAATTCTAGCGGGGGAGGATTGAGGAGCATGCGCAGTGAGTGATTCCAGTGTGACGTAATCGAGTGCAATCCAACATGGCGCCACCCAGCTTGTAAAGCAAACTTCTTTGACTACAGAGGGGGAAAAAAAACTAAAAAACAACAAACTAAACTAAACAAAGGGTAAAATTAAGCTAAAACATAACGCTGGAAGAGGAAACGATAGAAAAACTTCAAGCATACTTGGACGAGTGTTCTGACCGGCTCGTCGTGATGTCGAAGACGCCACACACAGCATCCAAGAGGAGGCGCGCTGAAAGCTCCCCAACAGCGGCTCCCTCTCCATCTAAACAGTTTGAGGACATCTTGGACAGCATCAACACCAAGCTGTCCAGCTTCAACGCCCGTCTTGCCCTGGTGGAGGTGCTCCACCGTGAATTCCAAGCTCTTCGTGAGTCGCTGGAATTCAGCCAACAGCAGGTGGCGGATCTCACAGCAGAGACCATCGGGCTGTTGGGATCTGCAGGACCACAGAAAGTTGGTTCATTTTTTTGGTTAGAGACAATATTCATTTGTCATGAGACACAGTCATGACATGAATTCTGACCCAGGAATGTGATTGACCATCACACCCAGTGGGGGTGGAGGGCCTTCTGCAGGACCTTCCTCCCCCCCTTTCTGCTCACAAGACTCTCCCCCATGCAATCAGCCAGTCACTGATTGGTTGAAGCTCTCAGGCTTTGACACCTCCGAATCAACATTCGTGCAACAAAAGGCTTCAGCCAGCCTCCATTCTTGCTCTCTTGCAAAGCAAACTCCAAGGAGGTGGGTTGCTGACGAGCTGCTCCCAGCAGCTCAACTCACCCAGCGTTCGCACACAGCTAACACCAGACGCTCTTGCAACCAGAGGCCTTCACTCCTCAACTCTTCGGCTGACCCGACCACGAGGGTCAGACCTTCCCCTGATCCAGAGACCAGCGATCCAGAGTCTGCTCTCCAGGGAAACCAACCGGTTCCTCCAGGACGGGACCAGGGACCCTCACAGAACTTCTTTGTGTTTTTCCTGAACAAGCAGGAAAACCATCACAGACCTGAGCGACCAGCTCCTCAGTCTGGACAAAAGGAACAACCAGGAGCTGCAAAGAAGGAGTCCTGAAACATCAACTTCATCTTCTTCTCCTCAGCCTGCAGAACCAGCAACCACAGTTAGCAGGAGGTGCTAACTACAGGAGAAGACACCAGCTTCCCTCCAGCAGGACAACAACTGAACTCCTTCCAGGAAGTGGGAACAACAACTGGGCTTTACCTGAGATTAGTTTAACCTGATGCTATGATAGAACTGTTTAACTTTATGAAGATGTGTTGATTCTGTTACAGTGATTGAGTTCTATAGATAATGATATTAGGAGCAGTTATCAACCTGTATACCAACGTTAGCTCTGCCACAGACACAGGGTCTGCATGCTAATCTTTGCTTTACTAACTAGTTAACTCACAATCCTACACATATCACATCAAAGACAACATCACATCGTAACCGAACACCATCTGACGACTCCTGACATTTTACAAAACAAGTCTCATTCACATAAACTCATTCTAGATATGGTCCTTTAGCAGAGACACACAGGAAGCAGATGCTACGGCTAGCTTCTATTGTTCTTTTGCTATCAGCACATGGTGGAGACCCAGGACAGACTTCCTGCTCTCTGATAACCTCCATTTGGAATGTAGTTTCTTGTGATCCACCATCTTGTTTTGTAGTTCCATCACACGTCACACACACACACTCCCTCCAACTCTCTCTCTCTCTCTTTCTCTCTCCACACACACACATGGACCTACACACACCAAGCTGTATATAGGTAGTTAGAATCTGTGTTTTATTTGTTTTCATTGTTAATAAATATAATGTTTGGAATCATACTTGCTGTTTTATTAATGAGCACAACGGTGAATGAAATGTCGACCTCTTCTGTGTCAAGAACTCCAAAATCCTTCAAGCTTTACTGTTAATTCTGGTAATTGTAATTAATTCAACTATTAATTCAAATTCCTGATGAAATGTTTAGTATATCTTATGAGACTGATAGAACTGAATTGACTATCATTTCCTGTTAAGACAGGTGGAGCTCCGAGGTTCTGATACACATCAGATTACATTTCCATAACATTATTAATAACTATCTTTGATAATTATTAATCATTATCGATAGCCAACCAAAACATAAATAGTGATCCATATGAGGTAGTAAATCCCTACATAATCGTTCCCCGTGTCCGGACTACATAATGGCCCCAACAGGGCTAAGAAGTGAGATAGACCTGCTGAACCAGGGACTGAGCGGCCTGACTCGGGAGAATAAGAACATGAAGGAGTCCATCCTGGACCTCCAAAGCAGGAGTATGCGGGACAACCTCGTCTTCGTGGGACTTCCAGAACACGAGGAGGAAAACGCGTAAACATCGCTGCGAGGATTCATCCAGGAGCACCTGAAGCTTCCAGTGGACACTGTGAACAAGATCACCTTCGCCCCCGTCCACCGCCTGGGAGGGACATGACAGGACAACCAGCGCCCCCGTCCACAGCCTGGGAGGGACATGACAGGACAACCAGCCCCCCCGTCCACCTCCTGGGAGGGACATGACAGGACAACCAGCCCCCCCGTCCACAGCCTGGGAGGGACATGACAGGACAACCAGCGCCCGAGGCCCATCGTCGCCAAGTTTGAACATTTCAAACAGAAAGAACTGGTGAAGAGCCGCGGCAGGGAACTACGAGGGACGCACTTCAGCGTTAACGACCAGTTCCCGAAGGAGATCTTAGACCGTCGCCGCTTGTTGTTTCCCGTGATGAAGGAGCTCATCGCTGAAGGATCCCGAGCCGTCATCACAGTGGACAGGCTTTATGTCAACGGCCAGCTGTACCGGGACCCCGCTGTCACCCCCTGGCTCTACTGATGGTCCTCATCAAGAAGTAACATCCCCTCTAACACACACACACACACACACACACACACACACACACACACACACACACACACACACACACACACACACACACACACACACACAGCCGCACACATCACAGGTTTACTGAGGTCCAGATAAATATCTAACGGCAACATTCGTAAGCATCATGATTGATTAAATAAGGAGAAAGTAATTAGTATTATATTGTTAAAATACACGATGCTTGCAATGTTATTATAGTATTAATCATCTTGAACTCGTACTATAAACGCTGGGATATTGTGTATATATGTGGGTATATGTATGTATATATATATATATAGGAATATATATTTACATGACTTTCAAAAAAAAAAAAAAAAAAAAAAAAAAAAAGCAGGCACTCCTCACGTCACCATTAACGTCACCAATGAGTTTGGGATTGTCTTTCTTTGGGTTTTGGTTTCTTACTTTCTATTTCTACGCCTCCTCCCTTGTCTTAATAGTAACACTTTTCCACTGTTTTAGCCACACTAAGACCACGACACCACAATCCAACTGTCATGACATCACACACTCCTATGTCGACAGACACACACTCCCATGTTAAATAACCAGTCAGAATTAGGAACCTTAAAAACATGCGCATGCACGTACACAGAGACACACAGGCACACACAGATGCTCACACACACGCACGCACATACAGACGCACACGCATGCACACACAGACACAGACACAGACACACACATGCACACACAGACACACACGCACACACACACACACACACACACACACACACACACACACACACACACACACACACACACACACACACACACACACACACACACACGCGCACGCACACACACACACACACACAGATACACACCCACCTAGAAGATGAGTGTAGCTAGGAACCTGTTCAGATTTGTCACCTGGAATGTACGTGGAACGGGCACACAAACAAAAAGACAAAAAGTTTTCGAACACTTGAATAAACTAGAGGCAGACATTGTCTTATTACAAGAGACACACACACCTTCCACAGGACATCACAAATTGATCTCACCACAATTCCCTCACACACTCAGCTGGTTAGAACTCCAAGCAGAGAGGTGTCGCTATATTAATCAGCAATAAAAAGCAATTCTCTCATAAAGATACAACCATAGACCCAGAGGGAAGATTTATAATTATTCATATCTCTCTTCAGAACATAGAAATGTGTATCGCAAACATCTATGGCCCAAATGTTGATGACCCTCCTTCTATCACTACTTCTTCACCAGCCTCTCAACACACTCTGACAAAACACTTATAGTTGGAGGAGACCTCAACATCGCCCTCAATCCACTAATGGACAGAGTTAGTAAAGCAGCAAACACCAGACACTGGGAACCCCCAGATATAATACATGTACAGTACAGTAGAAAGTGGACGTCCTTCTCCCTTCCTGTTTTTGTGTGCGTGTGTGCTTGCGTGCGTGTGTCCACTCAGCTGAGTCTCTCCCGGACAAATCTGGCATTTGATCCTGAACTGCCTGGAGGACAACTGAAAAGGTCAGCTCCAGCCGCTCCTTCCTTAGAAGGAAGACAACACTTGCTGACGTGGCCTTATCTTTCTTAAAAGCTGGAAGGCAGCGGTTACTTTGACAATAGCGCTTGTATTTCATTTATTTTCTGCTCGGACATCACACCCACCCACCCTTGGGTGTGTGTGAGCGGGTCTGTGTGAGAGCTGAATGTGTGTGTGAATGTTTAGGTTATTCTGTTGTTGGGATCTGCAGGATATGGTGCGTCTGCTGAGATGAATGCAATGCTGAATGTGAGAATGGCTGCCTGTGTTTATTGTATGTCTACTGTGTGTTTTTAGCTACACCGTTGTGCAATTTTATTGTACAATCACAATAAAAGCTTCTAATTCTAAGATGGCAAAACAAGGGAATAAGAAACTTGGAACACCTTCTCTTCAATAACTCTTTTATTCTATTTAATGATCTAATAGAAACGTATGGTATCAGTCAAAATAACTATCTGGAATATCTCCAGCTTAAGTCAATAATACAAACAAAGTTCAAACTAGAAGAGATGAACCTAAACTGACCTCAGACAGTGACAAACCTCCTGAAGATCTCAGCACCAAAACCACTTTCTAAAATAGTTTCAATCCTGTCATGTTCCAATACCACAATATCCCTTCAAGCTCCAAATGGGAAGAAGATCTAAACTTAACACAGACCCAACGCTTTGGTCACTAATCTGTAGAAATACATTCAAAATGAGCAAAAACACCAATATACAGGATACGAATGTGGATAGGTGTGTGCGGGAAGGTGTGTGTAAGTGTCTGCGTGTGTTAGTGTGTGTGGGGGGACGGTGAATGTGAGCGTGGGTGTATGTGCGTGTGGGGATGTGTAATTTATATATAAGTATGGGAGTCGTCTTATGTGAGTATGTGAGTGTGTGGGGGGTGGGGGGGGGTCTATGCTCCCTAGCCGCTGGCCTCCAGCCGGGCTCGTGCTGGGCCATGCGGGTCTTAGACTCTGCTCTTCGGCCGTCGGGTGGGGTGGGGGGTGGGGGCCTTCCTATCCGGGTCCTCTTGTGGTGCCTTGTCGGAGTGGGTGTTGGTCCCCGTGTTCCAGGCCGGCCACTTCGGGGTGGGGTGCGGCGGCGCGGGGGGTCCAGCTGGGCCAAGTCCTAGCGACGGGGGGACCTTCTCCCTCTCAGCCCCTCCTACCTTACTTCACCTTACCTCATTCAACAATAGGGGCCAGTGAACGGGGCCTAGGGTGGGGGGTCCAGGCCACTTAACTGTGGTCTGCCCCTCCCCCGACTTTGCACCGCCCACAATTTTAACTACACTTAGTCACGCAGGGTCTTGAGGGAATCAGCTGGCTTTCAGGGTTCTGCCGCTGGGCAGCGGTAGAACGCCTGGGCCCCCGCTACCCCTCAATTTTAAATTGCACCTTAGACACACACATTGCACCACCTCTTCAAAACACAAATACACACCTCCACATGCATCCAACACCCCACAGGGTGGAGGGGGGGGTGGGGGCTCCCCCCAGCACCTCCCGCTGTGGTCCCGCCGTGTTCCGGGGTGAGTGCAGCTGGAGTACGGGGGGCACGCTCGCTCGGGCGTGGCACCTCCAGGGGGGGCTGGGGAGTGGTTCTCCCTCCAGATTCATGGTTGTATTGGTGGAGAATGAGATCCCATAGTGGCCTGGTGGGGGCCTGGGGAGTGGGGGGCACCCCCCCTCCCAACCAAATAAATGTATGTACGTATGTCTGTATATATGTAGATATGTATATCTGGGTGTGTATGTGTATGCTTGGTGTGCGTGTGTGTGTGTGTGTGTGTGTGTGTGTGTGTGTGTGTGTGTGTGTGTGTGTGTGTGTGTGTGTGTGTGTGTGTGTGTGTGTGTGTGTGTATGTATGCGTATGCTTGGGTGTGGGTGTGTGGGTAGGCTGGGATTAGGTGATGGGGGGGGGGGGGGGGGGGGGCATTGGGGCTCCTGGGGGTTGGAGGGTGGCTGTCCTCCGGCCGGGCCTGGCTGGGCCTTCGCTCTTCCTGGTCTGGGGGGGGGGGCTGGTCTGGGGCTCGGCGGCTGGGGCCCTTTCTGTCCCACCGGGGTCGGGGGGGTGGTTGGGGGATGGCCCCTGGGGGTGCGGCGGGCTCCGCTGTCGGGGCCGGGGGGGCTCCCTGCCCGCGTGGCCTGGGGGCGCTGCACTGGCCGGTCCCGGCTTGGCGGCTCGGGTCGAGGCCCGGGGCCCTCTCTGTGGGGGGGGTCCTCTCTGTGCGCTCTGTCTGGTGCCTTCCGGGTTGGGGCGTGGCTCTCCGGGGGGGTTTGTCGGGGCCTCCCTGGATCCGGTGGGTCGCCGGGTGCCAGAGTGGCGGCGTCCGGCCCTGGTGGCCTTGGGCCCCGGGGTGGTGCTGCGGGCCCCCCACAACAGTTCCATTCACATCCAGAGGACAAACCACACACACACACACACACACACACACACACTTCCACTCCTCATTGACGAGATTGTTCGGTTAATTATCAAAATTAAGCAGTTGTTTGCTTTTTGTTGTTGTTGTTGTTGTTGTTTTTCCTTCCTGTTTTTGTTTGTTTTTGTTTTTATTTTGTTTTTTTGTTTGTTTGTTGCTGTTGTTTTTTTATGTCCTTTTGTTTTTTCTTTTGTTAGAATTGTTGTGATTATTTAGGTCTTTTGCTCTGTTGTTGCTCAGGCTGGTTTAATCTCATGGCAGTTGGAAAATATTTAGATCACTGTGGTTAATGTATTATCAAAAAAAAAAAAAGAAAAAATGTATGTAGCACTAACAAGGGTATTGTATGTATTTTATTTATTTTTCCCCACCAAGTCTTTCTCTGTCTCTCCTCTCCTCTCCTCTCCTCTCCTCTCCTCTCCTCTCCTCTCCTCTATCCTTTCACCCCAACCGGTCCGCAGAATTCCTCCACCTCTGACTCTGGTTTCTACAAAGGTTTCTCCTTGTTGAGGGAGTTTTTCCTTTCCACAGTCGCAAACACACCTGCTTGCTCATGTGGATATGTTGGGCTTTTCTATTTTCTCTATAAAAGCAAATTGGAATGACTGTAAAGTATTTAAAAATGTCTTTCTTTTAATAATAAAAAAAAAAAGCATCAATTGACATGTTTTGCAAAATAGTGCCTGAGATGAAACCAATTGTACTCCACTACTGTAAAAAAAAAAAAAACTATCTATTGTACACAGCAATCCAGTACAATACCTGATGTGTACTCTGAATGCCTGGATAACGGTGGCCACTGAGAACCTACTCAAGTTTGGATGGACTCTTAGGCCCAATCCCAATTCTCTTTTGTACCCCGTAGCCCTCCGTCTCCGCCTCCGCCTTCACCTCCAAAACGAGGGCAAAGGCAGGGGCATAAAAGTTTCAGCCCTTTGATTTGGGACACCCCTCTCCCTCTGCTCACACCTCCGCCCCTCTCACTCCGTCTCACAGTTTTGATGCCATAATACGGCGCCGTTATATCAGCAGAGCTGAGCCACGGATGTTAGTTGATTTTCCAGCAGGAGCATCGTCCTGCCGTCCAGAATTCCCCGTGTTGCAGCAGCTTGGCTGCTTCGTTTCCTCATCAAGGTGAAGAAATAGACGGAGACATGGATTACTTCAGGTTTTGTATTTGGACTTCAGAAATATTTCCTCATTCACCATGTGAAAGCGGAGGAGCTTCCTTGTTTGCTCTGGTCCCTGTTTTCAAAACACCCATATTAGAAGACTTTGGAACTATACAGTGTAATAATAAAATGTTATAAACACGGTCTCTATGAAACAAATACACACAGAAGCTACATACGGCAGCGCTACTGCCGTTCTTACTAGTATAAAACACAACAGGTTTATATAACTTTAGAAGCGTATATATGTGAAATGCGAGTCCTTCGGCGCCATGTTGGTGAAAGTTTGAAACTCCTCCTACCCCTCTGTTTAAAGTGTGCATCTGTAAACACTCCGTTTAGAGGGGTGAATAGCCTTTCCCCTCACCCCTCCGCCTCTGCACAGTAGTGAAATGGGACACCCCTTAGACTCTTGTGAATGCGCATTTCAGAGGGGTAGGGGTAAGATAAAGGGCTAAGGGGGAGAAATGAGATGCAGCCTTAGTCCTGCTTCAGTCACTGTCATGCCATGGACAAAGACTTGATCAATGACTGTTGTTCATATCTCATCTGTAATGGTGGTGCGAGTTTGTCTTGCTCTCCCTCCTTGGCCTGTTCCTGTGGCTGAATTTTTTTGCAGCTGAATTTTTAGACACATTGAATTTTTATACACTTAATATTTTTAGATGTTGAAAAAATCAGAAGCAAACAAAGATATGTGCTTGAAATTCAACAGCTTTTAACATTCAAAGTCTGATTTCAACGGCAATAAAAGTTCGAAATTCGAATTCAGACCCTGAACCTCCAAGGTCTGCCTCTTCCTGGTGGACATTCGAGGTCATTACACCCATTCATCCTCATCATTCCAGACCCCCCCCCAACCCCCATACACCCCCACACACTTTGTACATAGCGCTGTTTAATATATTAGATTTCTGTGTTAGATGATGTTTGATACTTAAATGTGTTGATTTATGGAATTATTTCAGAATTCTATATGAATTAATACACTTTTGTTGTAAATGCCTGTTGGCTGAATTGAATGATTCGTGGTGATTGTGTATTTATTGTTGACAAGTCACTGACAGTCTGTGCTTGGATCTCACACCTTTTTATTGACGATTGTTATATTTTTGCACAGAAATATTAACTCACTTAAATAGACCCTTTTCCAAATGAGATTGATATTTTGGTCATTGGCTATTTCCAGATTATCTGGTGGTGCTCACTTTTATTATTAATGGATAAATACTGAATTATTCAAATTGATAATTTTTCATTAATACATTATTTTTGATAATATATTAACTTTTAGGAATTAATCAATTACTTCAGCGGTTGTTAATGAGTAAATGGCGGTTTACTTCCATTAATGATTATAATTTTTCATAAATTACTTCCTATGATTTATTACCTTCAGTAATCTATTACTTACAGTAATTTAATGCTAATATCCAACCATAAATCCCAACATCAATAAAAAATGACCACATACCCACTAATAAACTATCTTTATTTCATCCAGAGCTCACAGAAATCAGCAAAGTTGATTGAAAAATTGAAATTCGCCTCTATATGTTTATGAAATCAAGTAAATGATTTGTGTAAATTATTGCATAGAAAACAACAATAATAAATCCTGGAGGGAAACTGCTTCAGTCTTGTCCAGGAATGTTATTTTTACCATATTTTATGAACATGGACTTTTAGTCAGTGGGCCTCGATATGATATAAAAATACAGCCTGTGTTCTTCAAAAAGACTCTTGAGAGCGTTGTCACTGCAGATCTTCAGACATTTGGACCTTCACAGGAAGCTCACAACAGTTCCCATCTTTCCCACCTGGTGAGGCTGCACTGCGTGGAACACGATGACAATCCTGTCAAAGACACCACAGCCAAAATCACACACTGACTGACAGCAGGGCGGAGACAGATCACGTTACTCGACTCTCAGCGCCTGCAACATTCAAAAGTGGATGTGTGGCGTCTCTTTCCCCTCCAATTCTCTGTTTGATGCCTGTGGTTACAGTCGGTAGCTGAGTGAGCTTCACTCATCTCCCAGTTGACCTTTGGCTAAGCCCTGCCCCCAAACGCAAATGAACCAATAGCATTCAACTACCAACTGCCAGGACTTGGACAAACTTTCTCAGCTCCACAGAGGAACATTAGATATGGCAACATTTTTGTCATTTTCTGGACTATTTAAGTCATTTAAGATGCAGAAATGGTCAAACAATGAGCTCGAGGGACATGTAACAGTGATACGAAGAATCCTGAAAGTATAAACAGGGTTTACTTGATTCCATTTCCCAAACCCAAACGAAAGCCGGACAAATGTCTCCTGTGGATGAAGCTCTATGTCAGACCACAAACTTCGACACCATAACTTTAAACCAGGACGTCTACATTTGTTCCAGTAAGACAACGTGTTCTATAAATCTCAGCAATCCAGTTGTATAACATTAATCACATGACACTAGCAGCAATGAGCTTCCTGAAACTAGCCACCTGCCATGAACACTGATGTCAATGTCAGCTAACTGATCAAGTAAGCTGGGTGGCTAAGCGCTAAAGTGTCTCACACCTTTTGCGTTGTGGTTTTCACACTGAGGGCTGCCTTGTAAACTGCGACGGCTTGTCCAAGTTAGCAACAGAAACGTAGCCAGTTTGTCCTCGGTTTTTAAGAAGGCAGAGTGTGTTTATGTTCAGGAAGCTGTGGATCGAGCTCACCGGTCTTCAGTCAGGCCCAGCTCCTTGGTCAGAAAGGCAAACAGCTTTGCGCTGTGCCCCTTGTTCTTCTCGGCGGTGTCAGTCACATCGATGGCCGCCACCGACAGCATGACACACGGAGAGCAGGAGCCGCCGATCAGCATGGGCAGGCCGGGCTTCACCACCACGTTCATCCTCTGAAAAACAGAAGCACCAGGACGGACAGAAACTAAGTGACCTCCCAAGATTTCAAACGCTGATGTGAAACTTGAAGCCAAAACACTAATAAATGTCAAAACATATCGAATACCAAAATCTGTAGTTCAGCATTAGCACTGGAGATGGCCTCTCTGTCCTCTCCTCCTGCCTCTTTCTTTGGCTCAGTTTGTTTGTTTTCGGACTCCTCAGCCTCTGTGAGTGATAACATATCTACGTATGTAATATCTACATTACAGTTTTTCCCGATTGCGAAGACACATTTCTTGAAAGTTGCTCTCATTTTCTCTACTCCGTGAACAGAAAACCCACTTCTCAAGCTTCATCCTGAAGAACTCACACTCCTCTCTCAAAAGCAAACTTTCCCCTCAAAACAGTTCAATCTGCACTCAAAACTGATCTATGTTGTCAAATTGTGCCCCGAGTCAGTCAAAATTCAAAACACTACTGAACAGTCACTAAACACTACATAGACAAACAGAAAACACAGTGCTCAGGACATGAAGCTGGGGAAAGAAATGTTTATTGTTCACTGTACACTAAATGCATGTTGCAAAACAAAACCCCTGTGCATTTAGCACTTGTACATATTAAAAAACCTAAACTGAAACATCTTGTCCATTTAGAAGTAGCACGTGCACAGTACAAAAACAAACAGATTTGCTTCGGTCAAAATAAAGCACAAAAATATAGATGGAATACTAGACCTACAAACGGCTAGCCTAACCTTCCATTACAATACTACCATACATTAGCGCAGTGATGTACTGAAACATATTTTCTTGCAGAAGACCATGGCACAGTATATAGTCTAGTCATATTGATGTCAACATTTACATACCATAATGTAAAAAAACGGTAATTACCTGTCCTCTTCTCTAAATCTTGGGATTATGGTGGACACAGTGAATCAACTGATGATTGGTTGAACCCTCATACTCATGCCATGGACAAGAACATCATCCATCACAGTCGCTCTGATTTCATCACATATTACTGTTCTTTCTTCTTTGTCTTTGCTGACCACCTCTACCTCCACATTTCTATCCATTGCAGTGCCTCACAAAGCACTGCTCTCTGAACTGCCTTACGTATATACAGTCCCTCACATCACGAGCCATATGTGGGATCCATTTGGAGTTGTTGTGTTCAACCAGTGACAGCTGCGCTTTACTTGTGCCTCTTGCCCCCTGTGGTCACCATTTTGCAATGCAGGTGCATCACAACAAAAATGTCTCGTCTAAACAGGTGAAAAGTGCTTATGGTTTTGCCAAACGAGTGACTGATTCAGTCAGTGGATCCAGGCAATGGAGCATTTGGTTCAGACAATACAGTTTAGTGTTTTAGCAATTGAGAAAATCTGTAAGTGCAGCGGCTTGTTAGTTTTGAGGTGAAGCTCACTGAGTTAGAGATCCAGTTCTACAGCCTACAAACATCCCAGCAGATGCTAACATGTTCCGCAGTGCGGGGAAGCATAGTTTTCAGCCCGCAGGATCTGCTCACGATTGCCTGTTCACGTTGCAGTGGATATATATGTGATGAATTGAATGCCTGAAAGAGGGTTTCAATACTTCCCCACAATCTGTCTGTCTTTCTTACCCTCTTCTCTCTGTCCTCTAAACCCAAACCAGAACAGCAGAAAGCCTACACCTGGTTCTGAGGGTTTCCTCCTACTAGTTTTTGTTTTTCACAGTCGCTC
Organism: Blennius ocellaris; assembly: GCF_963422515.1. NCBI lineage: Eukaryota > Metazoa > Chordata > Actinopteri > Blenniiformes > Blenniidae > Blennius > Blennius ocellaris. Next base: position 32,187,034 of record NC_137652.1, on the reverse strand, counting down.
ATGCTTGATCAAAATAAATTGTTGGGTTTTTCTCTGTGAAAGTGTCTTGAAATGACTGTGGTATCAACAGAAATCAAATTGAACGGAACTGGTCTGTGAGGATGTTAAATGCCCTGACACAAGTCACTGCTAAATATTGTTTGTTGTCTCTCACACAGTCACTCTTCTGGACGGTGTTGTCATCAGACACATCATCAGTAGGGTAAAGCTAACCTGTCTCACCACAGTCTAATCCCAGCTCATGTTTCCTGCTAATCTCGCTGCAGCGTCCGGAGCTTCCTGTCCAATTGCCACCTTTGGTCTGAGTAAAACAGGCCCCCTTGTGGCCGCTAAGCATCAGATACTTTCTTATGACTCTCTCTCTCCCCTTTGAAGGTGCCTCGCTTCACCTGGAGTCTTAGCCAATCACAAGTTAACACAGGCTTGCTCCACACAGGAAACTTTTGCCAGTAGTGTATGTTATCCGCACGGACTAGATACCTTGTTACAACTGTCCTGATTTTGTGTGCGTCTTCACAAGTAAGAATGTGTATTTTGTTATTCCTTTACTGTCATTGCTAAAGCTAGATTGGGAGTGTTTTGTCTGCTGAGCATTGCTAAATGTAAGCTCAGGCTTTGCCTGCTGAGCTCGGCCTCATGCTGTGACTTTCCTTTCTATAGATTTGCATGTTGCCATTCTGTCATTTTCTTTGCTTACACCTCGTAAACTATTTGTTAAGCTCCCTCTGTGTATAGTTTGTAATCTATCTGTGTGATATTTGCCTTACATCCAGCTAATTTGCTATAATTAGCTATAATTGGCTATATTCTCTTCTTTTTTCTATTAAAAATTTCTCAGTTTGCAAGATGAATAAAGGATCACTCAATCACAATCATTATAGGACGCATGTCCACTCACTGTCACATGACACCTCCCTGCATAGCCTGTTGTAGTTATTTATGCGACCAGCAGAGGGAGCCATTGTATTGTAAATAATTTATCCTTTCCCATTTTCATGGTTGAAGCTGTTTAGGTCCGCAGAGCAGTCTTGTTTCATTATATAATGACAGTTTTGGCAGTTTTGTTTATACATTATCATTATTATTCCAGCTATATTATTAGAATATCACATAGTTAAGGCAAATGGACATTTGTTGCATTTTATTTCTGTTTCCCTGTTTCAGAACCACACTAACTCCCATGTAATTATACAGACCCTTTCCAAAAAATGTGGATATCATGGAAAAGTATATTTATTTCCACAATGCCATTCAAAAAGTTAAACTTTCATATATTACAGATTCAGGGTCAAGTATTTATTTGGACATAATTTGGGCTTCCAGCTCATAAAACCCATGAAATCAGGAATTCCAAAAATTAGAATACTGCGACGACAATCACCATTTACTTCTCAGTTTTTGCAGGAAAAAAAGGACAGAAGATAGGATCACATCAAATCACTCAAAATATGGTACTTTCAAAACGATATGTCAATCTTCAATACTTGGTTGGGAATCCCTTTGCCTTAATCACGGCCTCGATGCGGAGTGGCATTGAGCCAATCAGCCTGTGGCATTGCCAATGAGTTATGGAAGCCCAGATTTCTTTGATACTTGCGGTCAGCTCTTCTTTGGTTTTGGGTCTGGTGTCCTTCAGTTTCCTCTTCATAATAACCCATAGATTCTCAATGGGGTTTAGGTCTGGCCAGTCAAGCACTGTGATGGCATGGGCATCAAACCAGGTTTTGGTGCTTCTGGCAGTATGGACAGAGGCCAGGTCCTGCTGGAAGATGAAATCTGCATCTCCATACAGATCCTCAGCAGAAGGAATCCTGTAGTTCTCAAAAATTCTGGTAGACTGTTGCGGTGACCTTGGATTTAAGAAAGCAGAGTTTAGCAACACCTGCACCGGACATTGCCCCCCAAATCATGACTGACTGTAGATATTTCACTTGACCTCAAGCAGCTTGGGTTGTGTTCCTCACCCGTCTTCCTCCAAACCCTTGGACCTTGATTCCCGAATGAAAAGCACACTTTACTTTCATGGGAAAAGAGGACCTTGGACCACTGGCCAACAGTCCAGTCCTTCTTCTCCTTGGCCCAGTTGAGACGCTTCCTGTGTTGGCTCAGGCTCAGAAGTGTCTTGATCCAGGGAACCCGACAGTTGTAGCCCTAACCCTAACCCTAACCCTAACCCTCTCCCGGATGCGTCTGAATGTGGTGGTTTTTGAAGCTGTGACTCCCGCCTCTTTCCACTCTTTCTGGATCTCTGCAAGATTCTTGAATCTTCATTGTTTGATAATCTGCTCAAGCCCACGGTCATCTCTTTTGCTGGTGGATCTTCTCCTGCCACATTTTACCCTTCCACACGACTTTCCATTGATATGCTTGGACACAGCGCTCTGTGAACAGCCAGCCTCCTTAGTTATGAGCTTTGTGGCTTACCCATCCTATGGAGGGTCGGGCTGCAACAACGAATCGATAACAATCTATTAAATTTGATTATTAAAATGGAGTCGAATGGAGACACCTAGCGGCGGGGTGCAAAACGACCCTTCCCATATCCTAAGTGCTGTCTCGAGAATATGTTGTAATCTGTCTGTGTTGATGCTCAAATGTGCCTGAGGCCGATTTCTTTCCGCCAATTGCAGACTGTGCTCCTTAGAACAGTGTTTTTCAACCACTGTGCCGCAGCACACTGGTGTTCCGTGAGATATAGTCAGGTATGCCGTGGGAAATGATCCAATTTCACATTTTTTTCGAAAAAACATTTGCTCTCACAGCCGTTGTCAGCTGTCAGAGCAGTGTGCTGAGTAATCATGTATAAATACTCTTCGCCACTAGATGGCAGCACAAAACTTTTCCGTTGAAATCGAAACTTAACAGAAGTTAGTCTGGTTAATCACCACCACCTGCGGCTACTCCCATCTTGTATCAAAGTGTGTCAGTGACAGTGATGGAGAAGTTTTTGAAAAGGGAGGATTCGAACTCCGAACAAGATGTTCATGTTTGTCTGTTTTCTATTCCTGCCAGGATCTCAGCTCTTCATCCATCAGGTCCAGGTTTCACACTGAGTGAGTAAAAATTAAAAAAAAGAAATTGGGAAATACATTTTTCTATATTTATTTGATTCCTGTTGATAAAGCATTGATGAGGGTGACTTTATATTGTTAATATAGGCTACAGAGTTTAAAATTTTAACATTTTCGGGTGGTGGTGTGCCTCGAGATCTTTCCAAAGAAAAAAGTGTGCCTTGGCTCAAAAAAGGTTGAAAAACACTGCCTTAGAGCATAGTCTGTAATCCGTCTTTTTTTCCCTCCTCTCTTCATCTCTTGTTGTCCTTCTTTCCCCCAACTTTCTATGCAGTTTCGTTGTACCTGTTACAATGACAATAAAGACGATTCTGAGGCGGAGTAATAAGTCAGGGAATCCATTCCAGTGTACAGCAAGGCACCGCTCTGCCGCCAGACGTCACAGTTTTAAAACTCCAGCTCGCCACGGAGAATGGTGCTGATTGGAATTATTTTCAGGGAGTTTAGCGTGGAGTAGGACACAGTTTCACAGAGGTGTGAATTGCCTGCAACAGCGCAGAGGAGCTGCTGTTCATTGTTTTGACGTCAGAGCTGTTCTCGGCGAGCTGGCATTTTAAAACCGTAACGTTTGGTGGCAGAGCGCCGCCTGGCTGGACAAGGCTTTGCAAACATCCACGTCAATGCTTTGAGCGTAAAATATGTCCAAACAGCGACATGTTGTCATGAAAAGTTGGATAGCAGCAATGCTACTTCCGGAGCCTCCCTGCTGGCTTCAAAATATGGAACGGATTTCCGGACATGAAATAAATGAAAAGTTCAAACATGAGACCGGTTTTAAGAAGATATTAACGTATTTCGCGAACACTGCTCTACTCCTCACAGGGCCCTCATGCTGCACTCACGGTGCACCAGATCAGGCCCCGCCTCCCCACACAAGAGTGACTGACAGGAGGGTTCACTCCTCATTACGCGAAGGAACCGAGAAGAGTCAGTCGAGACGGATGCAGCCAAGTTAACTCATTATCCAGTATCTTTGGTAAATGAAAAATTATCGAGCCTGGCAAACTTATCAAGCTCATTTTTAATTATCGTGCAATTAATTGATTTATCAATTATCGCGAAAGGCCCGCTGAGGAGAGAAAGAAGCTTCAGTGATAGATGCTATCTTTTTGACATAATAAAACAAAGCCTTGTCATTTAGCACTTTGAAGCATGTTTATGTTCTTGACTTGTGGCCAAGTCTGTTTAGCTCCATGACACTTCATCTGAAATACTGAGGTTAATAATAATGGTCACACTGACAAAACTGCAGAAACATCAATATATGAAAAGCACAGCTCCTACTGAGGAATATAGGGAAGCACCGATCCAGGTTTTTTTCACTTCCGATCCGATCCCAATTCCCAAATTTGATTCTGCCGATACCGATATTATTCTGATACCAGAGGTCTGTTTGCTTTAATATTACTATTATCCTTATTGTTGATTTTATATGAGGCTGTAATAAAACCCTCTCTACAGTAAAGTATGAAATGTATGAATGTACACAGTACATACCCCAGTGTTAAACATGCAGTGTCATAATGCATTGACTCGATCAGAGTTATTACAACACCCCCCAGTGTTGGTGTCAATTTCCAGAGTTAAATGAGGTAGTGTTAAAAGTATTCTGAAGAGAGTGAATTGGACACTGCAAAAGAGTAAACTATGTGTAAAAATCACATCATTGAGGGCAGTGACGTGCAATCAGGGTAGGAACTGAATTGTTTAAGTTTGTTTAAGTTTCTTTAATGGTATTTTACCATCTTGATGTTGTTAGATTACCACTTGGTAGCATCACAGAGCTGATCACTGCAATGCATCATGGGAGTTGGGTTGGCAGTGTTTCAAATGTCTTTTTATGGTTATATTAGGCTTATTAGGGTTGGTAATGATTGCGTTGTGTTTTTGTTGCTTAGTTCGTGTAGTTAGTTAGTCCATCTAGTTTAGTTTAGTTTAATATTTGTAAATTGACGACCACGAGTGAAGAGGGTTTTGTGAGTCATGTCGTGCTGCCATGGTGTTCTGCTTTTGAGATGTCAAAACAAGTGCCTCTGCTGACTGGAGTTGGCATAAATGCAAAAGTTCACTTTCATGTGACAATACTCAGCACCTTTTGCCTTCTGTGTTGTCACTGACTGAGGTACTTACAGAAATAATGTCAAGTGATATAAACACTACACAATGTTAGCCACTCAGAATTTCTCCACAGTGTGACATAAGTTTAACACTCATGAAGAGCAAATTGAAAAGAGTCAATCCTAATTAACACTAAAAAAAGCTTTAGTGTCAACTGTAAGTAACACTATGGGTGTTATTTTTCTTATGGTGTTAAACTTTGGTCAACACTTTTCGGTCTAGTGTAGTGTCAATTGCAGTGGAAATTCAACACCAAGTTGAGTGTAACTGGGGTTGCAAAGCGGTGGAAAATGTCAGGCAAATTTCTGGAAACAGTCCGGAAACTTGTAATGGGAAGTTTAGCTGGGGAATTTTGGAAATATTAAAAATTAAATAAGCATCTATAAATTAGCTGACAATGCATGTGGCCACCTGAATAAGATGACTTTCAAACAAACGTACTCCAATAATAAAGTTTGAAAAGTCACTAAATGAGACTACAATCAAGCACAGATTGCTGTATTGAGGTGTACATGACAGAAGGATCACATATTTTAACACAACAGACTAAATTTTAACTCATAATTCATATGACCTACAAATAGATTGCAAGTAATTAATTAATTAAATGGCCTGAAAAGTAACTTAAATATATGTTTTAAAAACTCACCATTAATAAGGATTCCTCTGACAGTAAAGCAAGCTGCTAACTAAACGATTTTTTCGAGGTGACTGAAAGCACATACAGAAACCATAATTCATTCACAGCAGTCACACAAGTGGAGGTAAGCTGTGTTGTAGCCACAGCTGTCCTGGGCTGCTGACAGTAGATGAAGTATTATTCATAATGATGAGAAGGGAACATGAATGCCAGTTGCTAATTATTCCCTCTATTCAAAGGACATAGCAAAAGGGAGATGTAGCAGGTTCTTGGACCCCTGTTGAGGGCCAACCTTGAATTTTGCAAATTTCTGTTTTATCCCCATAAATTTTCATTAATTCCCATGGAAAGTTTTCAATTTTGAAACTTCACGGAATTTTTCAACCCTCATTTTCACTTTTACTCTCTATAGATTAGGATCATAAGCTCATTGAATCTGTGTTAAAATGTACTCTTTAAGTGTTAAATAAACACTACTGATTTTACTGTGTATGCATGTATTCTCTCAAAAGACAACTTGAGGTTAGTATAAGGTCAGAAAAGGAAGCAGTACAAACTATTTTTGTTCTATTTGGACAATGTGGGTGTCTGCGTGACATCATCATCTCATACTAAACTAGTTCTATCTTTAAAACCTCAGAATCACTTTATTAATTCCTGGAGAAATTATTTATCAATGCAGCACAAACTGCAATTTTTCCAGCTCTAACGCAACACAAATGATTGGGACTATTTTCAGGGAGTTTAGCGTGGAGTTGGACGCAGCTTCAAGGAGGTGTGAATTGCCTGCTAGCCGCTTTGATGCCGCAGTCAGCGCTGGTCTCCTCAGTGAGCTGGCATTTTAAAACGGTCATGTCTGGCGGCAGAGCAATCACCTCGCTGTACAACAGCTTTGCAGACACTCACGTCGATAATTTGCAGTGTTCTGAGCATAAAATCTGTCCAAACAGCGACATGTCATGAGAAGATGGCTCCATTCGCTGGCTGCAAACTGTGGAATGGAATGAAACTGACTCATTACTCCGCGTCTCATTGAGACGCCTCCGTTCAGGAAATCCATTCAGCTTTTTGAAGCCAGTGAACGGAGCAGCCGGCAGGGAAACGTGTGGACTCATTTCAGCAGAAGCACAGATAAAGCTTCATGGATCGGAAATCTCAGCAGGTTGGATCGGAAATTTCCGATCTGTGAATTACGTTCATATCGGAACCTGATACGAATACTGGATCGGATCGGATCTTTTACACCGTGGTGTGCTGGGGGGGCCAGCACATCCAAGAAGGACACGTCCAGACTGGACAAACTGATCAGGCGGGCCGGCTCTGTGGTCAGCATGAAGCTGGACTCTCTGGTGACGGTAGCAGAGGTGAGAACACTGAACAAACTGCTGGACATTATGGACGATACCAGCCACCCTCTGCACGCCGTCATCATCAACCAGAGGAGCCTGATTAGTGACAGACTGCTGCTCCCCAAATGTCGAACAAACAGAGTTAAGAACTCCTTTGTACCTCAGGCCATCAAGCTGTACAACTCCTCACTGGGGGGGAGGAGGGGCCAGAGGGGTCTGAGGTCTGAGGATGGAAGAGAAGTAGCAGCTATGCTACCCAACTCATAACTCATAACCCTGTCTGTAATCACAGTGCATTTTTAACGCCTCTTTATTTCAACGTCACTTTATATTTTATTTGGCGTTCTTATTCTTTTGCTATTTCTACTTAGTTAAGGTTAGTGAAGAGTCTATATACTATTGTACATAATTATTTATCTTATTTTATTATCAAACATTTTTTCGACTTATTCTATTTAATTTATTTTTTATTCTTTGCTCTCTGTGTGCTGTTCCTGTCCTGTTAAAGCTGCTGGAACTCGAATCTCCCTGAGGGAGTCATCCCAAGGGATTAATAAAGTCGATCTGAATCTGAATCTGAATCTGATTAGTCCGGGACTCGGTTCACTTGGTGGGAGGAGAGCTGAGAATTTAATTTTCACTCCTTCATTTGGTTCAGGGTGCGCTCACATTCACTTTAGAGACCAGACCAAAATGCCTGGAAAATATGGCCTCAAATCAATATCAGGATATATTGAGCAGTTCACCTCGATAACGATAAATGGAGGATAACTACTACACTGTGACCCCCTGCACACAAAAAAAATGTTTGGCCACTAGATGTAGCAGTTATATTGATAGTATGTCTCCCCTGGACCTATTTACTGCCACTTTAAAGGACTGTAAAACTACACAGTCTGAAAGTCAATGAAGACAGTACAAATTAAGTATTTTCATTTAAGATCTGCACCTGAAAACTTGGGATTTCGCCACAGTTATATGAAAACAGACCTATCGAATCTAATTCGCATGAAAGAAGTTACTTATTTTGTGTGTAAAATGACTTTTCACATATAGCCCGACGGATGGCCAGTTGCTACACAGCGCTCTGCCTGCGATGAAGCTGCAGATTCCCGCAGCTCGCGTCACTCTGCCCGCTGATTCTAAATACGGACGATTTGGACGATCGAAGAGGAGTCGCTTCGATGGCTTCTCAAGCCGTTCAATTCAGCCACCGCAGCAGCTGACACAACTTCTGAACCTCCTCCATCGTCTCCTCTCTCCATTTTTGTTACAGACTGGATGGGTGGAGTCATGTCTCTCATGCAGTACAGCACCTTAAAGGACATGCTACCTACACACACTCAAAACCAACGTTTCTTTCCTTTCTTTTTTTTTTAAAAACACCAAATATACCGACATGGGCAAAATGACGTCGGTAATTTTCAGCAATTTCGGTATCTGTAAATTTTCGGCTTATCGGCCAGGCCTACTGGAAAATGTCACGCAATTACAGCAACTGCTGGTTTAGCGGCACTGTCGCCTGAAACAAACAATGATCAGAGGAGTTGAAGAAGAAACACGGCTCATTGATTGGTCCGGCACGAAAGAAGAAGTCCGGCTGCTTTAGCCTGTGGTGGCTAGGCTAGTTACCCGTGGCTAATCAGTAGCCATAAACAACTGTAATATATAGTCTTCAGACCAGATATCAAGGAGTCTTTCTCACAACTTCTCCCTCACTACCTCTTCCTTTCTACTTCTGTCTCACTACTTCTCCCTTTCTACGTCTTCCTCTCCACTCCACGTCTGTTCCTGAGACAGTCCAACTTTTTCTTTCTGCATCTAATTCTTCTAACTTGTGTGGTTAAGTTTTGTTTGTTTATCTGCTTCCTAGAATGTAAGTAAGTAAAGTTTATTTATAAAGCACTTTTCACAGATAAAAATCACAAAGTGCTGCACAAGAAATAGGTGCAATAAAATGAAACAAACAAAATTACATAATTGCATAAAATACAGTAAAAGTGAGGGATATATTTAGCGAAAAGCTTTCTTAAATAAAAACATTTTCAAGTGCTTTTTAAAAGAGTTTGTAGAATCAAGTGTGCAGAGGGGCAGGGGCAAGTCATTTCACAGTCTGGGACTTCAGCCTGAAAAGACCGGTCCCCAGGTTTTAAAGTCAGTCTGTGGGACTTTCAGGAGACTCTGTCCTGAGGATCGGAGGGTGCGTCCTGAGGTGTACACAGCATGTCCACAATATACTACGGGGCCTGGCCGTGCAGTGCCCAGAAAGTGGGGATTAAAATTTTGAGTCAATTCGAAAATTTGACTGGGAGCCAATGAAGGTTGGATAAAATGGGGGTGATGTGGGCTTTTTTCGGTGAACCTGTCAAGAGTCTCGCTGCTGAGTTTTGCATTATGCAAGTCTGCCGAGGACAGTCTTATTGAAGCAGGTGAAAATCGAATTGCAGTAATCAAGGCAAAATGAATGCAAGAATGATCATTTCAAGATCTGGTTTTGACAGCATCTTCCTCACTTTAGAGATGTTTCTCAGGTGGAAAAAGCAGTTTTTGCTCAGTTGTCAGGAGTGGTCCTCTAATGACATGGCCTGATTCAACCTGACCTGAGGTTCCTGAGGCTGGTTTTAACGATCAAGCCCAGGGCACTAAGGTGGTTTTTGATCAGGGGAATCCTTTTATCAGGGGTAACAATCAGAGTTTCTGTTTTGTCAGCGTTTAGCTGGAGGTCATTTTTAGAAATGTCATCAGCATATAAGTGGTAGGACATATTTTTAAAACCACCAATGAGACAACCAAGAGGTCTGGACAGAATGCATTGTGCACTGCATCACGTCCTCCAGCATTGCCCACTAGAAAAATGGTTTATAAAGGAACCGAGGCCGAGCATTTCAACTAGTCCAGAGATCTCTTGATAGCTCCAGTTCAGAGTTCGTGGGCATGTTCTCGTCGCCCAAATAAATCAGTTGTTCTCTGAAGAGAACTCCGGTTTGGACCAAACAGGGGAATGTGAAAACGCCCTAAAGGAAGAGCAGTGAGGAAGCTCTGTCCAAAACGCCTGTGCCATTATAAAGTGAAACTAAGTAATCCCATATTTAAAACATTTAAATGTGGAGTGCTGGCTAAAATTATATTTTGATTTCTCCTCTCACATTTTTTTCTAGAGAAAATCAATTATAAATCAAATTCAACATGACAGGGCAATTTTCTAATTCCTGATGATGAAATCATTAATTTGGTCTCCATGCCATGTAGGAGAAAAGTAATATGGGGTTATATTTGTGCCAAAATTCTGAGCGAGCGATGGGAAAATTTTAGCGCAAAAAAATTAATTGTGCAAGCACACTAATAACATTTTGAGGAAATGTTTAAATTGCGCAAAGACAAACTTGAGATTGCGCGCTCAAAAATCATTTCTGCGCTCAGATTCTTCCTCTGCGCTCAACCTCTCTCTCTCTCTCGCGCTCAACCTCTCTCTCTCTCGCTCGCTCAACCTCTCTCTCTCTCGCTCGCTCAAATCTCTCCACGTCCGCTCAAGTCCTGCTGTGCGCTCGCTCAAAATGTGCAAAGCCCAAATGTGACAGACGCGGTTGTCCACCAATCACAGAAATTTGGGGCGGGCGTTGAATTCTGATTGGTTGCTTCGGTTTCTGGAAGTGCCTCAGAACCGACGAAGAAGAAGAGGGAAAAACAAACTGCGAAGGAAAACAGAAATAAGGAAAACTAAAGATAATGATCCTGGATTACAACATGTTTTCCCCCGCAGTTTGTTTTTCCCTCTTCTTCTTCTTTTTCTTCTTTGTTGGTTATGAGGCACTTCCAGAAACCCAAGCAACCAATCAGAATTCAACGCCCGCCCCAAATTTCTGTGATTGGTGGACAACCGTGTCTGTCACATTTGGGCTTTGGACATTTTGAGCGAGCGCACAGCAGGACTTGAGCGCGGACGTGGAGAGATTTGAGCGAGCGAGAGAGAGAGGTTGAGCGCGAGAGAGAGAGGTTGAGCGCGAGAGAGAGAGAGGTTGAGCACGCAGAGGAAGAATCTGAGCGCAGAAATGATTTTTGAGCGCAATCTCAAGTTTGTCTTTGCGCAATTTAAACATTTCCTCAAAATGTTATTAGTGTGCTTGCACAATTAATTTTTTTGCGCTCAAATTCTCCCATCGCTCGCTCAGAATTTTGGCACAAATATAACCCCATAAAGTAACAGCAGAAGCCTAAACCTGTGTGCTGAGGACTTCCCCCTACAGGGATGTGGCAGGACTTATGTCCTCACTTCCTGTTTTTTGATTGCAATGTTTTTTTTGGTCCTTAAAACTTTCTTAAACTATCACTTTTAACCAACTTTTATAAACTATTTAGTTATTTAAATTATGCTTAAACTGAAAGTCTTATTTTTTTTAATTAGCTACCTCTCCTTTAACTTTTTTTTCAACTGTGTCCTTGAACTTTTTCTTAAATTTATCTTGTGACAAACCTGTCACACACACACACACACACACACACACACACACACACACACACACACACACACACACACACACACACACACACACGTCATTTATTCAACTGTCAAAATCATGTAATTCTGTATCTGTTGTTGGTCATTAGCTAATTTATGTACCTGCTGGAAAAGTAATTTATGTGAATATCTTGAAAGTGCTGGTTAGGTACATTTAATCTAACAATGGTTGTTTGTATCGGTGTGATAACTATAAATAGTATATATAGTAAGGCTGCAACTAACGATTATTTAAATAATTGATGAATTGGTTAAAAATAAATTGAAATTATAGGACCAGTTACTATTAAATGAACCAAACACCAAATATGTTATGATTATTTAAAAGCACATAACTGAACCAATACAAAGATGTATCCAATATATCTGCATATATGCACATGTATATAAGATAATGATGAAATAAGATTTAATGTACTTCAGGGACCACGTACAGTCCAGTTTCATCCTAAAGCCCCGTTTCCACCACACAAAAAGTACCGGTCTAGACCGGTCTAAACCGCTCTGGTTCACGTGTCACAGCAGGAATGCGGTCTAAACCGCTCCAGACCGCTACAAAGGCGACCGCTTTTCCGCTCCCCTTCCGTTGGGGTACCAGGACCATGGAACGGGTCTGAGGTTGAGCTGCTGTCTGCTGATTGGTCAGTGATTTACGACACGCCCTCAATATGTTAATGTGTCGGCTGGATGAAGCCTCTGCTGTCAGTGTGGTCAGCTTTGTTCTGGTTGTTTTGTTTTTTCTTTTCTTTTCTTTAGTGCTCAACTTTAGTGTTTGTGGTGAAAGAGCGACTTGAGGCAGGGGGAGACCGGGGGGAGGGACTTTGCATCGCGTTGGAGCTTTCTGTTTGCAACATAGCGCTCGCCGTGGCGTGCGGGACATGGGAGCCTTGAGCTTTTGGCTCCGGCGCTGATCGCGCATCCACGCCACTGCGTTTGTCGTTTTGTTTTGTCTCCCTGCATCTGAGTGTGCTCGCTACGGTGATGCCTCGCTGCAACACACGGCGGGCCAGCGGCGAGCCAGTTCGCTCGAGTGCCGCGCCTCAACTTTCGTGTTGTTTCCGAGAGTAAACACCAATCGGCTCCGGTGATGTTCCCTGCTTCGGAGCGCGCTCTGCGGCTAGCCGGTTAGCTCAAGTGCCACGCCACAAGTTTGATGTTTCCGAGAGAGCGAACGCCAGCCAAGTGATCGTGTGACACAACGAATTGAGAATTAAATTCGTTGGCAGCACTTTTAATAATCGAATTCAATTGATTTCATCAATTCGTTGTTGCAGCCCTAATATGTAGCATCAATAAGGGTATTGTCTGTTGTCCATTACTAATTCTTTGGAAAGATACGACTTTCAATAAAGGTCCTGAGGCAAACCCGAGCGTCAAAGAGAGGCTCCATCCAGTTTGAATGGGATCTGAGGTTGAGTCTCAGCTACCTCACCTACTGAATCACCTACTGAATCACCTACTGAGAGAACCAGGAGAGAACTAAAACATGTCCTGCATGTTTTAGTTCTCTCCGTGCTTCAGCAGACCTGAATCTAATGATGATGTCATCACCAAGGTTATGAAAAAAACAAACAATAACGAGCCCCTCATTGCAATCAGCTGTGTTGCAAGTGGGAGAGAGCTAAGTCCTGCAGGACTCCGGCCCTCCAGGACCGAGGTTGGGCACCCCTGTACTAAATCAATGAAATATATTAAACAGGAAACACGCACAGCCTTCACTCTAGAACAGGCGTAGACAACTGCAGTCTGAGAGGGCTGCAGTCCTGCATGTTTTAGATGGTTCCCTGCTCAAACACATCTGAGTTCTCATGATGAGTCTCTGCAGAAGAAAATTCACAAAAACATTTATAGCACAAATAATACCTCAGCTTTAAAATTAGGTATTATTTGTGTCGCTACATGGACTAGCAAGTGAGCTACGAATGTTTTTGTGGATTTTCTAGCCTGGAATCTATATTTAGCACAAGTGGGAGACCATCCCAAGATGGCGGCGCTGGAGGCATGTCGCAGGAGGCACCGGAAACCACATGGTAGAAAATGGAGGGAAAACTCATGGCAGAATGCAAAGCAAGATTTTGTATTGAGTCTTATTTTATCAGAAAAAATATCTGACCCATGACTCAGACATGAAAAATTTGAGCGCCACCAAAAAACAACTTCTGGTGCTCCTTCAGAACCAGATCAAAATTGTTGTGTGCACCCCTGGTTATGACATAAGGTTAACATTGTAGACTGAAGGCAATGCTGCTCTGACTCACATTTGTATCACTTGACTTAAAATGGCTCTCCTACATTTGTTCCTCTATAGAAAGCACGAGAAATACCTGGAGAGGAACACCAAGCGAGCTATTAATAAAAGGAAGCATGATGAAGATCCGAATGACCAAGGAGCACCACCCAAGCGGTTGAAACTGTGGGATATGCCTTGCGTGACACAGAAAGGTGTGGATGAGCATCTTGTTGATTTTGTGGTTAATGGCATGCACCCTCCAAGTGTCGTAGAAGAGCTGGGTTTTCAATGTATCATTAGATACCTCCAACCCAATGCATCTGTCATGGCTCGCAATACCATGAAGAGTAGAATCGACAAAGCAACTACAGAGATGAAAAAGAATCTCAAGGCAGCGATGCATGATATGGAGTTCATCGGGACCACCATTGATTGCAGGACAGCAAAAAGAAAAGGCTTCATCTGTGTCACAGTCCACAGTGTGGGATGCAACCCACAAGTCTGCAGCGGTGCTCTGCTGTACTAGCATGCAAGCAACGGAAAGGACCACACAGTTTCACTGCACTTGCGGAAGCTCCGACTAAGATCTATACAGGTATGGAGGCTACATTTAGGACTATTTTCCTTGAGTCCAATCAAGTTTAAATATTTAGGCTTGTTGTCACATCTGCATTCATTCATTCATTTTAATACTTTGCCTTTAACTTAGAATATCTGTATTCTTAACTGCTAATGTGTGCAATCATGTGTATGTGCCTGTGCTTTTTCCCTTGCTACTGTCAACTTAAATTTCCTGTGGGATCAATAATGTATCTGTTTGTCTTTTTTCTTTCCCGTCTGTCTAGAGTTCAACATCAGAGACAAGATTGTACGTATGACGACAGATTGTGGGGCCAATTTTCTGAAGGCCTTTAGAGCTGTCCACGATGACAGCAGCAATGCAAAACCACTTGGGGCAGAGCCAGATGAATCGGGTGAGTGCAGCATATAGGGCTGGACAATATGGCTTGAAAGTAATACCTTGATTTGTTTTGGCAATTCGGCGGTATACAATATATACCTCGATATACACATTTTCTCTCAAATAACACACTGTATATTCTCAAATAGTTTTAACACATGATGTTCTTATAGAATATGATGCATTGCTGTAGATTAAACGACCCAACAGTATATAAAAGTAAAGTTTAAATTGCAGAACATTTACCTGTAGTGGAGTATTTTCAATGTTGGGTCTTTGTACTTTTGCATAAGTCGTGGACTTGAATTACACACCCACTGAAAAAACCACCGGAGCTCTTCCAGATACTTTTAGGAGCTGGAAGCTGTGGGTTCAGTAACAAATGTGATCAGACGAACTATCACGTTTCTGGATGTGAGTTTTTTTTCAGCCATGGCGGATAAAAAAAAAATAAAAATCACATTTACTTATAGCTGCAAACTGGCTAAGTTTGTTTTTCACAGAGCAGCTCTGCTGTGGTGTGAAGAGTACAGGGAGATGCTGGAATAACATTACTTAAACAGATACTTTTTATTTGTTTTCTGTTGTAGCAAGCACAACACACAGCCATTCAGGAACTTGTCTGCAGCCTGAGTTAATCTGCATACTTGATGACTGAAGGAAAATAACTGCATTGAAAACTTGAATACGACAATATGGTCATCTGCTATATCGCGCATCAGTTCATACTCAAATACAATCGATATATTGCCCACCCCTAGTTGCATATTGGTTTGTGAAGATGACATAACTGTTGTCAAGTGTTTGGATATCTTGAAAAGCACCCTTGAATGCTAATAAATACATAATTTTATTAATAAGGTGAAGAGGATGGTGAAGAGAACGTGATGGAGGCTGTTGAAGCCGGTCCCTTGTGGAGCAGGATGATGGCCTGGAATACCAACTGCCAAAGCACCAGGTTCATCTTATGAACCTGGTGGGTGTTTGATTGAGTAAAAACGGTAATCCAAGGGATGACATGGAAGTTTGAACACTTATTCTCTACATGGCCCTTTGTTATTCACAGGTGGCAACAGTTGATATCAAAGCAGCGAATGAAGACCGAATCTACATGAAGCTCTCCCGCTCATGGTTTGCAAAGTGCCAGACTCTCTGGAACAAGAGCAGTAGATCCACCCGATTCAGAGATCATTGAAGAACACTGCAAACTCCAGCTCCTGAGACCTTGCAAAACAAGGTACACTTTGCATTTTGAGATGTGTTCAACCCTTTGAATCTGTTTCAGATATAAAGCACTATACAAAGATAATGTATTTCTTTTTATTGTTACAAGGTGGAATTCTCTCTTCTATGCTGTTGAGAGGATTGTACGGATCCTGAAGGAACAAGGAGAAGCAGCAATTGCAGTGGTCTGCATCACGCTGAAGATTCCGATATAAGTTTACTTTGCATTACCACCTAACTGTAGGGTTGACTGGTGTAAGTAAATATGAAGGAGCTAATCAACAAGTGCAGCTAGCTTCTTTGTTTACCGTCATGACATGTGAATTTAGACCCAGGAATGTGGTTGACTATCACACCCAGTGGGGGGGACCTTTTCCCACAGCAGATCCTCCCCCGCTTTCTGCTGAAAAGACACTTCCCCCATGCACTCAGCCAGTCACTGATTGGTTGAAGCTCTCAGGATTTGACACCTTCGAAACTTTCAACAAAATCATGCAACAGCAGTCTTGCAAGAGAGTCTTGCAATGAGCTTTCTCCTGTGAACACTATGGGAAAGGCTGCTTCCCAGCAGCTCAGCTCACCTAGTATTAGCATACAGCTAACACCAGAGGCCTGCAACCAGGGGCCTTCACTCCTCAACTCCTCTGCTGACCCGACCACGAGGGTCAGACCTTCCCAGGACCCGGAGACCAGCGCCCAGAGTGTGCTCTCCCATCAACCAAGTAAAACCAACCCATTTCTCCAGGACGTGACCAGGGAAGCAACACCTCACAGAACTTATTTGTGTTTTCCTCAACCACCAGGAAAATCATCATAGACCTGAGCGACCAGCTCCTCAGTCTGGACAAAAGGAACAACCAGGAGCTGCAAAGAAGGACAGCTCCTAAAACATCAACTTCATCTTCTTCTACTCAGCCTGTAGAACCAGCAAACCACAGTTAGCAGGAGGTGCTAACTACAGGAGAAGACACCAGCTTCCCTCCAGCAGGACAACAACTGAACTCCTTCAAGGAAGTGGGAACAACAACTGGACATTACCTGAGATTAGTTAAACCTGATGCTATGATAAAACTGTTTAACTTTATGAAGATGTGTTGATTATGTTACAGTGACTAAGTTCTATTGATAATGATATTGGGAGCAGTTATCAACCTGTAAACCAACATTCATAGCATTCGTTTCGATGTCTCACTATGGGATATGGAAGCTCCCGTATTGCCAGACAAGCTTATCTCAAGTCAACCACAAACACTTCAGGAATGGCCCTCTGCCTTAAGTGGGCCCAGCAGTCAGTACTGCATGAGCGAGGCTCAGAGCAGAGACACCAGCTTATAAAAGCGGACAAAGGTGAGAGGTGAAGACCAGCTTGCTGCTGCACAAATCTCCTGAATTGAGACCCCTTTACATAGGGCGCAGGATGCAGCCAGGCCCCGTGTAGAATGAGCCCGCAGACCCACCAGTGCCTGCTGGCCCTGAGATGTGTAGGCCAGAGCAATGGCTCCCACAATCCAGTGGGAGAGCCGCTGCTTTGTGATGGGCCTGCCCCTGCAGGAGCTGGCCCAGGACACAAAGAGCTGGTCACTCTTCCGAAATCCCCTTGTTCGGTCCATATAAATCCGTAAGGCCCAGACTGGACACAGCATGTGCAACCGCTGTTCTCGAGAAGAAGAAAATGACGGTGGAGAAAATGCTGTAAGAACAATGGGGGAGCTCGAGCCAATCACCTTGGGCACAAAAGCCAGGTGGGGCTTCAGTGACACCCTGGCGTACTCAGGAGCAAACTGAGTGCATGAGGAGTGCACTGAGAGTGACTGGATGTCACTGACACGCTTGGCAGAGGCCAAAGCCAGCAGGAGCCCTGTCTTCAGAGACAGGTGCTTCAAGCTGACCTCCTCCAGTGGTTCAAATTGAGCCCCAGAGAGCCCATCCAAAACCACTGCCAAGTCCCATGGGGGGCCAGCGGTCTGGAAACAGGAAGCAGCATGTGGGCCCTTTTCATAAAATGGCAGACCAAAGGATGCTGGCTGGCCGTTTTTCCTTCAAAACCCACATGGCATGCTGCAATAGCAGCCAGGTACACCTTTACTGTGGAGAAGGCTTTTTGTTTGTCAATCAAGCTCTGCAGGAATGACAAAGTTACACCAACAGTGCACTGAAAGGAGATGTGTCCTCTCTGCTGACACCACTCCTCAAACACCGTCCACTTACAGTCATAAAGAGACCGAGTGGAGAAGTTACACCACTCACGGGCCAGGCCCATAGGGCCAGATGCTCCGGGTGTGGGTGTAATACTGCTCCGCCTGCCTATGACAGCATGGCCCTGCGTAGTGGGAGTTGCCATGGCTGCCCCGACAGGAGCTGATATATCTCCGCCATCCAGTGCATAGCCGGCCAGTGCAGTGTTATCAGAATTAATGTGTGGCGATGTTCCCTGAGTCTGTTCAGAGTCGGAGGTATCAGACCCAATGGAGGAAAAGCGTACAAGAGGGCCGGCGGCCAGATGTGCGCAAGCGCGTCCACGCCAAGCGGCGCACTTTGATCGCGTATTGAGAAAAACAGCGGACACTGCGCGTTTTCTCTCGACGGCAACAGATCCACCACTGCTCCGCCATAACGGGCCCACACCTGCTCTACGATCACTGGATGCAGTGTCCATTCTCCGTAGAGCGGCACGCCCCTTGACAGCAGGTCCGCCCCCCGGTTCAGAACCCCCAGGACATGAGTGGCTCTCAGAGACCGGAGGTGCGCGCTGCTACACAGGATCAGTCTGAGTGCCAGCATGTGTAATTGCCATGAGCGCAGACCCCCTTGACGGTTGATATATGCCACCATCGTTGTATTGTCCATTCTCACCAGGACATGATGTCCATTGAGAAACGGGAGGAAGCGTCTCAGCATGAGAAACACCGCTAAGAGCTCCAGATAGTTTAGATGAGAGCGCTGGAGCGCTGCCCTCCAGACGCCTCTCACGCATCGGGTCTCGTATATGCCGCCCCAGCCTGTCATGTCACGTCTGTTGTGATCACTTTCCGGGACAGAACGGCTCCCATCGGGACCCCCTTCACCAGGATAGTCGGGTGGCACCAGCAGCGCATCCCCATTACGCATTGCACACTGATCATAACTCTCCGTGCGCCATGACGCGTGGGGTCCAGCCGGAGGGAGGACACCCATCGCTGAAAATCCCTCATGTACAGACGGCCGAGCCGGACTACCAGGATGGCTGAGGCCATCAGCCCCAGTAGCCGGAGGCATAATCTGAAGGGGACCATGCTGTGCAGGGTGAAGCGTGAGAGACAGGCTCTGAAAGCATTCACCCTCGCGGCTGAGAGAGACACAGAGTCCAGTGATAAGCCCAGGAAGATTATTTTCTGTACTGGAGATAACACACTTTTCTCTGAGTTTATCATAAAACCCAAGCCGACCAGGTGTTTTATGAGGGTGTGGGTTTGCACTATGGCTTCCTCTCTGGACCATGCCAGGAGGAGCCAGTCGTCCAAATACGGGGCCATCCTGATGCCCTGTCGTCGCAGCGGCGCCGCAGCTGCCTCGGTGCAGCGCACAAATACTCTCAGGCTCAGAGATAAGTCGAACGGGAGGACTTTGTACTCAGAGCAAACACCCTGAAAAGCGAACCTCAGATATTTATGGTGTGGAGGATATATCAGGATATGGAAATATGCGTCCTTCAGGTCGACTGATGTGAACCAGTCATTCTGACGCAACATACGCAGCAGGGACGCATGTGTGAGCATTCTGAATTTGTATGTTCTGAGGTATTTGTTCAAAGCCCGGAGATCCAGGATTGGGCGAATCCCGGTCCCTCCTCATTTGGGGACCAGGAAATACCTGGACTAAAAGCCGCTCTGACGTTGTTTGGGAGGCACTACGCATATTGCTCTCTTTATCAACAGCTAGTGAATCTCTTCCTGAAGAACACGAGCTGACTCTCTGCGCACTTGATAATGCACTACGCCAGAGAAACGAGGGGGGACGGCGGCAAACTGAAGCCTGTAACCCCGTGATATCGTTCTCAAAACCTAGGCTGAGCCGTTGAGAGCTGCCCATCGGTCCTTGATTGCAGAGACAGAAGTGACAGCATCTGACCCTGTCATCGGAGCCTCCAATAACTGTGTTATGGAATCCCTGATTGGAGGGAGGTTGTGACACTCGTGCGTCATTGCGCATGCGCTGGATGTTTGTGCATTGACAGCTCCGATGGATCGCTGGGTCCGGAGTTGTGATGTAACCCGCTCCGGGCCTGGGACTGGCGCCAAACTGTTTATTATGCTCTCGTTTATTAAATGTGACTGCGCCCTCGACCGGAGGTCTGGATGCGGCAGTGAAAATTTTTTTATTAAACAAGAACAATTGTGTGTGCTTGTGTGACTTCCGTGGGTGCACGCAGCAGGGACTGCTCATGGGCTCCGGAAAACGGGGGTCACACACACTGGAAGAAACACCGGCAGGGCTGGCGAACGGGAACATGCAGTGCCGGTGGGAAGAGGGGAAGTCGTGAGGCCGCCCGCTTCTTCTTCCTGGCCTGCTGACTGGCAGTCTGCGCAGTGCGTGCCGGCGGAGCCGCAGTCGCTGTGGTGGCCTTTCTGGGCCAGCCGGTCCTCGCCTCATGTGCAGGTGCGGCACTAGGGGCAGGGCGGGCCTAGGGCCACTTCGGGATTTTAAATTGAGGGAATGGAGGACGCACCGTTGCCTGCACGGCGTTCTTTCGCTGGGCTGTGGCAGGTGCATGCTCAGCTTTGCGAGAGAGGCAGAGCTGGAGAGCTTCATCCTCCTTCTTCCTGGCTTCACATCGCTGCTGCATTGAAGCGAGGGCCAAGCCGAAGACGGTGTGACTGGCATGTCTAAAATGTCCTCCTTCTCTCTGTCCGACAGGCGGGTCAGGTTGAGCCATCTGGCTCTTTCCTGCAGCACCATCATCCCGAGAGATTTTCCCGTGGCTTGGACGGCACAGCGCTGCACACATAGGCAGATGTCGGTTATCATGGTAATCTCGTCCCACACCGCTGGCTCAGGTTTGCTCGTCATGTCCTCACATAGCTCCGCTTGGTAAGCGGTGAGCATAGAGGACACGTTAACAGCCCTGACGGCCAGGGCCGTCGCCTTAAAAGTGCGCTCTGCCATAGCGGACTGGAAGCGGTCTGCTTTGGACGGCAGTGCGGGACTCCTGGAGGAAGCGGTCAGTCGCGGGTGCAGGTGCGCGGCGACTAACGGCTCCACGGGGGGCATGCGGAGAATGCCAAGCTTCTCCATGCCCTCACAGTTCAGGGAGGAAGCTCCGTGTACCAGGCTTCTGCCGCTGAACGGGCGGTCCCTCCATGAGGATGACAGCTCGTCGAGCAGCTCAGGGAAAACAGGGAGTTGCTGTTTCGCTGTCCTCATAGCCTGGGGTAATTTCTTCCCTTCATAAAGGGACCTGGCGGTCTCCGTTATTGCTTCAGGCCAGGGGATATTCAGCCGGGATGCAGCACGTTTGCACACGAAGACTGCATATCCATGCTGAAGAAGGGGGAAGCGGGTGCGCTTCCCTCCTCGTCCCCGAGGGCAGCCACAGCGCCTGGTGTGGCGAACTGAGGTGATGGAATGAGGACGTCGTCCTCACTCTCATCATCAGATATGAGGAGCTCCGAGGAGTAATCCTCGTAGTCCTCATAATCCGACTCCAGCACGTCTTCCACGGGCGGACACGGAGTTGCGAGGTCCAGCTGGGAGCCCCAGCTGGACCTCGCTCTGGTGTCCGTGTCATTTCCGTCCTTGGCCTCGGCGGAGACTGGTGTGTCACCGGAGGACAAGAATGGGTCTTGGCCGGACGAGCTAGCTTGGCATGCTAGTCACCATCTGAGATTTTTCATGGTGAACCCGGCGCAGTACACGCATGAGCCGGGAGTCTGGATAGCCTGCCGGGCTTGTTGCAGCCCAAGGCAGAACGAGCAGACCTGGTGTGAGTCACGGCTCGATATCCTGTTTCCACAGGTACAGAGCCGGGCCCCGGAGTCTCCATCTCCTCTGCTGTGAGGAGCATGGGCGTCCATAATGGTTAGCTGTGAAGCTAGACCATAGGTGCCATGAATTAGCTGGTGTGCTAATTGCTCAGAGCGGTGTTAGCTGGTGTGCTAAACCGTGTTACCTTCCCGTGGTTTGGTCAGGTGCGCAACTCTCAAAGCTATGGTGGAGGGTTGCGGTGTGGCAGCTAGCACTCGGCGACCGAGCTGGGTTAGCTCCGGTCTGTGAACAGTTAAGCTAGCTGGCACTTTTAAAATTGAGAGATGTTCGGCACGAAGCGAGAAGAGGTGTTTGAGTGACGCTATGCAGTAAGGGTTGGTGGCTCCACCCTGACGTCGGCGTCGCGATCACCCGCCAATCAGGATTGGCGTAATGAGATAAATGCTTCTGAGGCATACGGAGGGGGCGCATCCCATAGTGCGACATCAAAACGAATGCTATGAATGAGAACTGAACGACTCCTGACGTTTTACAAAACAAGTCTCATTCACATAAACTCATTCTAGAAATGGCCCTTTAGCAGAGACACACAGGAAGCAGATGCTAAAAACTAGCTTCCATGTTCCATTGTTCTCCAGCACATGGTGGAGACCCAGGACAGACCTCCTGCTCTCTGATGACCTCCATTTGAATGTAGTGTCTTGTGATCCGCCATCTTGTTTTGTAGTTCCATCACACGTCTCACACACACACTCCCTCCACCTCTCTCTCTCTCTTTTCACTCTCTTTCCACACACGTGTGTGTTTGTGCAGTGAAATGATTTATCAGCCTGTGTTCAGGACCTAAAGGTGAGGGAACACTGTGTGTGCTGGTGGATGATTTACAAAGCATGACATGGAAACACATCATGCACACACTCATGCACACATGCGCACACACACACACACACACACACACACACACACACACACACACACCCAGCTGTATATAGGTAGTTAGAATCTGTGTTTTATTTGTTTTCATTGTTAATAAATATAATGTTTGGAATCATACTTGCTGTTTTATTAATGAGCACAAAGGAGAATGAAATGTCGACCTCTTCTGTGTTAAGAACTCCAAAATCCTTCAACCTTGACTGTTAATTCTGGTAATTGTAATTAATTTCACTATTAATTCAACTTCCTGATTAACTGTTTAGTATATCTTATGAGACTGATAGAACTGAATTGTCTATCATTTCCTGTTAAGACAGGTGGAGCTCCGAGGTTCTGATACACATCAGATTAAATTTTCAATAACATAATTAATAACTATCTTTGATCATTATTAATTATTATCGATAGCCAACCACAACATAAATAGTGATCCTTATGAGGTAAGAAATCCCTACACTGCTCATGTCCAAGCTTCAGAATATTCCCAGCACCTCAAAGTATTGTGGGCCGTTGGTGGATGCTCTTCAAGCAGGGCTTAAGCATTGCTTGGACAGATGCTTGCTGATCCAGAGCTGATTGCTGCCATCACTCTTGTGAGACTCCCCAAGTTCAGGACATGCTGGACTACTAATGGAGGCATCCTTAAATATTGTATATGCTTCATCACTTTCTTTTATTGTATTGTTAGATGTTTTAAATTATGTTTAATATTCTTGACACCCTAAAACTCCCTCCCTCACATCTATATGTGCATATAAACCTTTCCCTACCTCCCCCTCCACACCGCCATCCACACTCCCTTGTTTCCTCGCCCTCCTTTGCTCTCAGTCCCTCCTTTGCTCCCAGTCCCTCCTTTCTCTGCCTATCCCATTTTCTTGTATGCTAATTCTGTTTCTTCATTTGGTTTTGTATCCCCATAGGCCTTGACTACATCCAAACCCACCTGAAGGAGCAGAGTTGTGGAGCCCTGTCAGGTGACTCTCTGTCGGCGGTGGAGGACGAGGACTTCTTTGCAACCATCAAGCAGATGGATCAACAGGACGACAACACCAAGCAATTGGAGTCGTACCTGGCCAGTCCACCTTGAAATCATTTCCATCTGTGTGCCACATGTCTCTGAAGCTCAGCACACCACTACTGCCTCGGCTGCCTGTGAGAGGCTTTTTAGCACAGCAGGGATGATTTTTAGACCAAAGAGGGCTAAGCTCCTGTCTGAGAACTTTGAAAACCTGCTTCTCATGAGGCTCAACAACGGGTTTTGTTAGATTTGTTTTACTTTGTTTGTTGGCCTGATGTTCTATTAAAAAACTGTTATTAAAAGGGTTGATTGAGAGTTGGGCCTATGATTATGATTTGTGACACCATAGTTTAGTGTGATGTGTTAACCTTAAGTGTACAGTACAAATGACTAAAGGACTATATAGTGAAGTACATTAGGATGCTAGGCAGGTAGTGTTTGTTCAAATAATAATATTGCTAAAGTAGATTCCATATAAATGATCCTGTGTTTGATATTTTTGCAGCCCGTGAATCATGCAATAGAAATACTTTTAAGTAAGTAATTTTGAGTACATTTTAGAGCCTGTACTTTTTACTTTTACTTGAGTAGATGCTTGGATCAGTGCTTTTTACTTTTCCTCAAGTAGTTTTTTTTTGCATAAGTATTTTACAAGTAAAAAATCGAGAGGGGTCTGACTGCAGGAACTCCACTCTCAGGCTTCCTCCACTTTCAGACAGGAAATGACGGTACATTTAATCCGAATGCGTAGGCGCAAGCTACATATTAGCGGTGAGTTGCTACTTTGAAATTTCCCGAAAGTTATGAATACATGGTTTCTTGCATGTGTTCGCCATTGATATACCTGCTGCAAACTAACATATATCGATGATGATAATAACAGCGTGTTACACCAGTGGTTTAGGTTACGTGTCATTTTTAAAGCTAAGTAATGCTAACGGTGGTAATCAATAAAGCAGCCGAGGTTTACCTTTTTTCAGTACACAACGTAAAGTAACTGTTCATATATCCGATGGGTGAAACAGTTTGTAAAAAGTACAGCAAGCAATAACCCCTCCACATACTAGCTAATGCATTGCAATGAAGTAGAAAATAGGTTTTTCTCATCTTGTGAACATTTTAGAGAAGCGTGGTTCTCACAGGACAGCCAAAGTATCAACATATAATGTAAAGCAACATGATGCATTACTGTAGTTTATATTAACATCTAAAGTTGTTAAAAATAGCTCAACCTTAATCAGTTGTTGTAAAGAAATTAACATATCAAATGCAGGAGTAATATTAATCCAGTAGCGATTGATAAAAATGGCTGCTTTTAATTTTCTAATATATCTTAACTTATATTTTATATGGGTATGTGTTTACATTTGCCATGTATTCCGTAGGGGGAAAATATTTTTGTGGTTGATCTCTGTGACTGCCAACATGGCGACAACCAACAGCTTTACCCGCAAGTATACCATGTCATACTGATTTTCAATCAAATTTAGATTCTTAAGCATTTTCACTGTTTTCATTCAGATGATTCCTTTACATTAGAGTGATGCTACAGTCAAAGATGCCATTGTGGTTCCTGTGTAGAAACCTGCTCTCTGCAAGTAATGATGCTTACTGTGACATGTAACGTTTATCGATAAACATTATCAAATGTTCATAAAAAATATTAGTTTTATATAAGTTGTATTGTCTTATGCTGTTTTGTTTTGTTGCCTTGTTCTTTCACACAATGTTGCATTCAAATGTCTGTAAAGTTTTGAAGCCACCAATGAATCCTTCTTGAAATGATTAATATAACGTCAGTGTGGACTAATTAAAAAGCCTAATAGTGTCTTGCTTGTGTTTGAATATTGAAGTGGATCATTTCACGTGTTTATGTGTGTCTGTATGTTTTAAGAAGAGCAGTGCACTAATGTTTCTTTCAGATTGGACGTCACTCCACCAGGACAACGGTGGAAGACGAATCTTGTTTCACAGTCTCTGTTGGTCAAATACTATTGATGCAGCGTTGGAAAGATCTTTTTTCTGTCTGCCTTTTCTATAGGAAACGTGTGAATCAAGGATTGTTGGTGGCTGCAGATGTGCAGCAAAGTGGGTTCAGGCAAACATGCACCTATTTACTGGCCGAGTTGACCTGGATTCTGTACTGGACACGGAGGAGCAGGAACAGACCGAGGCTGGTCTGCAGTACAAAGTCTGGTGTAGAGAAGTAATCCTGGACAAGTTGGGAAATTTATCACTTTTCTAACCATTTAAATGTGTCTTCTATACTATTGGAGATGTGAAGATTTTGTAAAGAAATTGTTGACAAAAGACATTATTAAGGATATTGAGAATGTCACACACATGACTGAATAAAGAACAATAAAATAGTTTGGACTTTTTGTGTTTTCTCCTTTGTGTTGTTGCTTTATGGAGTACTTTATATTTCACTTCAACTGTACTGTGGACGTCTCAGAGCGAAGGTAGTATATTTATTGACATTCCTCCAGGCGTAAATCTTTGTGATCCAGCAGAACAAGAACCAAAACAGCACAATACTTAATGAATAATGGCCACTAACACAGAATAAGACAAAAGAAAGGATGAAATGGAAAATTGAGCAATATACATTAAAGTAATAGTATATACAGTTTAAATAACAGTGAAAGTACATCATATGTGTCACATGGTCGAACACTTTACAATAGCTTTGATATCTTGGCTTATAAAATAAGTCATTTTAAGAAAAAGAGCATTTTTAACCGACTGGCCTCAAGCTGATTTATAATATAAACAAAATTCAGCCATATATATCATAAGGTATTTTAGAAAAGCGAGTACACCTCTCAATTCTGTGAACATTTATATCTTTCGATGGGACAACACTGAAGAAATGCGTCATCTCTTCAGTGTCCCATCAAACGATATAATTTAATATTTACAGAAATGTGAGGGGTGTACTCACTTTTGTGAGATAAACAAACATTCTAGTATTTTTGGAGAGGGGGTGAGATTTGATAAGTTATACTGCTTTCTTTGGTGAGATAGATTTTGAGTATTATAAACTATTTATTTGATTTTGTGCATGTTTGAAATAAACACTGCAATTTATAAAAGATTAAACTCTAAAATGCTGGAGCAATGATTTTTCACATCATAATAATAAACTGTTCAAGTCACAAGCTCTGCTGCATTTTTCTCATATCAAAAATACTACATGGAAGATACTATTACTGTTAAGCCCCAGCCAAGCAGCTACTGGAGCGCAACATAAAATTGCAACACACACAAATACGACCACAGTCATAACAATTGTATATTATACAATCGTTTGTGGCCATAAATGATCGTATATTATACATTCAGAAATAGTATAATATACAATCGTTAATTAGCATAAATACTCAAGCTACACGTGCCATATAGATAAAAAGGCAAAAACAATGTATACTGTACTACATTCAAGAAAATAGCTTTTAATGTTGCGTTCTTAATTAATTAACGCATTCTGAATTTTCCATGAGCATTTCATTCTGTCCCATTTTTTTACGAATTGTCGCGTTTTATTTTGAATGAGCACTTCCTGTCTGACAGTGGAGGAGCTTGACAGTGGAGGTCCTGCAGCCAGACACTCTTGAAAGAATCTGCGTACTTTGACCATCTCTGGTGATATGCATGGATGCAGTTTGTAATGTTGACTCCGATCTATAAGAGAAGGATTCATGAACTAACAGGACCGACCGACCGACCGGATGGATAGAATGAATGCAATATCAGTGTATGGACAAAACAGTGAAAATAAACCTTCAAAATGAAAGCCTCTCGTCTGTTTTCAATTTGCCATGAAAAAAACGTCTTTATATGTTTACACCCAATGCCACTTCATTACAATACTAGAAATAAATTGTTGTTTATTGCTGTTTTCAAATTGCAATAAAAAAGAATCCTTCATCTAAATTCACCTCAGTGCAATACTAGACATACTCATTTGTTACTACAAGCAATATGAAAGATATGAAAGACAATTATTGTAGAAATTTGTACTATTAAACATAAACCTCTCTTTCACTCTCATCTATTTACACACACGCTATGCGCTTCACTATGTTGCCTCACTAAGACTCTGGGACCAGCTGATTCACTTTACATTATTAACAGAGCAATGAACCTTGCCCCCCCCCCCCCCCCCCCCCCCCCCCACACACACACACACACACACGTCTGTAACCTAAATGTGGTTGTTTGTTGTCATTGTTCCATTGTAACAGGTAAACTTTGAAAGCTAAATATGCATAGTGTGGAATTGGTGACGTATCACAGTAATGTATTGTATATATTTTGAATGTAATTATGCGCGTCTGATGGATGTGTACTTTATTCATATATTTTTTTGGTTATGGTGATTTAGGGTAGGTTAAACACCCCTTAGATTTTTGTTTCAGCCCAGTCCGCCCTGATTGGCTGAATTCGGGGTGGGGCTGGGTCTATCTGAAGAGGCCCACTGTCAGTGTCAGGACTGAGAGACAGAGGGAACGAGTGTTTAGCCCCGTTTCCACCGCACAAAAGTGCAGGGACGGAGCGTAGCGGTACGGAGCGGTACGGCAAAGGGAAGCCGGAGCTCGGCTCCGGTACCCGTTTCCACCGCAGAGAGGAGCTTATAAAGTGGGCGGGGCTTAAGAGCTCCGCAGATATGTGATGTTACAACAGAAAAGAAAGTCGGCAGATCTAGATCTTATGAATCCTCTGTTGTTGTTTACATCCTCCACTTTGCACTTGTTGTTTAGTTAACTGTTATTTTCTGCAGAGGCAAAACAAACCTGTTATTTTTTGCAGCGGTTATTTTTTGCAGCGGCAGAGCTGCAGACGCAACTTCCGTGTTTGTGGCCGAGCTCCGAGCTCTGAGCTCCTCTTCATCGCTGCCGCGGTCCGTCCCCGCGATAAAGCGCCACTGACCGCAGCTGAACAGAACGCTGACCGCCTCTGGGAAGCGGAGCTGCCGGAGCGCGATCAGCGCCGGAGCCAAAAGCTCAAGACTCCCGTGTCCCGGACGCCACGGCGAGCGCTATGTTGCAAACAGAAAGCTCCAACGTGATACAAAGTCCCTCCCCCCGGTCTCCCCCTGCCTCAAGTCGCTCTTTCACCACAAACACTAAAGTCAAGCACTAAAGAAAAGAAAAGGAAAATAAAAACAACCAGAGCACAGCTGACCACACTGACAGCAGAGGCTTCATCCAGCCGACACATTAAAATATTGAGGGCGTGTAGTAAATCACTGACCAATCAGCAGACAGCAGCTCAACCTCAGACCCGTTCCATGGTCCTGGTACCCCAACGGAAGGGGAGCGGGAAAGCGGTCGCCTTTGTAGCGGTCTGGAGCGGTTTAGACCGCATTCCTGTGGTGACACGTGAACCAGAGCGGTGTAGACCGGTCTAGGCCGGTACTTTTTGTGCGGTGGAGACGGGGCTATAGTCTGCTTGCCTGCTGTGAGGTTGAAAGTAAAAGAGTGTTTGTGAACGTTTGTTTTTTGTCATTGTTTAATAGGTTTTTTTTTTTTTGTTAATAAAGTTTCCAGAATCGGACAAAGCTCTTCATACTTTTTCAGAAATCTTGAGTGATTATCATGGTAATTCTGAGGTATGTACGTCAGGCTGTGTTCACCTTGCATGTGAAAGACAAGATCAAATATCACTTTACTGATTCCCTAAAGCAGTGGTTCTCAATTATTTTCTGTCATGCCCCCCAAGAGGACAGAATTTTTTTCAGACCCCCCCCCCCCCCCCCCGAATTGTACTACCATTGCGAACCTGAAAATATTTATTTATTTGTCTGTATAAACCATGTATGTGTTGCTGGCACCAGCATTCTGCACACAATCGCCTGATTATCAAAATACATTAATAAAATGAGCTGAGAACACCTTAAAGCAATCTCCAAGTTTAGTTTATGAATTGTGATTCTCAAAACACAAAAAGTGCAAATGATTCACTGGGATGTGCATTTTTAAAAACTTAACACAGTCACATTCAAAACTTTAAACAATAACTATTGGTCACTTGTCAGCTTCATCAGCTTATTCCTTTTCAAAAAGGTACAAGACTTAATGATTTCTTTTGTGCAAAATTTGCAACAACATTGTTTATATTTCAGCTTATCAAAAAGGGATGAAAAGTGCATCACATTTGCATTTCCTTTCCCTGAACATATTGTCTCTCCAGAAGACAATGAAGCCCTGAACCCTGCAACATTTGAAGCTGTCAGCTACATCAGTTTGAACATTTAGAAAATGTGTTATAAAACACAAACTTCTTTCAAACTTATTTCACAGCATTTGTCTCTTATATATGAACACATTCAACTTCAATACAATTTACCATCACTCTGCCAGATGCACAGAACATCTCTTTAAAAAAGACATTGTACCAATATTAGTCAGGAGAAGAGTCTGCTGGTGTTGAGTGGCTGCTGGGAGCCTCGTTTCACAGCACGTCTTTTCATATCTGGGCTTTAAATTTGATATTGCTACTCTTAGCTGTTGCTAACAACTTTGTAGGAAGCTAACAGTGCTTTGTTTACTGATGCCGCGCTGACAAAATGAGCGGCTTGTTGGCCATACTCCTGGAGTTTACCATGAAACAACTCCAGTGGCTTACTGACATAACGGGTGTATGGTCTCCAGGTGTGTGGTGTATGGTCTCCAGGTGTATGGTGTATGGTCTCCAGGTGTATGGTCTCCAGGTGTATGGTGTATGGTCTCCAGTTGTATGGTGGATGGTCTCTAGGTGTGTGGTGTATGGTCTCCAGGTGTGTGGTGTATGGTCTCCAGGTGTATGGTGTATGGTCTCCAGGTGTATGGTGTATGGTCTCCAGGTGTATGGTGTATGGTCTCCAGGTGTATAGTCTCCAGGTGTATGGTGTATGGTCTCCAGGTGTGTGGTGTATGGTCTCCAGGTGTGTGGTGTATGGTCTCCAGGTGTATGGTCTCCAGGTGTATGGTGTATGGTCTCCAGGTGTGTGGTGTATGGTCTCCAGGTGTGTGGTGTATGGTCTCCAGGTGTATGGTGGATGGTCTCTAGGTGTATGGTGTATGGTCTCCAGGTGTATGGTGTATGGTCTCCAGGTGTATGGTGGATTGTCTCCAGGTGTATGGTGTATGGTCTCCAGGTGTATGGTGTATGGTCTCCAGGTGTGTGGTGTATGGACTCCAGGTGTATGGTGTCTGGTCTCCAGGTGTATGGTGTATGGTCTCCAGGTGTATGGTGGATGGTCTCTAGGTGTATGGTGTATGGTCTCCAGGTGTATGGTGTATGGTCTCCAGGTGTATGGTGTCTGGTCTCCAGGTGTATGGTGCATGGTCTCCAGGTGTATGGTGTATGGTCTCCAGGTGTTTGGTGTATGGTCTCCAGGTGTATGGTGGATGGTCTCTAGGTGTATGGTGTATGGTCTCCAGGTGTATGGTGTATGGTCTCCAGGTGTATGGTGTCTGGTCTCCAGGTGTATGGTGCATGGTCTCCAGGTGTATGGTGGATGGTCTCTAGGTGTATGGTGTATGGTCTCCAGGTGTATGGTGTATGGTCTCCAGGTGTATGGTGTCTGGTCTCCAGGTGTATGGTGCATGGTCTCCAGGTGTATGGTGTATGGTCTCCAGGTGTATGGTGTATGGTCTCCAGGTGTATGGTGCATGGTCTCCAGGTGTATGGTGTATGGTCTCCATGTGTATGGTGTATGGTCTCCAGATGTATGGTGTATGGTCTCCAGGTGTATGGTCTCCAGGTGTATGGTGTATGGTCTCCAGGTGTATGGTGTATGGTCTCCAGGTGTATGGTGTCTGGTCTCCAGGTGTATGGTGCATGGTCTCCAGGTGTATGGTGGATGGTCTCTAGGTGTATGGTGTATGGTCTCCAGGTGTATGGTGTATGGTCTCCAGGTGTATGGTGTCTGGTCTCCAGGTGTATGGTGCATGGTCTCCAGGTGTATGGTGTATGGTCTCCAGGTGTGTGGTGTATGGTCTCCAGGTGTATGGTGCATGGTCTCCAGGTGTATGGTGTATGGTCTCCAGGTGTATGGT
The DNA here is from genome assembly GCF_963422515.1 of Blennius ocellaris. Taxonomy (NCBI): domain Eukaryota; kingdom Metazoa; phylum Chordata; class Actinopteri; order Blenniiformes; family Blenniidae; genus Blennius; species Blennius ocellaris. Next base: position 32,154,965 of record NC_137652.1, on the reverse strand, counting down.
GTATGGTCTCCATGTGTATGGTGTATGGTCTCCAGGTGTATGGTGTATGGTCTCCAGGTGTATGGTGTCTGGTCTCCAGGTGTATGGTGTATGGTCTCCAGGTGTGTGGTGTATGGTCTCCAGGTGTATGGTGGATGGTCTCTAGGTGTATGGTGTATGGTCTCCAGGTGTATGGTGTATGGTCTCCAGGTGTATGGTGTCTGGTCTCCAGGTGTATGGTGCATGGTCTCCAGGTGTATGGTGTATGGTCTCCAGGTGTATGGTGCATGGTCTCCAGGTGTATGGTGTATGGTCTCCAGGTGTATGGTGTATGGTCTCCAGATGTATGGTGTATGGTCTCCAGGTGTATGGTGTATGGTCTCCAGGTGTATGGTGTCTGGTCTCCAGGTGTATGGTCTCCAGGTGTATGGTGTATGGTCTCCAGTTGTATGGTGTATGGTCTCCAGGTGTATGGTGTATGGTCTCCAGGTGTATGGTCTCCAGGTGTATGGTGTATGGTCTCCAGGTGTATGGTGTATGGTCTCCAGGTGTATGGTGCATGGTCTCCAGGTGTGTGGTGTATGGTCTCCAGGTGTATGGTGTATGGTCTCCAGGTGTATGGTGTATGGTCTCCAGATGTATGGTGTATGGTCTCCAGGTGTCTGGTGAATGGTCTCCAGGTGTATGGTGTATGGTCTCCAGGTGTATGGTGCATGGTCTCCAGGTGTATGGTCTCCAGGTGTATGCTGTATGGTCTCCAGGTGTATGGTGTATGGTCTCCAGGTGTATGGTGCATGGTCTCCAGGTGTATGGTCTCCAGGTGTATGGTGTATGGTCTCCAGGTGTCTGGTGAATGGTCTCCAGGTGTATGGTGCATGGTCTCCAGGTGTATGGTGTCTGGTCTCCAGGTGTATGGTCTCCAGGTGTATGGTGTATGGTCTCCAGGTGTATGGTCTCCAGGTGTATGGTGTATGGTCTCCAGGTGTATGGTGTATGGTCTCCAGGTGTATGGTGTATGGTCTCCAGGTGTCTGGTGAATGGTCTCCAGGTGTATGGTGTATGGTCTCCAGGTGTATGGTGTATGGTCTCCAGATGTATGGTGTATGGTCTCCAGGTGTATGGTGTATGGTCTCCAGGTGTCTGGTGAATGGTCTCCAGGTGCATGGTCTCCAGGTGTATGGTGTATGGTCTCCAGGTGTATGGTGCATGGTCTCCAGGTGTATGGTCTCCAGGTGTATGCTGTATGGTCTCCAGGTGTATGGTGTATGGTCTCCAGGTGTATGGTGCATGGTCTCCAGGTGTATGGTCTCCAGGTGTCTGGTCTCCAGGTGTATGGTGTATGGTCTCCAGGTGTATGGTGTATGGTCTCCAGGTGTCTGGTGAATGGTCTCCAGGTGTATGGTGCATGGTCTCCAGGTGTGTGGTGTATGGTCTCCAGGTGTATGGTGTATGGTCTCCAGGTGTATGGTGTATGGTCTCCAGATGTATGGTGTATGGTCTCCAGGTGTCTGGTGAATGGTCTCCAGGTGTATGGTGTATGGTCTCCAGGTGTATGGTGCATGGTCTCCAGGTGTATGGTCTCCAGGTGTATGGTGTATGGTCTCCAGGTGTATGGTGCATGGTCTCCAGGTGTATGGTCTCCAGGTGTATGGTCTCCAGGTGTGTGGTGTATGGTCTCCAGGTGTATGGTGGATGGTCTCTAGGTGTATGGTGTATGGTCTCCAGGTGTATGGTGTCTGGTCTCCAGGTGTATGGTGCATGGTCTCCAGGTGTATGGTGGATGGTCTCCAGGTGTATGGTCTCCAGGTGTATGGTGTATGGTCTCCAGGTGTATGGTGCATGGTCTCCAGGTGTATGGTCTCCAGGTGTATGGTCTCCAGGTGTGTGGTGTATGGTCTCCAGGTGTATGGTGCATGGTCTCCAGGTGTATGGTGTATGGTCTCCAGGTGTATGGTGTATGGTCTCCAGGTGTATGGTGCATGGTCTCCAGGTGTATAGTGTATGGTCTCCAGGTGTATGGTGTCTGGTCTCAAGGTGTATGGTGTATGGTCTCCAGGTGTGTGGTGTATGGTCTCCAGGTGTATGGTGGATGGTCTCTAGGTGTATGGTGTATGGTCTCCAGGTGTATGGTGTATGGTCTCCAGGTGTATGGTGTATGGTCTCCAGGTGTATGGTGCATGGTCTCCAGGTGTATGGTGTATGGTCTCCAGGTGTATGGTGTATGGTCTCCATGTGTATGGTGTATGGTCTCCAGATGTATGGTGTATGGTCTCCAGGTGTATGGTGTATGGTCTCCAGGTGTATGGTGTCTGGTCTCCAGGTGTATGGTGTATGGTCTCCAGGTGTGTGGTGTATGGTCTCCAGGTGTATGGTGGATGGTCTCTAGGTGTATGGTGTATGGTCTCCAGGTGTATGGTGTATGGTCTCCAGGTGTATGGTGTCTGGTCTCCAGGTGTATGGTGCATGGTCTCCAGGTGTATGGTGTATGGTCTCCAGGTGTATGGTGCATGGTCTCCAGGTGTATGGTGTATGGTCTCCAGGTGTATGGTGTATGGTCTCCAGATGTATGGTGTATGGTCTCCAGGTGTATGGTGTATGGTCTCCAGGTGTATGGTGTCTGGTCTCCAGGTGTATGGTCTCCAGGTGTATGGTGTATGGTCTCCAGGTGTATGGTGTATGGTCTCTAGTTGTATGGTGTATGGTCTCCAGGTGTATGGTGTATGGTCTCCAGGTGTATGGTGTCTGGTCTCCAGGTGTATGGTCTCCAGGTGTATGGTGGATGGTCTCTAGGTGTATGGTGTATGGTCTCCAGGTGTATGGTGTATGGTCTCCAGGTGTATGGTGTCTGGTCTCCAGGTGTATGGTGGATGGTCTCTAGGTGTATGGTGTATGGTCTCCAGGTGTATGGTGTATGGTCTCCAGGTGTATGGTGTCTGGTCTCCAGGTGTATGGTGCATGGTCTCCAGGTGTATGGTGTATGGTCTCCAGGTGTATGGTGTATGGTCTCCAGGTGTATGGTGCATGGTCTCCAGGTGTATGGTGTATGGTCTCCAGGTGTATGGTCTCCAGATGTATGGTGTATGGTCTCCAGGTGTATGGTCTCCAGGTGTATGGTGTCTGGTCTCCAGGTGTATGGTGTATGGTCTCCAGGTGTGTGGTGTATGGTCTCCAGGTGTATGGTGGATGGTCTCTAGGTGTATGGTGTATGGTCTCCAGGTGTATGGTGTATGGTCTCCAGGTGTATGGTGTCTGGTCTCCAGGTGTATGGTGCATGGTCTCCAGGTGTATGGTGTATGGTCTCCAGGTGTATGGTGCATGGTCTCCAGGTGTATGGTGTATGGTCTCCAGGTGTATGGTGTATGGTCTCCAGATGTATGGTGTATGGTCTCCAGGTGTATGGTGTATGATCTCAAGGTGTATGGTGTCTGGTCTCCAGGTGTATGGTCTCCAGGTGTATGGTGTATGGTCTCCAGGTGTATGGTGTATGGTCTCCAGGTGTATGGTGTATGGTCTCCAGTTGTATGGTGTATGGTCTCCAGGTGTATGGTGTATGGTCTCCAGGTGTACTGTGTCTGGTCTCCAGGTGTATGGTCTCCAGGTGTATGGTGTATGGTCTCCAGGTGTATGGTGTATGGTCTCCAGGTGTATGGTGTATGGTCTCCAGGTGTATGGTGCATGGTCTCCAGGTGTGTGGTGTATGGTCTCCAGGTGTATGGTGTATGGTCTCCAGGTGTATGGTGTATGGTCTCCAGATGTATGGTGTATGGTCTCCAGGTGTCTGGTGAATGGTCTCCAGGTGTATGGTGTATGGTCTCCAGGTGTATGGTGCATGGTCTCCAGGTGTATGGTCTCCAGGTGTATGGTGTATGGTCTCCAGGTGTATGGTGCATGGTCTCCAGGTGTATGGTCTCCAGGTGTATGCTGTATGGTCTCCAGGTGTATGGTGTATGGTCTCCAGGTGTATGGTGCATGGTCTCCAGGTGTATGGTCTCCAGGTGTATGGTCTCCAGGTGTATGGTGTATGGTCTCCAGGTGTCTGGTGAATGGTCTCCAGGTGTATGGTGCATGGTCTCCAGGTGTATGGTGTCTGGTCTCCAGGTGTATGGTGTATGGTCTCCAGGTGTATGGTCTCCAGGTGTATGGTGTATGGTCTCCAGGTGTATGGTGTATGGTCTCCAGTTGTATGGTGTATGGTCTCCAGGTGTATGGTGTATGGTCTCCAGGTGTATGGTGTCTGGTCTCCAGGTGTATGGTGTATGGTCTCCAGGTGTCTGGTGAATGGTCTCCAGGTGTATGGTGTATGGTCTCCAGGTGTATGGTGTATGGTCTCCAGATGTATGGTGTATGGTCTCCAGGTGTATGGTGTATGGTCTCCAGGTGTCTGGTGAATGGTCTCCAGGTGTATGGTGTATGGTCTCCAGGTGTATGGTGCATGGTCTCCAGGTGTATGGTCTCCAGGTGTATGGTGTATGGTCTCCAGGTGTATGGTGCATGGTCTCCAGGTGTATGGTCTCCAGGTGTATGCTGTATGGTCTCCAGGTGTATGGTGTATGGTCTCCAGGTGTATGGTGCATGGTCTCCAGGTGTATGGTCTCCAGGTGTCTGGTCTCCAGGTGTATGTTGTATGGTCTCCAGGTGTATGGTGTATGGTCTCCAGGTGTCTGGTGAATGGTCTCCAGGTGTATGGTGCATGGTCTCCAGGTGTGTGGTGTATGGTCTCCAGGTGTATGGTGTATGGTCTCCAGGTGTATGGTGTATGGTCTCCAGATGTATGGTGTATGGTCTCCAGGTGTATGGTGTATGGTCTCCAGGTGTCTGGTGAATGGTCTCCAGGTGTATGGTGTATGGTCTCCAGGTGTATGGTGCATGGTCTCCAGGTGTATGGTCTCCAGGTGTATGGTGTATGGTCTCCAGGTGTATGGTGCATGGTCTCCAGGTGTATGGTCTCCAGGTGTATGGTGTATGGTCTCCAGGTGTATGGTGTATGGTCTCCAGGTGTATGGTGCATGGTCTCCAGGTGTATGGTCTCCAGGTGTATGGTCTCCAGGTGTATGGTGTATGGTCTCCAGGTGTATGGTGTATGGTCTCCAGGTGTCTGGTGAATGGTCTCCAGGTGTATGGTGCATGGTCTCCAGGTGTGTGGTGTATGGGCTCCAGGTGTATGGTGTATGGTCTCCAGGTGTATGGTGTATGGTCTCCAGGTGTATGGTGTCTGGTCTCCAGGTGTATGGTGCATGGTCTCCAGGTGTATGGTGTATGGTCTCCAGGTGTATGGTGTATGGTCTCCAGGTGTATGGTGTATGGTGTATGGTCTCCAGATGTATGGTGTATGGTCTCCAGGTGTATGGTGTATGGTCTCCAGTTGTATGGTGTATGGTCTCCAGGTGTATGGTGTATGGTCTCCAGGTGTATGGTGTATGGTCTACAGGTGTATGGTGTCTGGTCTCCAGGTGTATGGTCTCCAGGTGTATGGTGTATGGTCTCCAGGTGTATGGTGGATGGTCTCCAGGTGTATGGTGCATGGTCTCCAGGTGTATGGTGTCTGGTCTCCAGGTGTATGGTGCATGGTCTCCAGGTGTATGGTGGATGGTCTCTAGGTGTATGGTGTATGATCTCAAGGTGTATGGTGTCTGGTCTCCAGGTGTATGGTCTCCAGGTGTATGGTGTATGGTCTCCAGGTGTATGGTGTATGGTCTCCAGTTGTATGGTGTATGGTCTCCAGGTGTATGGTGTCTGGTCTCCAGGTGTATGGTCTCCAGGTGTATGGTGTATGGTCTCCAGGTGTATGGTGTATGGTCTCCAGGTGTATGGTGCATGGTCTCCAGGTGTGTGGTGTATGGTCTCCAGGTGTATGGTGTATGGTCTCCAGGTGTATGGTGTATGGTCTCCAGATGTATGGTGTATGGTCTCCAGGTGTCTGGTGAATGGTCTCCAGGTGTATGGTGTATGGTCTCCAGGTGTATGGTGCATGGTCTCCAGGTGTATGGTCTCCAGGTGTATGGTGTATGGTCTCCAGGTGTATGGTGCATGGTCTCCAGGTGTATGGTCTCCAGGTGTATGCTGTATGGTCTCCAGGTGTATGGTGTATGGTCTCCAGGTGTATGGTGCATGGTCTCCAGGTGTATGGTCTCCAGGTGTATGGTCTCCAGGTGTATGGTGTATGGTCTCCAGGTGTCTGGTGAATGGTCTCCAGGTGTATGGTGCATGGTCTCCAGGTGAATGGTGTCTGGTCTCCAGGTGTATGGTGTATGGTCTCCAGGTGTATGGTCTCCAGGTGTATGGTGTATGGTCTCCAGGTGTATGGTGTATGGTCTCCAGTTGTATGGTGTATGGTCTCCAGGTGTATGGTGTATGGTCTCCAGGTGTATGGTGTCTGGTCTCCAGGTGTATGGTGTATGGTCTCCAGGTGTCTGGTGAATGGTCTCCAGGTGTATGGTGTATGGTCTCCAGGTGTATGGTGTATGGTCTCCAGATGTATGGTGTATGGTCTCCAGGTGTATGGTGTATGGTCTCCAGGTGTCTGGTGAATGGTCTCCAGGTGTATGGTGTATGGTCTCCAGGTGTATGGTGCATGGTCTCCAGGTGTATGGTCTCCAGGTGTATGGTGTATGGTCTCCAGGTGTATGGTGCATGGTCTCCAGGTGTATGGTCTCCAGGTGTATGCTGTATGGTCTCCAGGTGTATGGTGTATGGTCTCCAGGTGTATGGTGCATGGTCTCCAGGTGTATGGTCTCCAGGTGTCTGGTCTCCAGGTGTATGTTGTATGGTCTCCAGGTGTATGGTGTATGGTCTCAAGGTGTCTGGTGAATGGTCTCCAGGTGTATGGTGCATGGTCTCCAGGTGTGTGGTGTATGGTCTCCAGGTGTATGGTGTATGGTCTCCAGGTGTATGGTGTATGGTCTCCAGGTGTATGGTGCATGGTCTCCAGGTGTATGGTGTATGGTCTCCAGGTGTATGGTGTATGGTCTCCAGGTGTATGGTGTATGGTCTCCAGGTGTATGGTGTATGGTCTCCAGGTGTATGGTGTATGGTCTCCAGGTGTCTGGTGAATGGTCTCCAGGTGTATGGTGTATGGTCTCCAGGTGTATGGTGTATGGTCTCCAGATGTATGGTGTATGGTCTCCAGGTGTATGGTGTATGGTCTCCAGGTGTCTGGTGAATGGTCTCCAGGTGTATGGTCTCCAGGTGTATGGTGTATGGTCTCCAGGTGTATGGTGCATGGTCTCCAGGTGTATGGTCTCCAGGTGTATGCTGTATGGTCTCCAGGTGTATGGTGTATGGTCTCCAGGTGTATGGTGCATGGTCTCCAGGTGTATGGTCTCCAGGTGTCTGGTCTCCAGGTGTATGGTGTATGGTCTCCAGGTGTATGGTGTATGGTCTCCAGGTGTCTGGTGAATGGTCTCCAGGTGTATGGTGCATGGTCTCCAGGTGTGTGGTGTATGGTCTCCAGGTGTATGGTGTATGGTCTCCAGGTGTATGGTGTATGGTCTCCAGATGTATGGTGTATGGTCTCCAGGTGTCTGGTGAATGGTCTCCAGGTGTATGGTGTATGGTCTCCAGGTGTATGGTGCATGGTCTCCAGGTGTATGGTCTCCAGGTGTATGGTGTATGGTCTCCAGGTGTATGGTGCATGGTCTCCAGGTGTATGGTCTCCAGGTGTATGGTCTCCAGGTGTGTGGTGTATGGTCTCCAGGTGTATGGTGGATGGTCTCTAGGTGTATGGTGTATGGTCTCCAGGTGTATGGTGTATGGTCTCCAGGTGTATGGTGTCTGGTCTCCAGGTGTATGGTGCATGGTCTCCAGGTGTATGGTGGATGGTCTCTAGGTGTATGGTGTATGGTCTCCAGGTGTATGGTGTATGGTCTCCAGGTGTATGGTGTCTGGTCTCCAGGTGTATGGTGCATGGTCTCCAGGTGTATGGTGTATGGTCTCCAGGTGTATGGTGTATGGTCTCCAGGTGTATGGTGCATGGTCTCCAGGTGTATGGTGTATGGTCTCCAGGTGTATGGTGTATGGTCTCCATGTGTATGGTGTATGGTCTCCAGGTGTATGGTGTATGGTCTCCAGGTGTATGGTGTCTGGTCTCCAGGTGTATGGTGTATGGTCTCCAGGTGTGTGGTGTATGGTCTCCAGGTGTATGGTGGATGGTCTCTAGGTGTATGGTGTATGGTCTCCAGGTGTATGGTGTATGGTCTCCAGGTGTATGGTGTCTGGTCTCCAGGTGTATGGTGCATGGTCTCCAGGTGTATGGTGTATGGTCTCCAGGTGTATGGTGCATGGTCTCCAGGTGTATGGTGTATGGTCTCCAGGTGTATGGTGTATGGTCTCCAGATGTATGGTGTATGGTCTCCAGGTGTATGGTGTATGGTCTCCAGGTGTATGGTGTCTGGTCTCCAGGTGTATGGTCTCCAGGTGTATGGTGTATGGTCTCCAGGTGTATGGTGTATGGTCTCTAGTTGTATGGTGTATGGTCTCCAGGTGTATGGTGTATGGTCTCCAGGTGTATGGTGTCTGGTCTCCAGGTGTATGGTGGATGGTCTCTAGGTGTATGGTGTATGGTCTCCAGGTGTATGGTGTATGGTCTCCAGGTGTATGGTGTCTGGTCTCCAGGTGTATGGTGGATGGTCTCTAGGTGTATGGTGTATGGTCTCCAGGTGTATGGTGTATGGTCTCCAGGTGTATGGTGTCTGGTCTCCAGGTGTATGGTGCATGGTCTCCAGGTGTATGGTGTATGGTCTCCAGGTGTATGGTGTATGGTCTCCAGGTGTATGGTGCATGGTCTCCAGGTGTATGGTGTATGGTCTCCAGGTGTATGGTGTATGGTCTCCAGATGTATGGTGTATGGTCTCCAGGTGTATGGTGTATGGTCTCCAGGTGTATGGTGTCTGGTCTCCAGGTGTATGGTGTATGGTCTCCAGGTGTGTGGTGTATGGTCTCCAGGTGTATGGTGGATGGTCTCTAGGTGTATGGTGTATGGTCTCCAGGTGTATGGTGTATGGTCTCCAGGTGTATGGTGTCTGGTCTCCAGGTGTATGGTGCATGGTCTCCAGGTGTATGGTGTATGGTCTCCAGGTGTATGGTGCATGGTCTCCAGGTGTATGGTGTATGGTCTCCAGGTGTATGGTGTATGGTCTCCAGATGTATGGTGTATGGTCTCCAGGTGTATGGTGTATGATCTCAAGGTGTATGGTGTCTGGTCTCCAGGTGTATGGTCTCCAGGTGTATGGTGTATGGTCTCCAGGTGTATGGTGTATGGTCTCCAGGTGTATGGTGTATGGTCTCCAGTTGTATGGTGTATGGTCTCCAGGTGTATGGTGTATGGTCTCCAGGTGTACTGTGTCTGGTCTCCAGGTGTATGGTCTCCAGGTGTATGGTGTATGGTCTCCAGGTGTATGGTGTATGGTCTCCAGGTGTATGGTGTATGGTCTCCAGGTGTATGGTGCATGGTCTCCAGGTGTGTGGTGTATGGTCTCCAGGTGTATGGTGTATGGTCTCCAGGTGTATGGTGTATGGTCTCCAGATGTATGGTGTATGGTCTCCAGGTGTCTGGTGAATGGTCTCCAGGTGTATGGTGTATGGTCTCCAGGTGTATGGTGCATGGTCTCCAGGTGTATGGTCTCCAGGTGTATGGTGTATGGTCTCCAGGTGTATGGTGCATGGTCTCCAGGTGTATGGTCTCCAGGTGTATGCTGTATGGTCTCCAGGTGTATGGTGTATGGTCTCCAGGTGTATGGTGCATGGTCTCCAGGTGTATGGTCTCCAGGTGTATGGTCTCCAGGTGTATGGTGAATGGTCTCCAGGTGTATGGTCTCCAGGTGTATGGTCTCCAGGTGTCTGGTGAATGGTCTCCAGGTGTATGGTGTATGGTCTCCAGGTGTATGGTGCATGGTCTCCAGGTGTATGGTCTACAGGTGTATGGTGTATGGTCTCCAGGTGTATGGTGCATGGTCTCCAGGTGTATGGTCTCCAGGTGTATGCTGTATGGTCTCCAGGTGTATGGTGTATGGTCTCCAGGTGTATGGTGCATGGTCTCCAGGTGTATGGTCTCCAGGTGTCTGGTCTCCAGGTGTATGTTGTATGGTCTCCAGGTGTATGGTGTATGGTCTCCAGGTGTCTGGTGAATGGTCTCCAGGTGTATGGTGCATGGTCTCCAGGTGTGTGGTGTATGGTCTCCAGGTGTATGGTGTATGGTCTCCAGGTGTATGGTGTATGGTCTCCAGATGTATGGTGTATGGTCTCCAGGTGTATGGTGTATGGTCTCCAGGTGTCTGGTGAATGGTCTCCAGGTGTATGGTGTATGGTCTCCAGGTGTATGGTGCATGGTCTCCAGGTGTATGGTCTCCAGGTGTATGGTGTATGGTCTCCAGGTGTATGGTGCATGGTCTCCAGGTGTATGGTCTCCAGGTGTATGGTGTATGGTCTCCAGGTGTATGGTGTATGGTCTCCAGGTGTATGGTGCATGGTCTCCAGGTGTATGGTCTCCAGGTGTATGGTCTCCAGGTGTATGGTGTATGGTCTCCAGGTGTATGGTGTATGGTCTCCAGGTGTCTGGTGAATGGTCTCCAGGTGTATGGTGCATGGTCTCCAGGTGTGTGGTGTATGGGCTCCAGGTGTATGGTGTATGGTCTCCAGGTGTATGGTGTATGGTCTCCAGGTGTATGGTGTATGGTCTCCAGGTGTATGGTGCATGGTCTCCAGGTGTATGGTGTATGGTCTCCAGGTGTATGGTGTATGGTCTCCAGGTGTATGGTGTATGGTCTCCAGATGTATGGTGTATGGTCTCCAGGTGTATGGTGTATGGTCTCCAGTTGTATGGTGTATGGTCTCCAGGTGTATGGTGTATGGTCTCCAGGTGTATGGTCTACAGGTGTATGGTGTCTGGTCTCCAGGTGTATGGTCTCCAGGTGTATGGTGGATGGTCTCCAGGTGTATGGTGTATGGTCTCCAGGTGTATGGTGGATGGTCTCTAGGTGTATGGTGTCTGGTCTCCAGGTGTATGGTGCATGGTCTCCAGGTGTATGGTGGATGGTCTCTAGGTGTATGGTGTATGATCTCAAGGTGTATGGTGTCTGGTCTCCAGGTGTATGGTCTCCAGGTGTATGGTGTATGGTCTCCAGGTGTATGGTGTATGGTCTCCAGGTGTATGGTGTCTGGTCTCCAGGTGTATGGTCTCCAGGTGTATGGTGTATGGTCTCCAGGTGTATGGTGTATGGTCTCCAGGTGTATGGTGTATGGTCTCCAGGTGTATGGTGCATGGTCTCCAGGTGTGTGGTGTATGGTCTCCAGGTGTATGGTGTATGGTCTCCAGGTGTATGGTGTATGGTCTCCAGATGTATGGTGTATGGTCTCCAGGTGTCTGGTGAATGGTCTCCAGGTGTATGGTGTATGGTCTCCAGGTGTATGGTGCATGGTCTCCAGGTGTATGGTCTCCAGGTGTATGGTGTATGGTCTCCAGGTGTATGGTGCATGGTCTCCAGGTGTATGGTCTCCAGGTGTATGCTGTATGGTCTCCAGGTGTATGGTGTATGGTCTCCAGGTGTATGGTGCATGGTCTCCAGGTGTATGGTCTCCAGGTGTATGGTCTCCAGGTGTATGGTGTATGGTCTCCAGGTGTCTGGTGAATGGTCTCCAGGTGTATGGTGCATGGTCTCCAGGTGTATGGTGTCTGGTCTCCAGGTGTATGGTGTATGGTCTCCAGGTGTATGGTCTCCAGGTGTATGGTGTATGGTCTCCAGGTGTATGGTGTATGGTCTCCAGTTGTATGGTGTATGGTCTCCAGGTGTATGGTGTATGGTCTCCAGGTGTATGGTGTCTGGTCTCCAGGTGTATGGTGTATGGTCTCCAGGTGTCTGGTGAATGGTCTCCAGGTGTATGGTGTATGGTCTCCAGGTGTATGGTGTATGGTCTCAAGATGTATGGTGTATGGTCTCCAGGTGTATGGTGTATGGTCTCCAGGTGTCTGGTGAATGGTCTCCAGGTGTATGGTGTATGGTCTCCAGGTGTATGGTGCATGGTCTCCAGGTGTATGGTCTCCAGGTGTATGGTGTATGGTCTCCAGGTGTATGGTGCATGGTCTCCAGGTGTATGGTCTCCAGGTGTATGCTGTATGGTCTCCAGGTGTATGGTGTATGGTCTCCAGGTGTATGGTGCATGGTCTCCAGGTGTATGGTCTCCAGGTGTCTGGTCTCCAGGTGTATGTTGTATGGTCTCCAGGTGTATGGTGTATGGTCTCCAGGTATCTGGTGAATGGTCTCCAGGTGTATGGTGTATGGTCTCCAGGTGTATGGTGTATGGTCTCCAGATGTATGGTGTATGGTCTCCAGGTGTATGGTGTATGGTCTCCAGGTGTCTGGTGAATGGTCTCCAGGTGTATGGTGTATGGTCTCCAGGTGTATGGTGCATGGTCTCCAGGTGTATGGTCTCCAGGTGTATGGTGTATGGTCTCCAGGTGTATGGTGCATGGTCTCCAGGTGTATGGTCTCCAGGTGTATGGTGTATGGTCTCCAGGTGTATGGTGTATGGTCTCCAGGTGTATGGTGCATGGTCTCCAGGTGTATGGTCTCCAGGTGTATGGTCTCCAGGTGTATGGTGTATGGTCTCCAGGTGTATGGTGTATGGTCTCCAGGTGTCTGGTGAATGGTCTCCAGGTGTATGGTGCATGGTCTCCAGGTGTGTGGTGTATGGGCTCCAGGTGTATGGTGTATGGTCTCCAGGTGTATGGTGTATGGTCTCCAGGTGTATGGTGTATGGTCTCCAGGTGTATGGTGTCTGGTCTCCAGGTGTATGGTGCATGGTCTCCAGGTGTATGGTGTATGGTCTCCAGGTGTATGGTGTATGGTCTCCAGGTGTATGGTGTATGGTGTATGGTCTCCAGATGTATGGTGTATGGTCTCCAGGTGTATGGTGTATGGTCTCCAGTTGTATGGTGTATGGTCTCCAGGTGTATGGTGTATGGTCTCCAGGTGTATGGTGTATGGTCTACAGGTGTATGGTGTCTGGTCTCCAGGTGTATGGTCTCCAGGTGTATGGTGTCTGGTCTCCAGGTGTATGGTGTATGGTCTCCAGATGTATGGTGTATGGTCTCCAGGTGTATGGTGTATGGTCTCCAGGTGTCTGGTGAATGGTCTCCAGGTGTATGGTGTATGGTCTCCAGGTGTATGGTGCATGGTCTCCAGGTGTATGGTCTCCAGGTGTATGGTGTATGGTCTCCAGGTGTATGGTGCATGGTCTCCAGGTGTATGGTGTATGGTCTCCAGGTGTATGGTGCATGGTCTCCAGGTGTATGGTCTCCAGGTGTATGGTCTCCAGGTGTATGGCGTATGGTCTCCAGGTGTATGGTGTATGGTCTCCAGGTGTCTGGTGAATGGTCTCCAGGTGTATGGTGCATGGTCTCCAGGTGTGTGGTGTATGGGCTCCAGGTGTATGGTGTATGGTCTCCAGGTGTATGGTGTATGGTCTCCAGGTGTATGGTGTCTGGTCTCCAGGTGTATGGTGCATGGTCTCCAGGTGTATGGTGTATGGTCTCCAGGTGTATGGTGTATGGTCTCCAGGTGTATGGTGCATGGTCTCCAGGTGTATGGTGTATGGTCTCCAGGTGTGTGGTGTATGGTCTCCAGGTGTATGGTGTATGGTCTCCAGGTGTATGGTGCATGGTCTCCAGGTGTGTGGTGTATGGTCTCCAGGTGTATGGTGTATGGTCTCCAGGTGTATGGTGTATGGTCTCCAGATGTATGGTGTATGGTCTCCAGGTGTATGGTGTATGGTCTCCAGGTGTCTGGTGAATGGTCTCCAGGTGTATGGTGTGTGGTCTCCAGGTGTATGGTGCATGGTCTCCAGGTGTATGGTCTCCAGGTGTATGGTGTATGGTCTCCAGGTGTATGGTGCATGGTCTCCAGGTGTATGGTCTCCAGGTGTATGCTGTATGGTCTCCAGGTGTATGGTGTATGGTCTCCAGGTGTATGGTGCATGGTCTCCAGGTGTATGGTCTCCAGGTGTATGGTCTCCAGGTGTATGGTGTATGGTCTCCAGGTGTCTGGTGAATGGTCTCCAGGTGTATGGTGCATGGTCTCCAGGTGTATGGTCTCCAGGTGTATGGTGTATGGTCTCCAGGTGTATGGTGCATGGTCTCCAGGTGTATGGTCTCCAGGTGTATGGTCTCCAGGTGTATGGTGTATGGTCTCCAGGTGTATGGTGTATGGTCTCCAGGTGTCTGGTGAATGGTCTCCAGGTGTATGGTGCATGGTCTCCAGGTGTGTGGTGTATGGGCTCCAGGTGTATGGTGTATGGTCTCCAGGTGTATGGTGTCTGGTCTCCAGGTGTATGGTGCATGGTCTCCAGGTGTATGGTGTATGGTCTCCAGGTGTATGGTGTATGGTCTCCAGGTGTATGGTGTATGGTCTCCAGATGTATGGTGTATGGTCTCCAGGTGTATGGTGTATGGTCTCCAGTTGTATGGTGTATGGTCTCCAGGTGTATGGTGTATGGTCTCCAGGTGTATGGTGTATGGTCTACAGGTGTATGGTGTCTGGTCTCCAGGTGTATGGTCTCCAGGTGTATGGTGTATGGTCTCCAGGTGTATGGTCTCCAGGTGTATGGTGTATGGTCTCCAGGTGTGTGGTGTATGGTCTCCAGGTGTATGGTGTATGGTCTCCAGGTGTATGGTGTCTGGTCTCCAGGTGTATGGTGTATGGTCTCCAGGTGTGTGGTGTATGGTCTCCAGGTGTATGGTGGATGGTCTCTAGGTGTATGGTGTATGGTCTCCAGGTGTATGGTGTATGGTCTCCAGGTGTATGGTGTCTGGTCTCCAGGTGTATGGTGCATGGTCTCCAGGTGTATGGTGTATGGTCTCCAGGTGTATGGTGTATGGTCTCCAGGTGTATGGTGCATGGTCTCCAGGTGTATGGTGTATGGTCTCCAGGTGTATGGTGTATGGTCTCCATGTGTATGGTGTATGGTCTCCAGATGTATGGTGTATGGTCTCCAGGTGTATGGTGTCTGGTCTCCAGGTGTATGGTGTATGGTCTCCAGGTGTGTGGTGTATGGTCTCCAGGTGTATGGTGCATGGTCTCCAGGTGTATGGTGCATTGGCTCCAGGTGTATGGTCTCCAGGTGTATGCTGTATGGTCTCCAGGTGTATGGTGTATGGTCTCCAGGTGTATGGTCTCCAGGTGTATGGTGTATGGTCTCCAGGTGTGTGGTGTATGGTCTCCAGGTGTATGGTGTATGGTCTCCAGGTGTATGGTGTCTGGTCTCCAGGTGTATGGTGTATGGTCTCCAGGTGTGTGGTGTATGGTCTCCAGGTGTATGGTGGATGGTCTCTAGGTGTATGGTGTATGGTCTCCAGGTGTATGGTGCATGGTCTCCAGGTGTATGGTGCATGGTCTCCAGGTGTATGGTGCATGGTCTCCAGGTGTATGGTGTATGGTCTCCAGGTGTATGGTGTATGGTCTCCAGGTGTATGGTGTATGGTCTCCAGGTGTATGGTGTATGGTCTCCAGGTGTGTGGTGTATGGTCTCCAGGTGTATGGTGGATGGTCTCTAGGTGTATGGTGTATGGTCTCCAGGTGTATGGTGTATGGTCTCCAGGTGTATGGTGCATGGTCTCCAGGTGTGTGGTGTATGGTCTCCAGGTGTATGGTGTATGGTCTCCAGGTGTATGGTGTATGGTCTCCAGATGTATGGTGTATGGTCTCCAGGTGTATGGTGTATGGTCTCCAGGTGTCTGGTGAATGGTCTCTAGGTGTATGGTGTATGGTCTCCAGGTGTATGGTGTATGGTCTCCAGGTGTATGGTGTATGGTCTCCAGGTGTATGGTGTGTGGTCTCCAGGTGTATGGTGCATGGTCTCCAGGTGTATGGTCTCCAGGTGTATGGTGTATGGTCTCCAGGTGTATGGTGCATGGTCTCCAGGTGTATGGTCTCCAGGTGTATGCTGTATGGTCTCCAGGTGTATGGTGTATGGTCTCCAGGTGTATGGTGCATGGTCTCCAGGTGTATGGTCTCCAGGTGTATGGTCTCCAGGTGTATGGTGTATGGTCTCCAGGTGTCTGGTGAATGGTCTCCAGGTGTATGGTGCATGGTCTCCAGGTGTATGGTGTCTGGTCTCCAGGTGTATGGTCTCCAGGTGTATGGTGTATGGTCTCCAGGTGTATGGTCTCCAGGTGTATGGTGTATGGTCTCCAGGTGTATGGTGTATGGTCTCCAGTTGTATGGTGTATGGTCTCCAGGTGTATGGTGTATGGTCTCCAGGTGTATGGTGTATGGTCTCCAGGTGTATGGTGTCTGGTCTCCAGGTGTATGGTGTATGGTCTCCAGGTGTCTGGTGAATGGTCTCCAGGTGTGTGGTGTATGGTCTCCAGGTGTATGGTGTATGGTCTCCAGGTGTATGGTGTATGGTCTCCAGATGTATGGTGTATGGTCTCCAGGTGTATGGTGTATGGTCTCCAGGTGTCTGGTGAATGGTCTCCAGGTGTATGGTGTATGGTCTCCAGGTGTATGGTGCATGGTCTCCAGGTGTATGGTGTATGGTCTCCAGGTGTATGGTGCATGGTCTCCAGGTGTTTGGTCTCCAGGTGTATGCTGTATGGTCTCCAGGTGTATGGTGTATGGTCTCCAGGTGTATGGTGCATGGTCTCCAGGTGTATGGTCTCCAGGTGTCTGGTCTCCAGGTGTATGGTGTATGGTCTCCAGGTGTATGGTGTATGGTCTCCAGGTGTCTGGTGAATGGTCTCCAGGTGTATGGTGCATGGTCTCCAGGTGTGTGGTGTATGGTCTCCAGGTGTATGGTGTATGGTCTCCAGGTGTATGGTGCATGGTCTCCAGGTGTATGGTCTCCAGGTGTATGGTGTATGGTCTCCAGGTGTATGGTGCATGGTCTCCAGGTGTATGGTCTCCAGGTGTATGGTGTATGGTCTCCAGGTGTATGGTGCATGGTCTCCAGGTGTATGGTCTCCAGGTGTATGGTCTCCAGGTGTATGGCGTATGGTCTCCAGGTGTATGGTGTATGGTCTCCAGGTGTCTGGTGAATGGTCTCCAGGTGTATGGTGCATGGTCTCCAGGTGTGTGGTGCATGGGCTCCAGGTGTATGGTGTATGGTCTCCAGGTGTATGGTGTATGGTCTCCAGGTGTATGGTGTCTGGTCTCCAGGTGTATGGTGCATGGTCTCCAGGTGTATGGTGTATGGTCTCCAGGTGTATGGTGTATGGTCTCCAGGTGTATGGTGCATGGTCTCCAGGTGTATGGTGTATGGTCTCCAGGTGTGTGGTGTATGGTCTCCAGGTGTATGGTGGATGGTCTCTAGGTGTATGGTGTATGGTCTCCAGGTGTATGGTGTATGGTCTCCAGGTGTATGGTGCATGGTCTCCAGGTGTGTGGTGTATGGTCTCCAGGTGTATGGTGTATGGTCTCCAGGTGTATGGTGTATGGTCTCCAGATGTATGGTGTATGGTCTCCAGGTGTCTGGTGAATGGTCTCCAGGTGTATGGTGTGTGGTCTCCAGGTGTATGGTGCATGGTCTCCAGGTGTATGGTCTCCAGGTGTATGGTGTATGGTCTCCAGGTGTATGGTGCATGGTCTCCAGGTGTATGGTCTCCAGGTGTATGCTGTATGGTCTCCAGGTGTATGGTGTATGGTCTCCAGGTGTATGGTGCATGGTCTCCAGGTGTATGGTCTCCAGGTGTATGGTCTCCAGGTGTATGGTGTATGGTCTCCAGGTGTCTGGTGAATGGTCTCCAGGTGTATGGTGCATGGTCTCCAGGTGTATGGTCTCCAGGTGTATGGTGTATGGTCTCCAGGTGTATGGTGTATGGTCTCCAGGTGTATGGTCTCCAGGTGTATGGTCTCCAGGTGTATGGTGTATGGTCTCCAGGTGTATGGTGTATGGTCTCCAGGTGTCTGGTGAATGGTCTCCAGGTGTATGGTGCATGGTCTCCAGGTGTGTGGTGTATGGGCTCCAGGTGTATGGTGTATGGTCTCCAGGTGTATGGTGTATGGTCTCCAGGTGTATGGTGTCTGGTCTCCAGGTGTATGGTGCATGGTCTCCAGGTGTATGGTGTATGGTCTCCAGGTGTATGGTGTATGGTCTCCAGGTGTATGGTGTATGGTGTATGGTCTCCAGATGTATGGTGTATGGTCTCCAGGTGTATGGTGTATGGTCTCCAGTTGTATGGTGTATGGTCTCCAGGTGTATGGTGTATGGTCTCCAGGTGTATGGTGTATGGTCTACAGGTGTATGGTGTCTGGTCTCCAGGTGTATGGTCTCCAGGTGTATGGTGTATGGTCTCCAGGTGTATGGTATCCAGGTGTATGGTGTATGGTCTCCAGGTGTGTGGTGTATGGTCTCCAGGTGTATGGTGTATGGTCTCCAGGTGTATGGTGTCTGGTCTCCAGGTGTATGGTGTATGGTCTCCAGGTGTGTGGTGTATGGTCTCCAGGTGTATGGTGGATGGTCTCTAGGTGTATGGTGTATGGTCTCCAGGTGTATGGTGTATGGTCTCCAGGTGTATGGTGTCTGGTCTCCAGGTGTATGGTGCATGGTCTCCAGGTGTATGGTGTATGGTCTCCAGGTGTATGGTGCATGGTCTCCAGGTGTATGGTGTATGGTCTCCAGGTGTATGGTGTATGGTCTCCATGTGTATGGTGTATGGTCTCCAGATGTATGGTGTATGGTCTCCAGGTGTATGGTGTCTGGTCTCCAGGTGTATGGTGTATGGTCTCCAGGTGTGTGGTGTATGGTCTCCAGGTGTATGGTGCATGGTCTCCAGGTGTATGGTGCATGGTCTCCAGGTGTATGGTCTCCAGGTGTATGCTGTATGGTCTCCAGGTGTATGGTGTATGGTCTCCAGGTGTATGGTCTCCAGGTGTATGGTGTATGGTCTCCAGGTGTGTGGTGTATGGTCTCCAGGTGTATGGTGTATGGTCTCCAGGTGTATGGTGTCTGGTCTCCAGGTGTATGGTGTATGGTCTCCAGGTGTGTGGTGTATGGTCTCCAGGTGTATGGTGGATGGTCTCTAGGTGTATGGTGTATGGTCTCCAGGTGTATGGTGCATGGTCTCCAGGTGTATGGTGCATGGTCTCCAGGTGTATGGTGCATGGTCTCCAGGTGTATGGTGTATGGTCTCCAGGTGTATGGTGTATGGTCTCCAGGTGTATGGTGTATGGTCTCCAGGTGTGTGGTGTATGGTCTCCAGGTGTATGGTGGATGGTCTCTAGGTGTATGGTGTATGGTCTCCAGGTGTATGGTGTATGGTCTCCAGGTGTATGGTGCATGGTCTCCAGGTGTGTGGTGTATGGTCTCCAGGTGTATGGTGTATGGTCTCCAGGTGTATGGTGTATGGTCTCCAGATGTATGGTGTATGGTCTCCAGGTGTATGGTGTATGGTCTCCAGGTGTCTGGTGAATGGTCTCTAGGTGTATGGTGTATGGTCTCCAGGTGTATGGTGTATGGTCTCCAGGTGTATGGTGTATGGTCTCCAGGTGTATGGTGTATGGTCTCCAGGTGTATGGTGTGTGGTCTCCAGGTGTATGGTGCATGGTCTCCAGGTGTATGGTCTCCAGGTGTATGGTGTATGGTCTCCAGGTGTATGGTGCATGGTCTCCAGGTGTATGGTCTCCAGGTGTATGCTGTATGGTCTCCAGGTGTATGGTGTATGGTCTCCAGGTGTATGGTGCATGGTCTCCAGGTGTATGGTCTCCAGGTGTATGGTCTCCAGGTGTATGGTGTATGGTCTCCAGGTGTCTGGTGAATGGTCTCCAGGTGTATGGTGCATGGTCTCCAGGTGTATGGTGTCTGGTCTCCAGGTGTATGGTCTCCAGGTGTATGGTGTATGGTCTCCAGGTGTATGGTCTCCAGGTGTATGGTGTATGGTCTCCAGGTGTATGGTGTATGGTCTCCAGTTGTATGGTGTATGGTCTCCAGGTGTATGGTGTATGGTCTCCAGGTGTATGGTGTATGGTCTCCAGGTGTATGGTGTCTGGTCTCCAGGTGTATGGTGTATGGTCTCCAGGTGTCTGGTGAATGGTCTCCAGGTGTGTGGTGTATGGTCTCCAGGTGTATGGTGTATGGTCTCCAGGTGTATGGTGTATGGTCTCCAGGTGTATGGTGTATGGTCTCCAGATGTATGGTGTATGGTCTCCAGGTGTATGGTGTATGGTCTCCAGGTGTCTGGTGAATGGTCTCCAGGTGTATGGTGTATGGTCTTCAGGTGTATGGTGCATGGTCTCCAGGTGTATGGTGTATGGTCTCCAGGTGTATGGTGCATGGTCTCCAGGTGTTTGGTCTCCAGGTGTATGCTGTATGGTCTCCAGGTGTATGGTGTATGGTCTCCAGGTGTATGGTGCATGGTCTCCAGGTGTATGGTCTCCAGGTGTCTGGTCTCCAGGTGTATGGTGTATGGTCTCCAGGTGTATGGTGTATGGTCTCCAGGTGTCTGGTGAATGGTCTCCAGGTGTATGGTGCATGGTCTCCAGGTGTGTGGTGTATGGTCTCCAGGTGTATGGTGTATGGTCTCCAGGTGTATGGTGTATGGTCTCCAGATGTATGGTGTATGGTCTCCAGGTGTATGGTGTATGGTCTCCAGGTGTCTGGTGAATGGTCTCCAGGTGTATGGTGTATGGTCTCCAGGTGTATGGTGCATGGTCTCCAGGTGTATGGTCTCCAGGTGTATGGTGTATGGTCTCCAGGTGAATGGTGTCTGGTCTCCAGGTGTATGGTGTATGGTCTCCAGGTGTATGGTCTCCAGGTGTATGGTGTATGGTCTCCAGGTGTATGGTGTATGGTCTCCAGTTGTATGGTGTATGGTCTCCAGGTGTATGGTGTATGGTCTCCAGGTGTATGGTGTCTGGTCTCCAGGTGTATGGTGTATGGTCTCCAGGTGTATGGTGTATGGTCTCCAGGTGTATGGTGTCTGGTCTCCAGGTGTATGGTGTATGGTCTCCAGGTGTCTGGTGAATGGTCTCCAGGTGTGTGGTGTATGGTCTCCAGGTGTATGGTGTATGGTCTCCAGGTGTATGGTGTATGGTCTCCAGGTGTATGGTGTATGGTCTCCAGATGTATGGTGTATGGTCTCCAGGTGTATGGTGTATGGTCTCCAGGTGTCTGGTGAATGGTCTCCAGGTGTATGGTGTATGGTCTTCAGGTGTATGGTGCATGGTCTCCAGGTGTATGGTGTATGGTCTCCAGGTGTATGGTGCATGGTCTCCAGGTGTTTGGTCTCCAGGTGTATGCTGTATGGTCTCCAGGTGTATGGTGTATGGTCTCCAGGTGTATGGTGCATGGTCTCCAGGTGTATGGTCTCCAGGTGTCTGGTCTCCAGGTGTATGGTGTATGGTCTCCAGGTGTATGGTGTATGGTCTCCAGGTGTCTGGTGAATGGTCTCCAGGTGTATGGTGCATGGTCTCCAGGTGTGTGGTGTATGGTCTCCAGGTGTATGGTGTATGGTCTCCAGGTGTATGGTGTATGGTCTCCAGATGTATGGTGTATGGTCTCCAGGTGTATGGTGTATGGTCTCCAGGTGTCTGGTGAATGGTCTCCAGGT
This sequence comes from Blennius ocellaris, assembly GCF_963422515.1. Lineage (NCBI taxonomy): Eukaryota > Metazoa > Chordata > Actinopteri > Blenniiformes > Blenniidae > Blennius > Blennius ocellaris. The sequence goes on along the minus strand of NC_137652.1, from coordinate 32,133,454 downwards.
GTATGGTGTATGGTCTCCAGGTGTATGGTGCATGGTCTCCAGGTGTATGGTCTCCAGGTGTATGGTGTATGGTCTCCAGGTGTATGGTGCATGGTCTCCAGGTGTATGGTCTCCAGGTGTATGGTGTATGGTCTCCAGGTGTATGGTGCATGGTCTCCAGGTGTATGGTCTCCAGGTGTATGGTCTCCAGGTGTATGGCGTATGGTCTCCAGGTGTATGGTGTATGGTCTCCAGGTGTCTGGTGAATGGTCTCCAGGTGTATGGTGCATGGTCTCCAGGTGTGTGGTGTATGGGCTCCAGGTGTATGGTGTATGGTCTCCAGGTGTATGGTGTATGGTCTCCAGGTGTATGGTGTCTGGTCTCCAGGTGTATGGTGCATGGTCTCCAGGTGTATGGTCTCCAGGTGTATGGTGTATGGTCTCCAGGTGTATGGTGCATGGTCTCCAGGTGTATGGTGTATGGTCTCCAGATGTATGGTGTATGGTCTCCAGGTGTATGGTGTATGGTCTCCAGTTGTATGGTGTATGGTCTCCAGGTGTATGGTGTATGGTCTCCAGGTGTATGGTGTATGGTCTACAGGTGTATGGTGTCTGGTCTCCAGGTGTATGGTCTCCAGGTGTATGGTGTATGGTCTCCAGGTGTATGGTCTCCAGGTGTATGGTGTATGGTCTCCAGGTGTGTGGTGTATGGTCTCCAGGTGTATGGTCTCCAGGTGTATGGTGTCTGGTCTCCAGGTGTATGGTGTATGGTCTCCAGGTGTGTGGTGTATGGTCTCCAGGTGTATGGTGGATGGTCTCTAGGTGTATGGTGTATGGTCTCCAGGTGTATGGTGTATGGTCTCCAGGTGTATGGTGTCTGGTCTCCAGGTGTATGGTGCATGGTCTCCAGGTGTATGGTGTATGGTCTCCAGGTGTATGGTGCATGGTCTCCAGGTGTATGGTGTATGGTCTCCAGGTGTATGGTGTATGGTCTCCATGTGTATGGTGTATGGTCTCCAGGTGTATGGTGTCTGGTCTCCAGGTGTATGGTGTATGGTCTCCAGGTGTGTGGTGTATGGTCTCCAGGTGTATGGTGGATGGTCTCTAGGTGTATGGTGTATGGTCTCCAGGTGTATGGTGTATGGTCTCCAGGTGTATGGTGTCTGGTCTCCAGGTGTATGGTGCATGGTCTCCAGGTGTATGGTGTATGGTCTCCAGGTGTATGGTGCATGGTCTCCAGGTGTATGGTGTATGGTCTCAAGGTGTATGGTGTATGGTCTCCAGGTGTATGGTGTATGGTCTCCAGATGTTTGGTGTATGGTCTCCAGGTGTATGGTGTATGGTCTCCAGGTGTATGGTGTCTGGTCTCCAGGTGTATGGTCTCCAGGTGTATGGTGTATGGTCTCCAGGTGTATGGTGTATGGTCTCCAGGTGTATGGTGTATGGTCTCCAGTTGTATGGTGTATGGTCTCCAGGTGTATCGTGCATGGTCTCCAGGTGTGTGGTGAATGGTCTCCAGGTGTATGGTGTATGGTCTCCAGGTGTATGGTGTATGGTCTCCAGATGTATGGTGTATGGTCTCCAGGTGTATGGTGTATGGTCTCCAGGTGTCTGGTGAATGGTCTCTAGGTGTATGGTGTATGGTCTCCAGGTGTATGGTGCATGGTCTCCAGGTGTATGGTCTCCAGGTGTATGGTGTATGGTCTCCAGGTGTATGGTGCATGGTCTCCAGGTGTATGGTCTCCAGGTGTATGCTGTATGGTCTCCAGGTGTATGGTGTATGGTCTCCAGGTGTATGGTGCATGGTCTCCAGGTGTATGGTCTCCAGGTGTATGGTCTCCAGGTGTATGGTGTATGGTCTCCAGGTGTCTGGTGAATGGTCTCCAGGTGTATGGTGCATGGTCTCCAGGTGTATGGTGTCTGGTCTCCAGGTGTATGGTCTCCAGGTGTATGGTGTATGGTCTCCAGGTGTATGGTCTCCAGGTGTATGGTGTATGGTCTCCAGGTGTATGGTGTATGGTCTCCAGTTGTATGGTGTATGGTCTCCAGGTGTATGGTGTATGGTCTCCAGGTGTATGGTGTCTGGTCTCCAGGTGTATGGTGTATGGTCTCCAGGTGTCTGGTGAATGGTCTCCAGGTGTATGGTGCATGGTCTCCAGGTGTGTGGTGTATGGTCTCCAGGTGTATGGTGTATGGTCTCCAGGTGTATGGTGTATGGTCTCCAGGTGTATGGTGTATGGTCTCCAGGTGTATGGTGCATGGTCTCCAGGTGTATGGTCTCCAGGTGTATGGTGTATGGTCTCCAGGTGTATGGTGCATGGTCTCCAGGTGTATGGTCTCCAGGTGTATGCTGTATGGTCTCCAGGTGTATGGTGTATGGTATCCAGGTGTATGGTGCATGGTCTCCAGGTGTATGGTCTCCAGGTGTCTGGTCTCCAGGTGTATGGTGTATGGTCTCCAGGTGTATGGTGTATGGTCTCCAGGTGTATGGTGTATGGTCTCCAGGTGTATGGTGTCTGGTCTCCAGGTGTATGGTCTCCAGGTGTATGGTGTATGGTCTCCAGGTGTATGGTGTATGGTCTCCAGTTGTATGGTGTATGGTCTCCAGGTGTATCGTGCATGGTCTCCAGGTGTGTGGTGAATGGTCTCCAGGTGTATGGTGTATGGTCTCCAGGTGTATGGTGTATGGTCTCCAGATGTATGGTGTATGGTCTCCAGGTGTATGGTGTATGGTCTCCAGGTGTCTGGTGAATGGTCTCTAGGTGTATGGTGTATGGTCTCCAGGTGTATGGTGCATGGTCTCCAGGTGTATGGTCTCCAGGTGTATGGTGTATGGTCTCCAGGTGTATGGTGCATGGTCTCCAGGTGTATGGTCTCCAGGTGTATGCTGTATGGTCTCCAGGTGTATGGTGTATGGTCTCCAGGTGTATGGTGCATGGTCTCCAGGTGTATGGTCTCCAGGTGTATGGTCTCCAGGTGTATGGTGTATGGTCTCCAGGTGTCTGGTGAATGGTCTCCAGGTGTATGGTGCATGGTCTCCAGGTGTATGGTGTCTGGTCTCCAGGTGTATGGTCTCCAGGTGTATGGTGTATGGTCTCCAGGTGTATGGTCTCCAGGTGTATGGTGTATGGTCTCCAGGTGTATGGTGTATGGTCTCCAGTTGTATGGTGTATGGTCTCCAGGTGTATGGTGTATGGTCTCCAGGTGTATGGTGTATGGTCTCCAGGTGTCTGGTGAATGGTCTCCAGGTGTATGGTGCATGGTCTCCAGGTGTGTGGTGTATGGTCTCCAGGTGTATGGTGTATGGTCTCCAGGTGTATGGTGTATGGTCTCCAGGTGTATGGTGTATGGTCTCCAGGTGTATGGTGCATGGTCTCCAGGTGTATGGTCTCCAGGTGTATGGTGTATGGTCTCCAGGTGTATGGTGCATGGTCTCCAGGTGTATGGTCTCCAGGTGTATGCTGTATGGTCTCCAGGTGTATGGTGTATGGTATCCAGGTGTATGGTGCATGGTCTCCAGGTGTATGGTCTCCAGGTGTCTGGTCTCCAGGTGTATGGTGTATGGTCTCCAGGTGTATGGTGTATGGTCTCCAGGTGTCTGGTGAATGGTCTCCAGGTGTATGGTGCATGGTCTCCAGGTGTGTGGTGTATGGTCTCCAGATGTATGGTGTATGGTCTCCAGGTGTATGGTGTATGGTCTCCAGGTGTCTGGTGAATGGTCTCCAGGTGTATGGTGTATGGTCTCCAGGTGTATGGTGCATGGTCTCCAGGTGTATGGTCTCCAGGTGTATGGTGTATGGTCTCCAGGTGTATGGTGCATGGTCTCCAGGTGTATGGTCTCCAGGTGTATGGTGTATGGTCTCCAGGTGTATGGTGCATGGTCTCCAGGTGTATGGTCTCCAGGTGTATGCTGTATGGTCTCCAGGTGTATGGTGTATGGTCTCCAGGTGTATGGTGCATGGTCTCCAGGTGTATGGTCTCCAGGTGTATGGTCTCCAGGTGTATGGTGTATGGTCTCCAGGTGTCTGGTGAATGGTCTCCAGGTGTATGGTGCATGGTCTCCAGGTGTATGGTGTCTGGTCTCCAGGTGTATGGTGTATGGTCTCCAGGTGTATGGTCTCCAGGTGTATGGTGTATGGTCTCCAGTTGTATGGTGTATGGTCTCCAGGTGTATGGTGTATGGTCTCCAGGTGTATGGTGTCTGGTCTCCAGGTGTATGGTGTATGGTCTCCAGGTGTCTGGTGAATGGTCTCCAGGTGTATGGTGTATGGTCTCCAGGTGTATGGTGTATGGTCTCCAGATGTATGGTGTATGGTCTCCAGGTGTATGGTGTATGGTCTCCAGGTGTCTGGTGAATGGTCTCCAGGTGTATGGTGTATGGTCTCCAGGTGTATGGTGCATGGTCTCCAGGTGTATGGTCTCCAGGTGTATGGTGTATGGTCTCCAGGTGTATGGTGCATGGTCTCCAGGTGTATGGTCTCCAGGTGTATGCTGTATGGTCTCCAGGTGTATGGTGTATGGTCTCCAGGTGTATGGTGCATGGTCTCCAGGTGTATGGTCTCCAGGTGTCTGGTCTCCAGGTGTATGTTGTATGGTCTCCAGGTGTATGGTGTATGGTCTCCAGGTGTCTGGTGAATGGTCTCCAGGTGTATGGTGCATGGTCTCCAGGTGTGTGGTGTATGGTCTCCAGGTGTATGGTGTATGGTCTCCAGGTGTATGGTGTATGGTCTCCAGATGTATGGTGTATGGTCTCCAGGTGTATGGTGTATGGTCTCCAGGTGTCTGGTGAATGGTCTCCAGGTGTATGGTGTATGGTCTCCAGGTGTATGGTGCATGGTCTCCAGGTGTATGGTCTCCAGGTGTATGGTGTATGGTCTCCAGGTGTCTGGTGAATGGTCTCCAGGTGTATGGTCTCCAGGTGTATGGTCTCCAGGTGTATGGTCTCCAGGTGTATGGTCTCCAGGTGTATGGTGTATGGTCTCCAGGTGTATGGTGCATGGTCTCCAGGTGTATGGTCTCCAGGTGTATGGTCTCCAGGTGTATGGCGTATGGTCTCCAGGTGTATGGTGTATGGTCTCCAGGTGTCTGGTGAATGGTCTCCAGGTGTATGGTGCATGGTCTCCAGGTGTGTGGTGTATGGGCTCCAGGTGTATGGTGTATGGTCTCCAGGTGTATGGTGTATGGTCTCCAGGTGTATGGTGTCTGGTCTCCAGGTGTATGGTGCATGGTCTCCAGGTGTATGGTGTATGGTCTCCAGGTGTATGGTGTATGGTCTCCAGGTGTATGGTGCATGGTCTCCAGGTGTATGGTGTATGGTCTCCAGATGTATGGTGTATGGTCTCCAGGTGTATGGTGTATGGTCTCCAGTTGTATGGTGTATGGTCTCCAGGTGTATGGTGTATGGTCTCCAGGTGTATGGTGTATGGTCTACAGGTGTATGGTGTCTGGTCTCCAGGTGTATGGTCTCCAGGTGTATGGTGTATGGTCTCCAGGTGTATGGTCTCCAGGTGTATGGTGTATGGTCTCCAGGTGTGTGGTGTATGGTCTCCAGGTGTATGGTCTCCAGGTGTATGGTGTCTGGTCTCCAGGTGTATGGTGTATGGTCTCCAGGTGTGTGGTGTATGGTCTCCAGGTGTATGGTGGATGGTCTCTAGGTGTATGGTGTATGGTCTCCAGGTGTATGGTGTATGGTCTCCAGGTGTATGGTGTCTGGTCTCCAGGTGTATGGTGCATGGTCTCCAGGTGTATGGTGTATGGTCTCCAGGTGTATGGTGCGTGGTCTCCAGGTGTATGGTGTATGGTCTCCAGGTGTATGGTGTATGGTCTCCATGTGTATGGTGTATGGTCTCCAGGTGTATGGTGTCTGGTCTCCAGGTGTATGGTGTATGGTCTCCAGGTGTGTGGTGTATGGTCTCCAGGTGTATGGTGGATGGTCTCTAGGTGTATGGTGTATGGTCTCCAGGTGTATGGTGTATGGTCTCCAGGTGTATGGTGTCTGGTCTCCAGGTGTATGGTGCATGGTCTCCAGGTGTATGGTGTATGGTCTCCAGGTGTATGGTGCATGGTCTCCAGGTGTATGGTGTATGGTCTCCAGGTGTATGGTGTATGGTCTCCATGTGTATGGTGTATGGTCTCCAGGTGTATGGTGTCTGGTCTCCAGGTGTATGGTGTATGGTCTCCAGGTGTGTGGTGTATGGTCTCCAGGTGTATGGTGGATGGTCTCTAGGTGTATGGTGTATGGTCTCCAGGTGTATGGTGTATGGTCTCCAGGTGTATGGTGTCTGGTCTCCAGGTGTATGGTGCATGGTCTCCAGGTGTATGGTGTATGGTCTCCAGGTGTATGGTGCATGGTCTCCAGGTGTATGGTGTATGGTCTCAAGGTGTATGGTGTATGGTCTCCAGGTGTATGGTGTATGGTCTCCAGATGTTTGGTGTATGGTCTCCAGGTGTATGGTGTATGGTCTCCAGGTGTATGGTGTCTGGTCTCCAGGTGTATGGTCTCCAGGTGTATGGTGTATGGTCTCCAGGTGTATGGTGTATGGTCTCCAGTTGTATGGTGTATGGTCTCCAGGTGTATGGTGTATGGTCTCCAGGTGCATGGTGCATGGTCTCCAGGTGTGTGGTGAATGGTCTCCAGGTGTATGGTGTATGGTCTCCAGGTGTATGGTGTATGGTCTCCAGATGTATGGTGTATGGTCTCCAGGTGTATGGTGTATGGTCTCCAGGTGTCTGGTTAATGGTCTCCAGGTGTATGGTGTATGGTCTCCAGGTGTATGGTGCATGGTCTCAAGGTGTATGGTCTCCAGGTGTATGGTGTATGGTCTCCAGGTGTATGGTGCATGGTCTCCAGGTGTATGGTCTCCAGGTGTATGCTGTATGGTCTCCAGGTGTATGGTGTATGGTCTCCAGGTGTATGGTGCATGGTCTCCAGGTGTATGGTCTCCAGGTGTATGGTCTCCAGGTGTATGTTGTATGGTCTCCAGGTGTCTGGTGAATGGTCTCCAGGTGTATGGTGCATGGTCTCCAGGTGTATGGTGTCTGGTCTCCAGGTGTATGGTCTCCAGGTGTATGGTGTATGGTCTCCAGGTGTATGGTCTCCAGGTGTATGGTGTATGGTCTCCAGTTGTATGGTGTATGGTCTCCAGGTGTATGGTGTATGGTCTCCAGGTGTATGGTGTCTGGTCTCCAGGTGTATGGTGTATGGTCTCCAGGTGTCTGGTGAATGGTCTCCAGGTGTATGGTGCATGGTCTCCAGGTGTGTGGTGTATGGTCTCCAGGTGTATGGTGTATGGTCTCCAGGTGTATGGTGTATGGTCTCCAGGTGTATGGTGCATGGTCTCCAGGTGTATGGTCTCCAGGTGTATGCTGTATGGTCTCCAGGTGTATGGTGTATGGTATCCAGGTGTATGGTGCATGGTCTCCAGGTGTATGGTCTCCAGGTGTCTGGTCTCCAGGTGTATGGTGTATGGTCTCCAGGTGTATGGTGTATGGTCTCCAGGTGTCTGGTGAATGGTCTCCAGGTGTATGGTGCATGGTCTCCAGGTGTGTGGTGTATGGTCTCCAGATGTATGGTGTATGGTCTCCAGGTGTATGGTGTATGGTCTCCAGGTGTCTGGTGAATGGTCTCCAGGTGTATGGTGTATGGTCTCCAGGTGTATGGTGCATGGTCTCCAGGTGTATGGTCTCCAGGTGTATGGTGTATGGTCTCCAGGTGTATGGTGCATGGTCTCCAGGTGTATGGTCTCCAGGTGTATGCTGTATGGTCTCCAGGTGTATGGTGTATGGTCTCCAGGTGTATGGTCTCCAGGTGTCTGGTCTCCAGGTGTATGGTGTATGGTCTCCAGGTGTATGGTGTATGGTCTCCAGGTGTCTGGTGAATGGTCTCCAGGTGTATGGTGCATGGTCTCCAGGTGTGTGGTGTATGGTCTCCAGATGTATGGTGTATGGTCTCCAGGTGTATGGTGTATGGTCTCCAGGTGTCTGGTGAATGGTCTCCAGGTGTATGGTGTATGGTCTCCAGGTGTATGGTGCATGGTCTCCAGGTGTATGGTCTCCAGGTGTATGGTGTATGGTCTCCAGGTGTATGGTGCATGGTCTCCAGGTGTATGGTCTCCAGGTGTATGCTGTATGGTCTCCAGGTGTATGGTGTATGGTCTCCAGGTGTATGGTGCATGGTCTCCAGGTGTATGGTCTCCAGGTGTATGGTCTCCAGGTGTATGGTGTATGGTCTCCAGGTGTCTGGTGAATGGTCTCCAGGTGTATGGTGCATGGTCTCCAGGTGTATGGTGTCTGGTCTCCAGGTGTATGGTGTATGGTCTCCAGGTGTATGGTCTCCAGGTGTATGGTGTATGGTCTCCAGTTGTATGGTGTATGGTCTCCAGGTGTATGGTGTATGGTCTCCAGGTGTATGGTGTCTGGTCTCCAGGTGTATGGTGTATGGTCTCCAGGTGTCTGGTGAATGGTCTCCAGGTGTATGGTGTATGGTCTCCAGGTGTATGGTGTATGGTCTCCAGATGTATGGTGTATGGTCTCCAGGTGTATGGTGTATGGTCTCCAGGTGTCTGGTGAATGGTCTCCAGGTGTATGGTGTATGGTCTCCAGGTGTATGGTGCATGGTCTCCAGGTGTATGGTCTCCAGGTGTATGGTGTATGGTCTCCAGGTGTATGGTGCATGGTCTCCAGGTGTATGGTCTCCAGGTGTATGCTGTATGGTCTCCAGGTGTATGGTGTATGGTCTCCAGGTGTATGGTGCATGGTCTCCAGGTGTATGGTCTCCAGGTGTCTGGTCTCCAGGTGTATGTTGTATGGTCTCCAGGTGTATGGTGTATGGTCTCCAGGTGTCTGGTGAATGGTCTCCAGGTGTATGGTGCATGGTCTCCAGGTGTGTGGTGTATGGTCTCCAGGTGTATGGTGTATGGTCTCCAGGTGTATGGTGTATGGTCTCCAGATGTATGGTGTATGGTCTCCAGGTGTATGGTGTATGGTACCAAGGTGTCTGGTGAATGGTCTCCAGGTGTATGGTGTATGGTCTCCAGGTGTATGGTGCATGGTCTCCAGGTGTATGGTCTCCAGGTGTATGGTGTATGGTCTCCAGGTGTATGGTGCATGGTCTCCAGGTGTATGGTCTCCAGGTGTATGGTCTCCAGGTGTATGGTCTCCAGGTGTATGGTGTATGGTCTCCAGGTGTCTGGTGAATGGTCTCCAGGTGTATGGTGCATGGTCTCCAGGTGTGTGGTGTATGGGCTCCAGGTGTATGGTGTATGGTCTCCAGGTGTATGGTGTATGGTCTCCAGGTGTATGGTGTATGGTCTCCAGGTGTATGGTGTCTGGTCTCCAGGTGTATGGTGCATGGTCTCCAGGTGTATGGTGTATGGTCTCCAGGTGTATGGTGTATGGTCTCCAGGTGTATGGTGTATGGTCTCCAGATGTATGGTGTATGGTCTCCAGGTGTATGGTGTATGGTCTCCAGTTGTATGGTGTATGGTCTCCAGGTGTATGGTGTATGGTCTCCAGGTGTATGGTGTATGGTCTACAGGTGTATGGTGTCTGGTCTCCAGGTGTATGGTCTCCAGGTGTATGGTGTATGGTCTCCAGGTGTATGGTCTCCAGGTGTATGGTGTATGGTCTCCAGGTGTATGGTGTATGGTCTCCAGGTGTATGGTGTCTGGTCTCCAGGTGTATGGTGTCTGGTCTCCAGGTGTATGGTGTATGGTCTCCAGGTGTGTGGTGTATGGTCTCCAGGTGTATGGTGGATGGTCTCTAGGTGTATGGTGTATGGTCTCCAGGTGTATGGTGTATGGTCTCCAGGTGTATGGTGTCTGGTCTCCAGGTGTATGGTGTATGGTCTCCAGGTGTATGGTGTATGGTCTCCAGGTGTATGGTGCATGGTCTCCAGGTGTATGGTGTATGGTCTCCAGGTGTATGGTGTATGGTCTCCAGGTGTATGGTGTATGGTCTCCATGTGTATGGTGTATGGTCTCCAGATGTATGGTGTATGGTCTCCAGGTGTATGGTGTCTGGTCTCCAGGTGTATGGTGTATGGTCTCCAGGTGTGTGGTGTATGGTCTCCAGGTGTATGGTGCATGGTCTCCAGGTGTATGGTGCATGGTCTCCAGGTGTATGGTCTCCAGGTGTATGCTGTATGGTCTCCAGGTGTATGGTGTCTGGTCTCCAGGTGTATGGTGCATGGTCTCCAGGTGTATGGTGGATGGTCTCTAGGTGTATGGTGTATGGTCTCCAGGTGTATGGTGTATGGTCTCCAGGTGTATGGTGTCTGGTCTCCAGGTGTATGGTGCATGGTCTCCAGGTGTATGGTGTATGGTCTCCAGGTGTATGGTGTATGGTCTCCAGGTGTATGGTGCATGGTCTCCAGGTGTATGGTGTATGGTCTCCAGGTGTATGGTGTATGGTCTCCATGTGTATGGTGTATGGTCTCCAGATGTATGGTGTATGGTCTCCAGGTGTATGGTGTATGGTCTCCAGGTGTATGGTGTCTGGTCTCCAGGTGTATGGTGGATGGTCTCTAGGTGTATGGTGCATGGTCTCCAGGTGTATGGTGCATGGTCTCCAGGTGTATGGTGCATGGTCTCCAGGTGTATGGTGTATGGTCTCCAGGTGTATGGTGTATGGTCTCCAGGTGTATGGTGTATGGTCTCCAGGTGTATGGTGTCTGGTCTCCAGGTGTATGGTGTATGGTCTCCAGGTGTGTGGTGTATGGTCTCCAGGTGTATGGTGGATGGTCTCTAGGTGTATGGTGTATGGTCTCCAGGTGTATGGTGTATGGTCTCCAGGTGTATGGTGTATGGTCTCCAGGTGTATGGTGTCTGGTCTCCAGGTGTATGGTCTCCAGGTGTATGGTGTATGGTCTCCAGGTGTATGGTGTATGGTCTCCAGTTGTATGGTGTATGGTCTCCAGGTGTATGGTGTATGGTCTCCAGGTGTATGGTGCATGGTCTCCAGGTGTGTGGTGTATGGTCTCCAGGTGTATGGTGTATGGTCTCCAGGTGTATGGTGTATGGTCTCCAGATGTATGGTGTATGGTCTCCAGGTGTATGGTGTATGGTCTCCAGGTGTCTGGTGAATGGTCTCCAGGTGTATGGTGTGTGGTCTCCAGGTGTATGGTGCATGGTCTCCAGGTGTATGGTCTCCAGGTGTATGGTGTATGGTCTCCAGGTGTATGGTGTATGGTCTCCAGGTGTATGGTCTCCAGGTGTATGCTGTATGGTCTCCAGGTGTATGGTGTATGGTCTCCAGGTGTATGGTGTGTGGTCTCCAGGTGTATGGTGCATGGTCTCCAGGTGTATGGTCTCCAGGTGTATGCTGTATGGTCTCCAGGTGTATGGTGTATGGTCTCCAGGTGTATGGTGAATGGTCTCCAGGTGTATGGTGCATGGTCTCCAGGTGTATGGTGTCTGGTCTCCAGGTGTATGGTCTCCAGGTGTATGGTGTATGGTCTCCAGGTGTATGGTCTCCAGGTGTATGGTCTCCAGGTGTATGGTGTATGGTCTCCAGGTGTCTGGTGAATGGTCTCCAGGTGTATGGTGCATGGTCTCCAGGTGTATGGTGTCTGGTCTCCAGGTGTATGGTCTCCAGGTGTATGGTGTATGGTCTCCAGGTGTATGGTCTCCAGGTGTATGGTGTATGGTCTCCAGGTGTATGGTGTATGGTCTCCAGGTGTATGGTGTATGGTCTCCAGGTGTATGGTGTCTGGTCTCCAGGTGTATGGTGTATGGTCTCCAGGTGTCTGGTGAATGGTCTCCAGGTGTGTGGTGTATGGTCTCCAGGTGTATGGTGTATGGTCTCCAGGTGTATGGTGTATGGTCTCCAGATGTATGGTGTATGGTCTCCAGGTGTATGGTGTATGGTCTCCAGGTGTCTGGTGAATGGTCTCCAGGTGTATGGTGTATGGTCTCCAGGTGTATGGTGCATGGTCTCCAGGTGTATGGTGTATGGTCTCCAGGTGTATGGTGCATGGTCTCCAGGTGTATGGTGTCTGGTCTCCAGGTGTATGGTGTATGGTCTCCAGGTGTGTGGTGTATGGTGAAGATGTCTTATAATTGCAAATAGAAATCAGGCGAGACCATTATTTTCATTAATTTGCTCCAAGTTAAACAGTACTTTACTGCAAATTCCTACAGTAATTTTCTTTCATATTTCTTGTAGTAACAAAGGAGTACGTTCAGTATTGCAATGAGGTGAAATTAGGCATAAACCTATGAAGGATTCTTTTTTTCATTGCAATTTGAAAACAGGCAAGACCATTATTTTTGACCAACAGATTGAAGTTTAACAGTACTTTTCTCCAATTTCTACATAATTTTCTTTCAAATTACTTGTAGTAACAAGGAACATTTCTATTATGGTAATGAAGTGAAATTGGGTGTAAACCTATGAAAGATTCTGTTTTATTGACATTTGAAAACAGGCAATAAACCATTATTTTCGTTAATTTGCTCCAAGTTAAACAGTACTTTAGTCCAAATTTCTACAGTAATTGTCTTTCATATTTCTTGTAGTAACAAAGGAGTGTGCCTCGGACTGCACTGAGGTGAAATTAAGCATAAACCTATGAAGGATTATTTTTTATTGCAATTTGAAAACAGGCGAGAGACCATCATTCGGTCTGTCTGTCTGTGTCAATATGTCGTTGCTTTCAAGGGCCTTTATTTTGAAGGGTTTCCTTTCAGCGTTGCGGCCGTACACTGTCTTGTGTTTTACCGTAAAGGCGCTAATAAAAGTGCAGTTAAAATCAAGTCCGTGCTCACTTGAAGGCAGTAAGCGAGGCGGCGGACAAAAGCTACTCACGTCCTCCGGTTTTCCCAGAGCGGCGGCGGCGCACGAGCTCAGCTTCCTGACGAAGTCCTCCGAGAAGGAGGCGGCCGGCAGGTTGGAATGAAGGTCGATGAAAGGCATTGCTGGACGCTGAAGACCCGCTGGCTGCACGGTGGACAGAGAGAGAAGGAAAGACACAGAGAGAGAGAGAGCGATAGAGAGACCGGGTTGGACGGAGAGAGAGAGAGAGAGAGAGAGAGGGGTGTGGGGGTCGTGATGATCGAATTTGAACGAATCGTTCAAAACCCGCGAGTCACTTTACTGAACAGTGACTCGCGAGTTATCACATTTATTAACTCGTTCACTGAGTCATTCTTGATACAGCCTCCAGCTGCAGATAGGAAAATATAAATGTCACTGTTCTGCAGCTCGTCTAACTCCAGTACTCACTTTAGTCGCCCTGTGAGAAAAGCAGCTGTAATGCTAAAAGAGCTGCTAAAAGCAGCTTGTAGCTGAGCCGCTAACACAAGCTGCTAAGCGCAGCAGCTTCCGGCTCCTTAGATTCACATGAGGCTTTCAGCAGCTCGAGTCAGCTTGTAGGTGTAGTTCAGCACGAATGACCGACTCACATCGCTTCAGTCGTTCAGCTCACATGCCCGAGTCACCTCGAGACTCGAAAGAGTCGTTCACTGAATCGGTCAGTAGCACTTCACTGTGTCGTTCACCTCATGAGCGGTGAGCCCTCCGCCCCTCCCTCACCTGAAAATCTGTAGCTCCGCTCCACTCAGAAAGTTTGAGTGACGGCGGAGAAGAAAAAAAGACACATGTTGTTTGTTTCACAAAGTGTGTAGAGATTAATACATGAATAAAGACACAATAAACAATGTTCAAATACAACTGTAGCAGGTATTGTGTTACATTTAATATTGTCCCCTATCCACCTTATTCCGCCCCGCCCACTTTTACTTCTGTCCCTCACTTCCTGTTTGAAACGCACTTCCGGTTACAGCGAAATCGCATTCATTTCTACGGAGAATTACTGGGAAGACTTGCGTCTAAAATATCACATAAGGTAGGTTATTTTGCTTCAAATGTGCTATGATCATGTACACCAACGAGTAAACGATGCATTGCTTGTGTTGATAGTTTGAAAAGGACTTTGAGGTGTTTATATAGCCCGTTTGCCGGTCAGATCGCATCCCTTCTGTGTGCTCAGTACGGAGCTCCTCTTCACTGAGGAGAGCAAACAACAACAATCTGGAGGATTCTTAAGTGTGGAAACACAATATTCCATATAGAGCTGACTTTATTACAGACTACAGTCTAAATCAGAGTGTGTCCAGTGCTACATGCTGTCATTATAGTGCCGCAGCGCGGAGTTGGTAGTGTTTACAAGACGACAGGCTAACGCAGCCGGTCGAGCGATTCTTAAGCCGCGTCTTGCTTAGGATATTAAGGCATCTATTAAACAAACCCAGCCACTAAAAACTACCCACAACATGCTTTGTAAAGATAGTGGTGGTGTGATAATGTTTCAAACGTAGTAGTGTTTGTGCGTAATATTCACACTCATCTAGTAGCCACTAGAAAGACACAGACAGCTGTTAAATCATTTGATAGTTGTGTTGTTTTAAAAGATTTTAATGAATGCTCACTACCATCACCTTAGGCCCATACATTTGATGATGATAATGTAGTCTAGTCTATTCTAAAACTGAGAACAGTAAAGCATGGATGTAAAAACTAAAGTACAGCTACGTTATCTCTTATTATACTTTCTGTTGCACCAATAGTCTGTTATATTTTATTTCCATTTGTAAAACTTTGTTTTTCTGACTCTGCTAATTCCTTGTCTTTCACCGTCTGTCACAGAAACATGGAGAGAACGACATGGGAAGAGACCACACATGCACTGAGGAGCTCAGGAGGAATATCTTTGGCTCACCCTAGAGATATTTCAGAGCGGGTGGATGACATGAGAAGATGACCGGAAATAGTATATGCCGACATTTTTAATTATTTTGTTTTGTTATTTTCATTTAAACGACAAGCAAAATAATTCACACTTTTTATGAGAGGTTAATTCTTTTAATGTACAAATAAACAAAGCCTACATTGGCAACACCACTTGGAAATAGGTTTGTTTTTTTAATAATCTGTTCATGTACATTATGACCTGCTGGAATTGTCTCCCTGGGCAGCCAAGGGATGGAACTCCTCAGCTTCTCCTCCATGATGTCGAACCACAGCGATGTAATCTTGCTGACTTGTGACTGTAACACATGAAATCTTTCCGCAAGGTCGTCCTGCAGAAAATTTAGGCGGAGCTTCATCAGTGACATAAAGATCTGATCACAAGCGTCCATCTGAAAGGAATTTTTGTAATCTTTTGTCAGCTGATCAGCCAAAAAACCAAAACCTTCCAAGGGCAAACCAGTGTACAGCAGGCTTAAGTGATCAGAGCGTAGCAGTTGTCTGTACAGTTCGGGGACCTGAACACTGTGTTGCCTGATCACATTTAAGTGGCTGGTCTAATATTGGCCCAGTATCTGTATAGTCGTGGTCAGGAGGAAGTGAAGGTGTTTCTTCTTCATGGGTATCGTCTTCCACAGCACAGCTGGCAGATGCAGCTGAAGACACAGACACATTCAATTAGTTTTTAAGAAATTATACAACATTTTTTTATTGATTTTTTTTACCAGAGGTGGGTAGGGTAGAGTATAAAAATGTATACTTAAGAGTAACGTTATTACAAAACAATAGTCGGGGTTACTCACTGTGATACCACCACCAAAGCAAGAAAAACAATCATTTTGGAAGCAGTGCAAGACACACAAGTGGTTTTATATTGTGAAAATAAAGCTTATTAACAAAAAATATTCAAATGCATTACAGGTATATTACTTTAGGGTGTCAGAAAATGACTCATAAACGTACAAGTTTATGAAAATGTTGCTCAAGTTAACTGCAGTGAGCTAGTGTGAATGTAGCTAGCTAACAGTGTACTGCCCACCTCTGGTTTTCATAGTTTAACAACATGTTACATAAAACACATCACATAGTAACTTAACATAATTTTAACAAATCAAAGAATGAAGTGATTGTTTTTGATTGGAGATCAGGCCTCGTCAAACGGCTTGTTTAAAGTCGATATCAACTTACTTGATGGTCTCACAAGCACCCCACGAGGTTTCTTCAGAGGAGCGACGTAGCCCAACCATTTCTCTGGGTAAGGATGTTCAGGTGGAGGTTTACCATCCACAAAGTGAAAAGAGCAGACGAAAGGAAACTTCGGCGGATTCTTTAAATTCAGCGCCTTCAGCCAAGCTCGCCGATCCTCGTCCTTGGTAGGGGGGCAGTGCAAGGTAAACACAGGACCAGGGGCCTCATTTATAAAACTGTGCGTAGGATTGACGTCAATATTGGCGTACGCACGAAACACAGAAAGTGCGTACGCACAAAAATATCCTGATTTATAAAACAGTGCGCACGCACGTCCTACGCCGATTTCCCTTTATAAATCACAATCCACTCTAAATGTGGCGCACCTGTGTGCGGGTCATACCACGCCCATATTGGCCTATAAATATTCAGAGGAACGCCTCTCATGAATATTGATTCATGACTGAAAGCATGCCGAAAGCAGAAAGAAAAGCCAAGAAACGCAATTTGACCCAGTGTGAGGTGGAAGTTCTGGTCGGGGAGGTGGAGAAGAGGAAGGCGATATTATTTGGTGGACACAGTGTTGGGGTCACCAACGCCAAAAAAGCTCTAGAGTGGCAGCATGTGGCGGATGGTGTCAATGCTGTGGCCTCAGAAGGTCGGAGTGTGGCTGAGGTGAAAAAAAAGTGGTCAGACATCAAAGTAGACGCAAAAAAGCGCCTGGCGTCACACAGGCAGAGTGTCTGTGCCCCGGGCGGGGGGACGGGCCCTCCGGAGCTCACCCCGCTGGAGGAACAACTGGCGGGGATCATCGGGGAATCCCTCCTGAGTGGAGTGGTGACGGAGGTGGAGGGGGACACCCAGGCCCGCCCCTCCCTACACGCAGAACACGCGCTGTGCGTCGGGCCCCGCGATCCATGGGGGCCCCATTTTGCGCAAGTGAATTGAATTTCCCTCGGGATCAATAAAGTATCATCATTCTCTGCAAATGCGCAAATGATGCGCGTGCGTTATGCCGAGAGGCGCGTAGAACACCGCCACCAAGTCAGCCTGAGGCAGGAGAGAGAGAGAGAGAGAGAGAGAGAGAGAGAGAGAGAGAGAGAGAGCTTCCAAACGTCAATACGATTCAGGAGCTAGCAAAAGAAAGAAACAGTCCAAACAGTCAGAGGCTCGTGCTTCACTTGAAGGTGGGATGTTGTTGAAATAAAAAAGATTGTTCCACTTTTGATCTATAAAGTTGTTGTTCCACTGTTGATAGAGGCTGTTCATTTGATTCGTTAGTAATTAAATGTATTGTTATTATTATTATTAGTAGTAGTAGTAGTAGTAGTAGTATTAGTATTATTATGTTATTGGAAGGGGGGCCCCAAAATAAAATCCTGCTTAGGGCCCCCACTTGGCCAGGGGACACCGCCGCCTGCCCTTCAGGAGCCCGATGGTGCGCTCCACAATACTATAGATTCTAGGTCCTCTCCTCTGCGCCTTGTGGGTGAGGAAAAGGGGTGAGCAGCCACCGCTTGAGGGTTAGGGTTCTCCACTGTCGCCTGCAAGGTCGTGAACGGGTTAAACACTACTACAACATTGCAAGTCTCAGGATTTCCACATGAATTCTCCGTACCTAGAAGCCACCCATCACGTACAGCCTCCAGTCTGCGCCCAACACTGCTATATGGGCTATATGATATAGGATGTTACACTGCATTCATATCAGTGGAAACATAATACTGTTGTCTTACTATTGTCTTAATCATATGTTTCCCGTGTGCACTCCGGGGAGTATGTTTGTTTATTCATTGTAGAAATTTTATTTTTTACTATCCACTTCTTGCAAATAAACTGTCCATATATGAGGTCATATAACTATTTATTTTACACGATCGGTTTCACACAGTTTCTCCCGTTTCTTTCTTCTGCCATCGGTGGCGCAGTTTCTCCTTCCCCCAGTTCTGTGGTACGCCTGGGTCAGAGTTGGCGTGGAGGACCGCACATTTTCCCGTCAAGTTCTCTTTTTATAAATCCCACGGTTTGCGTAGAGAGTGGCGTACGCATTCTTTTGTGCGTACGCAACGTTTATAAATGAGGCCCCAGGACACTCAGACCTCTTCTTCTGGTGCTCAAAACAAAGCTGCGACAGAGTTAGCTTCCTTTTTATCCAGCTATTGTGACAACCACGCACTGCGCAATTAACCCCGGCCATCTCTGATAGCTTTAAACTAGCTTAAAAGTACCTTAAAATTGGAAACAATTCAAGAGACTGGTATCGCAAATCAAGTAGCGCGGGGCTAAACCGGAAGTGTGATTACGCGCATGGCGGCGCCCACGCAAACTTCCGGAATAAGGTCAATACTTAGTTCTGCCTTATGAACGTCACATTATTTATTGATATTAAGAAAAAAAGAAAATCAGAATGTTGGAAGGAAAAAAACAGTAAAATCATATCATCATATTAATATATACTGTATATCTGCCATTCTGGATGCCAGGTATTTATTCAGTTTAATCCCTTATTTAATTTATTTTCTGATTCGAATTAACCTCAAAAACAACACACATAATCTAGAATAAGGAGACCAGGATAAAAAAAAAACTAGTGTGTACTTATTGTTATTTTCCTCAGAAGTGTTTCAGCATTTTACGATGAATACATGATTCTCCCCCTGGTTCATGTCGCAGTTCAGCTGAGCCTCCAGGTCCAGGAGCAGGTGGAAATAGTGCGCATGCGCAACTGAATCAAATGACTCAGACAACCGGTTCACTTGGGTGAATGACTCAAAAACCCGTGACTCCGTTCAAGGAAAAAATTAACAACAGCTCCTCCACACTGTAGCAGGTGATTCACACCTCCGTGAAACTGTGTTCTGCTCCATGCTAAATCCACAGCGAGGGAAAGGATACCATGGATCCCGAACGCCAGTAGTAGGATGATGGACACCCATCCTACTACTGGTTTGAAGGCTCTCCGTCCTTCTTCAAGTTGGTCGGAGCCGGCTTGGTCTGTCAGTGACGAGTTGGTCTGGGGTGACGAGTGGCACCGTGTCGCATGTACCCACTCTGCTCTCCCCTCCTTTTCAGAGCTGTTTTCGTCATGACCAGCACCTGGTATGGAGCTTTCTGTCGAGGAAACAAAAACTCAGATAGAGACTTGATTAATGCATCATCATCCACGTGAAGTGGTTCAGTTGGTTCAGTTGGTTCCTCTCCAGGCTTCAGCAGTCTCCTGGATACCTGCAAATGAAACTTCCTCAATGTTAGTGTTAACATATGTAGTCACATAGTCATCAGTCCCTTGTAAGGTCGTCTGTACTCATTTATTTCTTTGAGCTTCTCACCAGAAAATAGTTCAGACAATCAGGATTGTGATAACCAACAGGGTGATCAGGCTCCATTACCCCAATGCAGACGCTGAAATAGCTTCTTATAGCATCTATATTGTTTATTCTACACAACCAAACAAACAAACAAAACTGACAAATAAACAATAAACAAATACAAACAAACAAATTGACAATTTCCCAACTAACATACAAAATCATCTTTCGTTTGTTTTGTTAGCTCAAATCTACATTGAAATTTAAGTTAACTTTTTAAAATAGTTTTTTCTTTGTTTTCTTCAGAGTAATTTGAAATCTATTTATGATATAAACATTGTCTCCTGCTGAGACATAAACAAACAGGACAACTACCAGGGTGAATCCACCAGCCGGCCCCTCCCGGCCTTGTGCACACCCCATTTACATAGCAACACTGACCTTTCTCAATCATCAGTGCAGTTTTGTTCATCTAAAGACATCATTAAAATGCGACTGAATTTATTTATTCTGGATTCACAGGTTGTGTGGAAAGAAATTGAGTATCTGAGCAGCAGAAGTATTCAAGATGTGCAAGTCTACATGTGGCACATGAACTACACAATCGTGTGCAAGTACAATCAGTGAAGATTTATCAATCAAAGTGGCAACAGCGGCCACTAATCTCAAACATCTCGGCATGCCGAGGACAACTGGGGAGAGACGCGAGGAGTAATACGCCACAGGACGGTAATGTGCACCATGCTTCTGCACCAACATTCCAGTAGCAACACCCTCCTTTTCATGCACATGTAGATGAACGGCTGATGGTCGTCCGGCAAGCTAAGCGCTGGAGCCGAACTCAACGCCTGCTTGAGTCTCTGAAAAGCATCTTCATCTCGGCGGTCCACTCCACCTCTCTTGGAGCAGCATTCAGAGTAGCAGCTCTCAACACACAATCCATAGCTGCATACTCAAAACTCCAGTGACGACAGTAGTTTGCCATGCCAAGGAATGATAACATGTCCTTCTTGGTTGCTGGTGGTGACATATTGGCGGGGAGTTATACCCTCTCGGGGGACAGCCTCTGTCCATCCCTCAACACACGGCCCAAATGTGGAACTTGAGGCAAACAAAACTGACGTTTGGCCAACGACACGCGATGACCACACTGTGCCAGTCTTTTCAGAAGTAAGATGGAATCAGTTCTACAGTCCTCAGGTGTTGGTGAGGCGACGAGAAGGTCATCGGCATATTGAACAAGCGTGCTTCCTCCCAGGAGGTGCAGGTCCTCCAGGTCACGCTTAACCGCTGCTGCATACACCCCCGGACTCTCCACAAAGCCCTGGACTAACCTAGTCCAAGTATACTGTTTACCTCTGTAGGTAAAAGCAAACAGATTCTGACCGTCTGGGTGCAATGGAATAGAAAAGAACACTGAACACAAGTCCACGACTGTGTAGCACATGCTATTAGAAGGCAAAGAAGCCAAAATGGTGTTGGTATCTGGTACAACAATGTTGTTAATTGCTTGCAAGTCTTGAACAAATCACCATTCATTAGGTCTGCCTGGTTTTGGAATAGACAGAACAGGTGTATTACAAGGACTGGACGTTTCAACCAACACCCCTTGGTCAATTAGGGATGAAATCACATCAGTTATTCCATCAATAGCTTTTGGGACAAATTATATTGTCTAATCATTGGAAATTTAACATTGACTTTACAACATATTTATCTTTTGTTGCCATCATTGTTTCATAGTTACCATATACTCCTAACCATCTCAGCAGCCGTCACTGCTTATCAACAAATCTCTCTCTCTCGCTTCAACCTCAGACCTTGCAACTCATACGTTCATACATTCAGACATGCAGCTGATACCACAAAACAGACAGGCATGAAGCAATAGGAAAAAACCACCTTCAGTTCGCTCTAACTTACAATTATTAAATGAACCGTTGTTACAATCGCACAACATGCAAGAAAAATTAAGCACACACTCTTCATTCTACCAACAGCACCAGCAGGAGTTAAAACCTAAAACACACTCATATCTCTGTTGCAGAACGAGTGGACTGTTGATTATCCATTTTAATCTTCCTCCTCACATACTAACATAAAATATTACATTAGACACAAAAACTTAAACATGCATAAACCACTCCATCTACACAAAAGGAAATTTGCGTTTATGAGAATATTAACATACATGAGAAACAAAGTTCTTCAGAAGCTCTCTTATCAAACTGCTGAGGAGCCGAGGTCACTAGACACACACAGAACACAAAACAGAACACAGCGGACAGTTTGCTTCAATAAACTCCAAAAGTGTCGTTAAACATTAATTTTTCGTCTTATACATTTTTTTCTTTTCTTTGGTGAGTTTGGTGAGTTTTAATTTTATGTTTTCCAATCTTTGCATTTTCACCTTTAGTTTTATCAAACCTCTGTTGTGGACTGATTTGACTGTATGTCACCTTTATTTATGATTATTTGTACAATGTTAGTAAAACAATTTAGTGATACAAAAAAACACACAAAGCAACACAGAACAAGACACGCTTCACATTTCAATAATTCCCAGAGCATCTTTTTAAACAATACATTTTAAACAATAATGGAATTTAGTGCGTTGGTGATGAATTATTGGCAGTTTTAATGGAGAAAGGTCTGCAGCCCTATTTCTCCTCCTGTGGAGTCCTCGCATAAATCCTCCACAGTCCTGGTCCCAGCTTGGGCTGTTCTCATAACAGACTTTGTTACTGCACGCCGGCAGTGAAATGACCCCAAGACTTTCTGATCACCCGTAACTCGTCACTTGAAAAAATGACAAGACCAACAGGCTCACAGAAAGTGATCTCCTATCAGAGATCAGGTATAAAACTCATCGATCCTGCACCAGCCCACCACAGTGTTCAGTGACACGCTGAGCAGATCGGACATAAAATCATACAAACAAGATAGACAATTGAACACGAGGCTTCCACAAGCCCTCCAGCTAGCCGCGCGCTCACAACTGTTGTTCACACAAAACCTTCCAGCTAGCAACGCTCACAACTGTTGTTCACACAAATCCTCCCAGCGAGCAACGCTCACAACTGTTGTTCACACAAAACCTTCCAGCTAGCAACGCTCACAACTGTTGTTCACACAAAACCTCCCAGCGAGCAACGCTCACAACTGTTGTTCACACAAAACCTTCCAGCGAGCAACGCTCACAACTGTTGTTCACACAAAACCTTCCAGCTAGCAACGCTCACAACTGTTGTTCACACAAAACCTCCCAGCTAGCAACGCTCACAACTGTTGTTCACACAAAACCTTCCAGCGAGCAACGCTCACAACTGTTGTTCACACAAAACCTCCAAGCTAGCAACGCTCACAACTGTTGTTCACACAAAACCTCCCAGCTAGCAACGCTCACAACTGTTGTTCACACAAAACCTTCCAGCGAGCAACGCTCACAACTGTTGTTCACACAAAACCTCCAAGCTAGCAACGCTCACAACTGTTGTTCACACAAAACCTTCCAGCGAGCAACGCTCACAACTGTTGTTCACACAAAACCTTCCAGCTAGCAACGCTCACAACCGTTGTTCACACAAAACCTTCCAGCGAGCAACGCTCACAACTGTTGTTCACACAAAACCTTCCAGCTAGCAACGCTCACAACTGTTGTTCACACAAAACCTTCCAGCGAGCAACGCTCACAACTGTTGTTCACACAAAACCTCCAAGCTAGCAACGCTCACAACTGTTGTTCACACAAAACCTCCCAGCTAGCAACGCTCACAACTGTTGTTCACACAAAACCTCCCAGCTAGCCGCGCGCTCACAACTGTTGTTCACACAAAACCTCCCAGCGAGCAACGCTCACAACTGTTGTTGACACAAAACCTCCAAGCTAGCAACGCTCACAACTGTTGTTCACACAAAACCTCCCAGCTAGCAACGCTCACAACTGTTGTTCACACAAAACCTCCCAGCGAGCAACGCTCACAACTGTTGTTCACACAAAACCTCCCAGCGAGCAACGCTCACAACTGTTGTTCACACAAAACCTCCCAGCGAGCAACGCTCACAACTGTTGTTCACACAAAACCTCCAAGCTAGCAACGCTCACAACTGTTGTTCACACAAAACCTCCCAGCTAGCAACACTCACAACTGTTGTTCACACAAAACCTCCCAGCTAGCAACGCTCACAACTGTTGTTCACACAAAACCTCCAAGCTAGCAACGCTCACAACTGTTGTTCACACAAAACCTTCCAGCTAGCAACGCTCACAGCTGTTGTTCACACAAAACCTTCCAGCGAGCAACGCTCACAACTGTTGTTCACACAAAACCTCCCAGCTAGCAACGCTCACAACTGTTGTTCACACAAAACCTCCCAGCTAGCAACGCTCACAACTGTTGTTCACACAAAACCTCCCAGCGAGCAACGCTCACAACTGTTGTTCACACAAAACCTTCCAGCGAGCAACGCTCACAACTGTTGTTCACACAAAACCTTCCAGCTAGCAACGCTCACAACTGTTGTTCACACAAAACCTTCCAGCGAGCAACGCTCACAACTGTTGTTCACACAAAACCTTCCAGCGAGCAACGCTCACAACTGTTGTTCACACAAAACCTCCAAGCTAGCAACGCTCACAACTGTTGTTCACACAAAACCTCCCAGCGAGCAACGCTCACAACTGTTGTTCACACAAAACCTCCCAGCGAGCAACGCTCACAACTGTTGTTCACACAAAACCTTCCAGCGAGCAACGCTCACAACTGTTGTTCACACAAAACCTCCAAGCTAGCAACGCTCACAACTGTTGTTCACACAAAACCTCCCAGCGAGCAACGCTCACAACTGTTGTTCACACAAAACCTTCCAGCGAGCAACGCTCACAACTGTTGTTCACACAAAACCTCCAAGCTAGCAACGCTCACAACTGTTGTTCACACAAAACCTCCCAGCGAGCAACGCTCACAACTGTTGTTCACACAAAACCTCCAAGCTAGCAACGCTCACAACTGTTGTTCACACAAAACCTCCCAGCTAGCAACACTCACAACTGTTGTTCACACAAAACCTCCCAGCGAGCAACGCTCACAACTGTTGTTCACACAAAACCTCCCAGCGAGCAACGCTCACAACTGTTGTTCACACAAAACCTTCCAGCGAGCAACGCTCACAACTGTTGTTCACACAAAACCTCCAAGCTAGCAACGCTCACAACTGTTGTTCACACAAAACCTCCCAGCGAGCAACGCTCACAACTGTTGTTCACACAAAACCTCCCAGCTAGCAACGCTCACAACTGTTGTTCACACAAAACCTCCAAGCTAGCAACGCTCACAACTGTTGTTCACACAAAACCTTCCAGCTAGCAACGCTCACAACTGTTGTTCACACAAAACCTCCCAGCGAGCAACGCTCACAGCTGTTGTTCACACAAAACCTTCCAGCGAGCAACGCTCACAACTGTTGTTCACACAAAACCTTCCAGCGAGCAACGCTCACAACTGTTGTTCACACAAAACCTCCCAGCTAGCAACGCTCACAACTGTTGTTCACACAAAACCTCCCAGCTAGCAACGCTCACAACTGTTGTTCACACAAAACCTCCAAGCTAGCAACGCTCACAACTGTTGTTCACACAAAACCTTCCAGCTAGCAACGCTCACAGCTGTTGTTCACACAAAACCTTCCAGCGAGCAACGCTCACAACTGTTGTTCACACAAAACCTCCAAGCTAGCAACGCTCACAACTGTTGTTCACACAAAACCTCCCAGCTAGCAACGCTCACAACTGTTGTTCACACAAAACCTCCCAGCTAGCCGCGCGCTCACAACTGTTGTTCACACAAAACCTCCCAGCGAGCAACGCTCACAACTGTTGTTGACACAAAACCTCCAAGCTAGCAACGCTCACAACTGTTGTTCACACAAAACCTCCCAGCTAGCAACGCTCACAACTGTTGTTCACACAAAACCTCCCAGCGAGCAACGCTCACAACTGTTGTTCACACAAAACCTCCCAGCGAGCAACGCTCACAACTGTTGTTCACACAAAACCTCCAAGCTAGCAACGCTCACAACTGTTGTTCACACAAAACCTCCCAGCTAGCAACACTCACAACTGTTGTTCACACAAAACCTCCCAGCTAGCAACGCTCACAACTGTTGTTCACACAAAACCTCCAAGCTAGCAACGCTCACAACTGTTGTTCACACAAAACCTTCCAGCTAGCAACGCTCACAGCTGTTGTTCACACAAAACCTTCCAGCGAGCAACGCTCACAACTGTTGTTCACACAAAACCTCCCAGCTAGCAACGCTCACAACTGTTGTTCACACAAAACCTCCCAGCTAGCAACGCTCACAACTGTTGTTCACACAAAACCTCCCAGCGAGCAACGCTCACAACTGTTGTTCACACAAAACCTTCCAGCGAGCAACGCTCACAACTGTTGTTCACACAAAACCTTCCAGCTAGCAACGCTCACAACTGTTGTTCACACAAAACCTTCCAGCGAGCAACGCTCACAACTGTTGTTCACACAAAACCTTCCAGCGAGCAACGCTCACAACTGTTGTTCACACAAAACCTCCAAGCTAGCAACGCTCACAACTGTTGTTCACACAAAACCTCCCAGCGAGCAACGCTCACAACTGTTGTTCACACAAAACCTCCCAGCGAGCAACGCTCACAACTGTTGTTCACACAAAACCTTCCAGCGAGCAACGCTCACAACTGTTGTTCACACAAAACCTCCAAGCTAGCAACGCTCACAACTGTTGTTCACACAAAACCTCCCAGCGAGCAACGCTCACAACTGTTGTTCACACAAAACCTTCCAGCGAGCAATGCTCACAACTGTTGTTCACACAAAACCTCCAAGCTAGCAACGCTCACAACTGTTGTTCACACAAAACCTCCCAGCGAGCAACGCTCACAACTGTTGTTCACACAAAACCTCCAAGCTAGCAACGCTCACAACTGTTGTTCACACAAAACCTCCCAGCTAGCAACACTCACAACTGTTGTTCACACAAAACCTCCCAGCGAGCAACGCTCACAACTGTTGTTCACACAAAACCTCCCAGCGAGCAACGCTCACAACTGTTGTTCACACAAAACCTTCCAGCGAGCAACGCTCACAACTGTTGTTCACACAAAACCTTCCAGCGAGCAACGCTCACAACTGTTGTTCACACAAAACCTTCCAGCGAGCAACGCTCACAACTGTTGTTCACACAAAACCTCCCAGCTAGCCGCGCGCTCACAACTGTTGTTCACACAAAACCTCCCAGCTAGCAACGCTCACAACTGTTGTTCACACAAAACCTTCCAGCGAGCAACGCTCACAACTGTTGTTCACACAAAACCTCCCAGCGAGCAACGCTCACAACTGTTGTTCACACAAAACCTCCCAGAGCAACGCTCACAACTGTTGTTCACACAAAACCTCCCAGCGAGCAACGCTCACAACTGTTGTTCACACAAAACCTCCCAGCGAGCAACGCTCACAACTGTTGTTCACACAAAACCTTCCAGCGAGCAACGCTCACAACTGTTGTTCACACAAAACCTCCCAGCGAGCAACGCTCACAACTGTTGTTCACACAAAACCTTCCAGCGAGCAACGCTCACAACTGTTGTTCACACAAAACCTCCCAGCTAGCAACGCTCACAACTGTTGTTCACACAAAACCTCCAAGCTAGCAACGCTCACAACTGTTGTTCACACAAAACCTCCCAGCGAGCAACGCTCACAACTGTTGTTCACACAAAACCTTCCAGCGAGCAACGCTCACAACTGTTGTTCACACAAAACCTTCCAGCGAGCAACGCTCACAACTGTTGTTCACACAAAACCTCCCAGCTAGCCGCGCGCTCACAACTGTTGTTCACACAAAACCTCCCAGCTAGCAACGCTCACAACTGTTGTTCACACAAAACCTTCCAGCGAGCAACGCTCACAACTGTTGTTCACACAAAACCTCCCAGCGAGCAACGCTCACAACTGTTGTTCACACAAAACCTCCCAGAGCAACGCTCACAACTGTTGTTCACACAAAACCTCCCAGCGAGCAACGCTCACAACTGTTGTTCACACAAAACCTCCCAGAGCAACGCTCACAACTGTTGTTCACACAAAACCTCCCAGCGAGCAACGCTCACAACTGTTGTTCACACAAAACCTCCCAGCTAGCAACGCTCACAACTGTTGTTCACACAAAACCTCCCAGCGAGCAACGCTCACAACTGTTGTTCACACAAAACCTCCCAGCTAGCAACGCTCACAACTGTTGTTCACACAAAACCTCCCAGCTAGCAACGCTCACAACTGTTGTTCACACAAAACCTTCCAGCGAGCAACGCTCACAACTGTTGTTCACACAAAACCTCCCAGCGAGCAACGCTCACAACTGTTGTTCACACAAAACCTCCCAGCGAGCAACGCTCACAACTGTTGTTCACACAAAACCTCCAAGCTAGCAACGCTCACAACTGTTGTTCACACAAAACCTCCCAGCGAGCAACGCTCACAACTGTTGTTCACACAAAACCTTCCAGCGAGCAACGCTCACAACTGTTGTTCACACAAAACCTCCAAGCTAGCAACGCTCACAACTGTTGTTCACACAAAACCTCCCAGCGAGCAACACTCACAACTGTTGTTCACACAAAACCTTCCAGCGAGCAACGCTCACAACTGTTGTTCACACAAAACCTCCCAGAGCAACGCTCACAACTGTTGTTCACACAAAACCTTCCAGCTAGCAACGCTCACAACTGTTGTTCACACAAAACCTTCCAGCGAGCAACGCTCACAACTGTTGTTCACACAAAACCTTCCAGCTAGCAACGCTCACAACTGTTGTTCACACAAAACCTCCCAGCGAGCAACGCTCACAACTGTTGTTCACACAAAACCTTCCAGCGAGCAACGCTCACAACTGTTGTTCACACAAAACCTTCCAGCGAGCAACGCTCACAACTGTTGTTCACACAAAACCTCCCAGCTAGCAACGCTCACAACTGTTGTTCACACAAAACCTCCAAGCTAGCAACGCTCACAACTGTTGTTCACACAAAACCTCCCAGAGCAACGCTCACAACTGTTGTTCACACAAAACCTCCCAGCTAGCAACGCTCACAACTGTTGTTCACACAAAACCTCCAAGCTAGCAACGCTCACAACTGTTGTTCACACAAAACCTTCCAGCTAGCAACGCTCACAGCTGTTGTTT
Organism: Blennius ocellaris; assembly: GCF_963422515.1. Lineage (NCBI taxonomy): Eukaryota > Metazoa > Chordata > Actinopteri > Blenniiformes > Blenniidae > Blennius > Blennius ocellaris. The sequence continues at coordinate 32,104,998 of NC_137652.1, read as the reverse complement.
ATTAAATGAACCGTTGTTACAATCGCACAACATGCAAGAAAAATTAAGCACACACTCTTCATTCTACCAACAGCACCAGCAGGAGTTAAAACCTAAAACACACTCATATCTCTGTTGCAGAACGAGTGGACTGTTGATTATCCATTTTAATCTTCCTCCTCACATACTAACATAAAATATTACATTAGACACAAAAACTTAAACATGCATAAACCACTCCATCTATACAAAAGGAAATTTGCGTTTATGAGAATATTAACATACATGAGAAACAAAGTTCTTCAGAAGCTCTCTTATCAAACTGCTGAGGAGCCGAGGTCACTTGATACACACACACAGAACACAAAACAGAACACAGCGGACAGTTTGCTTCAATAAACTCCAAAAGTGTCGTTAAACATTAATTTTTCGTCTTTTACATTTTTTTCTTTTCTTTGGTTAGTTTGGTGAGTTTTAATTTTATGTTTTCCAATCTTTGCATTTTCACCTTTAGTTTTATCAAACCTCTGTTGTGGACTGATTTGACTGTATGTCACCTTTATTTATGATTATTTGTACAATGTTAGTAAAACAATTTAGTGATACAAAAATACACACAAAGCAACACAGAACAAGACACGCTTCACATTTCAATAATTCCCAGAGCATCTTTTTAAACAATACATTTTAAACAATAATGGAATTTAGTGCGTTGTCAGAGCGCTCCCACACCTGACAGACAAAGACACATTCCACAACACATCCTCACACACACACAGACATGCACATTCTGACCAACCAACCTACACACTCTCCTCCTTTGTATATAAAGTTGCTGCCCCGTAATCACATCCTCTAAGGCAGTGTTTTTCAACCGTTTTTGAGCCAAGGCACACTTTTTTGTTTGGAAAAATCTCGAGGCACACCACCACCCGAACATGTTAAAATTTTAAACATCTGTAGCCTCTATTAACAATATAAAGTCATTCTCATCAAAGTTTTATCAACAGGAATCAAATAAATACAGAAAAAAGTATTTCCCAATTTCATTTTTTTTAATTTTTACTCCCTCAGTGTGAAACCTGGACCTGATGGATGAAGAGCTGAGATCCTGGTTCACATTCTTCCTTTTCAAAAACTTCTCCATCACTGTCACTGACACAGTACTTTGATACAAGATGGTAGCAGCGCAAGTGGTGGTGATTAACCAGACTGACGCCTGTTAAGTTTCGATTTCACTGGCAAATTTATGTGCTGCCATCTATTGGCGAAGAGTATTTATACATGATTACTCTTCAACACACTGCTCTTACAGCTGACAGCGACTGTGAGAGCAAATGATTTTTAGAAAAAAATGTGAAATTGGATACTTTCCCACGGCTCACCTGACTATATGTCGCGGAACACCAGTGTGCTGCGGCACAGTGGGTGAAAAACACTGCTCTCAGGCCTGTTTCTGGTGCCGCCAGCAAAAACGTTGATTAAGGGGCTCAAATCTAACAACAACGTAACCGGCCTGGGGTGGCAGTGACCTGGCAGATGAGGTAATTATCAGTGAGTGCGTAGGGCTGAAGATCAAAGAGATCTTAGATTTTCTACAACAAGTGGGAAATTGACCAAGGTTTCAGTGCCCTGCTCCTGCAGCGGCTCTGGAAGAGTCCTGGGACAGAGGGGAGGGAAAGTCCTATGGCCCTTGCAGCCCCCCTGACAATCATCTGCAGGACTTTTCTGTCTGACATGCTGCAGCTGGAGTTGCATGTTGAGGTTCCATGTATGTCAGGACGCTCTTAAGCACACCTCTATAGAAAATCCTGAGGATGCTGGTGGAGACAGGCTTGTTACAGCTTCCTCAGGGAAGAGATGGGTTTTCGCATGGTTCCACTGAAAAAGAATTGGATGGTACAGAAAAAACGCTGACCACGCGGTACGATTTTCTGCCACCCCTCCATTGAGTTATAACACTAAGGAACAGGTCTGTGAGAAGGAGTGACAACATAGCCGTCTGCCGATTGGTAGTGATGATCGTCATTCTCAACTTGCCTGCAATTTTTCAATATTTCATCGGCCGTAACCCCTCCATTGTCGTTTACATGCGCTGCTTTGCATTTGGTTACCTGGGTTCATTGAAATGTTGGCGTGCGAAACAACACCCGTTACAGGAGAGGAGGAGATTCAGCAGGAACTGGACGAATGAAAAAGTTTGTGCTATGTCACAGAGAAGGAGGCTCAAGGCTTCACTCGGACGGCCGCGGGCCAGAGGTCGGTGGTGGCGCCAGATATTTTTTTTCTATTAGTGCTTTGGGGGAGCTCCATCTTTCAGTGGTGGTTCTGGGGAATTTATGGGTCCCCAGTTTATTTTCCACTGTAAACGAAGTGTACCTCATTAAAAGACCACAGTGTTGTGTCGCTTCTCTCAGGAACAGGAGGAGGAGATTCAAGAGGAGCTGGATGCTGCTGTTCACAATGAGAAAGTTTAGCCTGAGTCACAAGAGAACGACTTGAACGGCCACTGGCTGCTTCCGTGTTCTTCGGTGGACGTCTCCGAGTCGTTCACAACCCCGCCTACATTTTTACCGTACGTTCTGTTGTGGGACCGCGCGACAGAGTTGGTCCTAGATGCGCTTTGCCATACTGAAACCTCCCGCTCTGCCCAGCTCCGCCACATACTGTGTCATTAACACGTCATACTGTAGAACACATTTTACAGTAATAGTCGCATTTCCTACTCTGTGCTGCACATTGCCATGCAGTGTACAATACCTTGACAATTACAGTAAGAGTACTACAGTACTATACTGTAAGTTTACTGCAGTGCAGCTGAACACTCACCGGTTCTCATTGTGGAAAGTTCTCATGATTGAAGCCACGTTTGATCTTCTAAGGTTTGGTTGTATCATTCTTGCTGACTCAATCATTGTCATGCCATGATTGATGACATGATCTACAACAGGGGTGTCAAATTGATTTCAGTTGAGGGGCCACATCAACCTAATCTGACCTCTGAGGCCAAACAAGTCAAACATAACATATTAAACTGCAGATATGGACAAATGAAAAGTCTTTCTTTCTTTAGATCCTTTTGTACCTGCAAGAATTTGCCAGTCTATTCTCAAATTTACATATTAAAGAAAATCAGATATTATTATATTTGCAACAAAAAAAAACACACACAAAAAACCCTCAGTCACCTGTGTCTGGATATCCTATTTTTATTCAGGATTAAAACAATTTGTCATCATCTGGAAATTGTTTTGAGTTTACGTGTCTCAAGTATCACTTCACATAAATTGACTCATTGTTTTGATGTGAAAGGCGTTGCGTTATGCGACCTCCACAGACGCATTAATGTCCGGAGTCAAATTCTGAGCAAGGGCAGTTTTCAATGTGTCATTTCTGACAATCTAGTGTTTTTAGATCAGCCTCTTGTCAGTTTTCATATTTATACTTAAAAAAAAAAAAAATCACATGGTTTGCCGGATTAGATCCTCTGGTGGGCCGGTTCTGGCCCGCGGGCCGCATGTTTGACACCCCTGACCTACAACCATTGCTCTAATCTCACTGGAGACTCTTTGCCATTGCCATCTTGGTCTTTATCCTCGACCCCGTCCCCCCACACCTCTCAAACTGGGTTCTCTTTGACCACGTCTTCCTCCTCTTCCTCCTCCTACTTGACCTCTATGGTGCCCCCCTGCCCGCTCCATGTTGTATCACTACATATGTTGTTGTTGATGCCACTTACTTATATATGACAAGGTCAGATCAATCATCAGTAACACATTGGTGTCCATCATTGTCATCATCCTGAAAATGTCATGATCTGAACATGCTCATCCTCAGTTTCCAAGACTATACTTTAAGAGTAATGCAGTTACTTGTCATTTTGAGTAGTTGTATTGATAGTTAGATTATTGTAATGAAATGAATAGACAGTGATCTGAAATGTAATGTATGAATTGTACTTTGCTGTTAAGTTGTGCCATTTTGAACCGGTGATTAAAGTTCAATGGACAAATGATCTTTTGTGTATGTGCATTGTATCCAAGACATTGAAAAGTGCATTTTGATCATTGGTTGTGAGTTTTGAAAAGAGTTGTAAAAGATGACATCAAGGTTCTGAAACTAGTCTCAAAGTGACTGGTACCAGAGGTAGCATGATGATATCGCTACCATGTTTATTAGTATGCAGGCCGCATTATTTCGGGGCCTCTTCCAGCTGTACTGTCCTTACCAGTGCTCTGGAGTTCCACCTGGTTCAGCACCATGTATGGATTCTGTGAAACCGCTACTCAAGTATGCCTTTTTCCTTCTTGAGGGCTGCATGTGTGTCCCATTAAAATACATCAATAAAATGTCATGACATGAAACACTGTGGCATAAAGAAATAAAGGGGAAAAATAAGGACATAGCAGCTATTTATTACAAGATCATCACTGTACATTATCCAAAACCATTTCATACAATTCAGTCAGTTGACCGATCAGAGGCATGATGCTCACTGCCTGAAGTACAGCGCAACACATCCGAATGGAGTCTACAAGATAAGCTCCATGTCTCCAAGATCTCCTTCAGACCAGCGCCGTCACACCTGCAGGAAACAGGAAGGTGAAGGACGTTCACTCAGTGACTCAGACAGTGAGCAGATTGAGTGCCGACTCACCGTGAGAGTACTTGCACTGTTTGAGGGCCTCGTTGAAGCCTTCACACAGAGTCAGGTCTGTCTGGTTGGTGGCACAGTCCAGGAACTGTTTGACCTCAAAGTGGCAGGGTCCAGGCTGGGCTGCAGCAGGCCGGGGGGGCTCCTGGGGGGGGGGGGGACAACGGCAAAACGACGTATTGGAAGGTTTCTGCACTGCTGATGGTTTTCATACTGAAAGCACTGAAGGGACACAATGTGTTCTGAAGCCTTAATTTGGTAACAATGCATGTGTTGATGGAAAAAAAGAGCATTCATCCTGAATTTGTTGGGGTTTTTTCCCTTGATGTTTGTGCCTTTGGCTCTACATATGAAATGTAATATAGTGAAATCTGATATTTTATTATGAAAGTGACCGGCTTCATGGCATATTTTGTGTTGCAGTTTCCTGTCTGACTGGTTCTGAACAGATCTGTGTGAATAACAGATGCTGTAGTGTTGATCCTGGTTGAAATATTGTTTCAATGACGGTTCTGCGTCGCAACAATGACTCCCGTTGTTACTATTCATGATCTACTCCCACATGATCAACTGTTAATGTTGATATGCTCATTCATCAATAAACTTGTTTTCCCTGTTGGGACAGAGGCCAATGGAAAAACTTATGTGAACTAATACATTTATTCAAATTCATGTTTTCCCTTCTCTTCCCAGACTTCCCTCTTTTGCCTCTTCCTACATCATGACGTTAACTAATCCACACATACACGCACGTCAGTCTGGTGCAGCAGGACTCCATCTGATTGGTCAAATTCACTGACATGCAGATCATGAATGCACAGTGCACAGAAACATCATCACCATTCAGTCTTTACACATGCAGAGCATGTTTATTATAAATTCAAATATATGGTGTTATTTTGCATTAACTCTTTATCGTTATGTTGTCTTCTGACCTGATATGCAGGCTTGGCCGGCTCCGAGCTGCTGCTGCTGCTGCTTCCTCCACCGAATGCCCCCGTGAGGGCACTGCCCATCACGTGGCCCACCGCCGAGCCCACCGCCACACCGGCTGCTGTGGTGGCCATCTGAGCCATGAGGCCGGGCCCGTGGGACTGAGCCGGAGCCGAGGCCAGGGAGGCAGGGGGGGGGGCAGCAGGGGTCGGAGCGTAGGATGGAGCCGAGCTGTAGAGACAACGGAGCATGTTAGGAGTGTACTGAGGAACCTGAGGGTTTGTTGTTAATGCACACTGCAGGTGTAAAGTACTGCAGCTCCCTGCCGCCGCCTGTCGAGCTGCTCGGATCCAGGGCAGCTTCTTCCATCAATTGTGCCTTGACCGTCAGTCTGTCATGTCAAAGTGCCTGAGAGCCAACAGCCCCGATTGCATTATAAATGATTACAAATTGACCACAAAGCTTCAAGAAAGACTTTCCATTTCATCTTTCACTTCTCTTTTTATTGGGTTTCACCAACCTCGTTGATGCCTGCTTTTGTCTTTTTTATCAGTTTGTTTTTATGCTTTTATTTGATTATTTTTTACGTGTATCAGTTTTAGGTTTTTTTGATAAATGTAAATTTCTTACAAATCAACTTTGCTGTTGAGCTGGACAGGGTTACGTCACAAGGCATCTCCAATAGTTTTTCACTTTAATTCTTTTCGTTTGTAGGTTTGTAACCTTAAACGTTTTCTATATGCAACAACAATGAAGGAAATTTGACAAAAAAACAACATTTTTTTCCCCCTTTAAAGATTCTAAAAGCAAAGCAGCAGCTGGAAAGATTTCCAGTCTTGTTTGTCCATTTTTCACACAAAATTTATAAATGAACCTGGATGAATATTTTACCCTGCTATGTTCTGTCATTTACATTTACCACAGTGAGTGGATGGATTTAATAAATGTTGGACTCCTGTTAAATCTCAGTTGTAAAACTTTGCAGTGTTCAAGTGATTGCAAACTATAACCTTCGTTCTTTTCTGAAGGTTTCATGTGGGTCACAGCTTTTAAGTCCTCTACAAATCAACACTTTGTCAAAAAATAGAACATTTGTGTGCAATTTTGTTTTTCCCACCTGGCGATCAGCACCTGAAGTGAAGTCTTTCGAGAAGCATTTATATTTTTAAGATTAAAACCTGAGACGGGTGTGTGGACCTTCAATAAACCCTCCCCTTCCTCCTCGTGTCCTTTAGGACACCGACGTAACTCCAGCTGACCTATGACGAAACAATAAAGCCCGAATGACCCGCATGAGACGCGTGAAACACGCAGTAAAAAGCCAGACTGCAAGAAACCCTGTCCTCGCTTCACTTCCATGTGTTGGTGTGTTTTCTGTGCGTCACTTCTGTTCGGTTTCAGCACTTTCAGAGGACACACGAGCGCCGCGCGCTGAAGTAACGGAGCTGCTGTTTACCTGCTCGGAGCGGACGGACGGCTGCGGCTTCCTCTGGCCATGTCGCTCGAAACTCACACACTGGGAGTAACAGTCGATGCTTCTAGAAAGTGCTGTCTATACACACACACACACACACACACACACACAGAGACAAGGTTTCTGCGCTCGGGTCACCTGTGCATGTACCAGATCTGTCCGGGCGACCAGATCTGTCCGGTCGACCAGATCTGACCGGGACGGGGTTTACGCATGCGCCCGAGCTTCCAGATCTGTCCGGGGCGGGGCTTGCGCCCGCTCTTGCCTTTTTTTTATTTTTTTTATTAACAAAACTTCCAAACAATGACAATAACTTTAATATTACAGTCCAAACATAGAAGACATACACACACATCACCTTATCACAAGATAAAACTGAACAAAACAAACAGAAACAAAAAAAGTAATAATTAAAAAACAAAGCAAACCAAAAAAAAACAAAACACCAGGGGTTTTCATTGAGTTTACATTCTTTTACAAAGTTTTATGCTATTTTTTTCTTCATACATTTAAGAGATATAAAGTACATACAAAGCTCTTTGTGAAAAATGTTGAAATTCGGCTTGGTCTTCATATATTTATTTTTGTGAATGAAAAACTTGGCGATTATCAGTAAAAAATTAAATGTTAGGTCTTTCTTGCTGTCAGCTAAAAATATTCCAAATAAAACATTATATTTGTACAGATGAGATGGGGATGCAAATTCAAATGGACACCAGAATTAAAAGTCTTCCCAAAAAGTATTCACAAATATACTGTAATATTCTGCAGTTGTAATATAGTTGTGAGTTAATTGTCTATTAATGATGTTCTGATGGTTCCGATTGTTTTGTTGCTCTGTGAATGCACCGTTGAGGAGGAGGAGGGCGGTGAGAGACGTGAATGAGCGAGAGAGCAGCCAGGTTCGTTGGAGATTGTGTATTGCGTTGGCATGGATACGGCCTACAGTTAACCAGGTTCTGGAAGCAATAAAGCGACTTTGCTGTCAAGAACGTCGTAGTCATTCCAACGGCCTGCGGGACGCTACAATACATTCAAAGAACAAGTGAACAACAGTCTCAATATCACAATCACACAAGGTGCAAGAATTATCTTCAAAACCAAAACGAAGTCTTAGAAACTCCCTGGAAGTGTAAATACTCAGTTTGAAATTAACTTCCTTTACTTTTGGAGGAACAGGGAATTTGATATATTTACTCCTTAATTTGTCCACTTACTCTTTGGGAAAGTGCATAGAAATTCTGTTTCTGTAAAGTGAAATAGAATATAATTCTCTGACAAACAAAGATTGAATGAAAGTGTTCTGCAGACTGGGATTAATGGCAGACTGTCCATTAACTAACAGGGAAGGAAGCTTTAGATAAACATGGTTGAGGAGTAAATTATGCCATTATGAACAAAGGCTGAGGAAGTGCTTTTAAAATGTTGCATTGTTTTCTATTATCTACCCTGAATTTAGAACAAAAGATTTCAAAAGGCAGAATATTTCCATTATCATCAAGAATGTGTGTGTTCACAGAGGAATCCCCAGAAATGTGCGATAGCTTCCTGCACTTCTTTATTGATAAAGTTGCTGCCGCGAGGGCTCATCACCACACTTGCATCTGACCCCTCTGACCACGTTTCTCCCCCAGCTGTGCTTGATGCCTTTGAACCAGTGTCCTTGATTGCACTGCAGACAGTGGTTGTCCAGATGAAGCCATCCGGCTCTCCCCGTGACATTGTCCCGCCTCACTTCTTTAAAGAGGTTTTTCCTTGTATAGGGCTGTCAGTTCTGGCCATTGTTAACAGCAGTTTGTCTTCTGGTGTTGTCCCCCAAAGTTTTAAACATGCTGTGGTGCAACCCCTACTTAAGAAACCTGGTCTTGATCATGGTATGCTAGCCAACTATAGGCCTATCTCCAAGCTGCCTTTTATATCAAAAATCCTGGAGAAAACTGCCCATGCTCAGTTGAAATCATTCCTAGATGAGCATGATATCCTGGAGGTTTTCCAGTCTGGTTTTAAAACATTGCATAGTACTGAGTCAGCCCTTTTAAGAGTTTTTAATGATATCCTCGTGGCGGTTGACGGCGGTGACCATGTGGTCCTTGTCCTGCTGGACCTGACTGCAGCGTTCGACACTGTGGACCACAATATTTTAGTATCTCGTCTGCAGCACCTAGTGGGCATAGGTGGTACTGCCCTAAGCTGGGTCAGATCTTATCTTGGGGGAAGATCCATGAGTGTACTCCTTGGTGGCTATGAGTCCCGCACTGCGCCACTGTTATATGGGGTTCCGCAGGGTTCTATTTTAGGGCCACTGCTCTTCTCCTTGTACCTGCTTCCCCTGGGGGCCATTCTGAGGAAACACGGCATCTCTTTTCACCTTTATGCAGACGACAGTCAGATTTATGTGCCACTGAAAAAGGACAATGCCTCATTGAAATAACTTCTGTCTTGCCTTGAAGACATCAAAACATGGATGTTGCTGAACTTTTTCAAATTCAATGAAAAAAAGACAGAAGTGATGGTGTTCGGCCCGAGTGCCACTAGTGAACCGCCCTCGGTCGATTTTGGCCCACTGAGACAATACATAAAGCCGTTGGTCTCCAATTTGGGCGTTAAAATGGACAGTGATTTTAAATTGGACCGGCAGATTGGGGCTATTGTGAAGTCCAGCTTCTTTCACCTGAGGCAGCTGGTGAAAGTAAAGCCCTCTCTGGCACAGAAGCACCTAGAAGCAGTAATCCATGCTTTTATTACATCACGGCTGGATTACTGCAACTCACTTTACTTTGGAGTCAGCCAGTCTTCCCTCACCAACTCACTTTACTTTGGAGTCACCAGTCTTCCCTCACCAACTCACTTTATTGTGGAGTCACCAGTCTTCCCTCACCAACTCACTTTACTTTGGAGTCACCAGTCTTCCCTCACCAACTCACTTTACTTTGGAGTCACCAGTCTTCCCTCACCAACTCACTTTACTTTGGAGTCACCAGTCTTCCCTCACCAACTCACTTTACTTTGGAGTCACCAGTCTTCCCTCACCAACTCACTTTACTTTGGAGTCAGCCAGTCTTCCCTCACCAACTCACTTTACTTTGGAGTCAGCCAGTCTTCCCTCACCCTCCAGTTGGTGCAGAACGCTGCTGCTCGCCTCTTAACTGGGGCACGTAAGAGCGAGCACATCACCCCCATTCTGGCTTCCCTCCACTGGCTGCCTGTGCTTTTTAGAGTCCGTTTTAAGATTCTTCTATTTGTTTTTAAATCTTTAAATTATCTGGCCCCGCCTTACCTCTCTGAGCTTCTTCATCCATACGCTCCTGCTCGGGGCCTCAGGTCAGCTGACCGGCTGCTCCTGGAGGTACCGAGGTCCAAACGGAAGCTCAGAGGGGAAAGAGCCTTTTCCACTGCCGGTCCTCACCTCTTATGTTTTGTTTATTGTTTTAACATCTTATTGTTTTTATTGTTTTAATGTTTTTATTTTGCGACTTATATTTTTATTTACAATGTACAGCACTTTGTTTCAGCTGCGGCTGCTTAAAAGCGCTTTCTAGATAAAGTTGATTGATTGATTGAAGAATGTGCATCACCAACCATGTACCTTGATCCAGCCAATTCCCATAAAATAAAGATTTGTTTCTAAATAACACGTATCGGGAGTTCCAGAGCGGGGTGCTGTGGGGACTAAAATTATGTTTAAATATTAATTTCCAGTAAAGTAAGACTTGCTGGTGGAAAGAGGTTTAACAGGCAGTTTCATGGGGTCAAAATCACATTTAAAGAGGAAGTTAATACCTCCTACTTCCATAACAAGTTTTGAGGGGATATGAAACCAAAATCCATTTAAATTTTTCAGAAAGGATCTCAGCCAGTTAATTTTAATTGTACCATCTAAACACTCAGGTTGCAGGTTTAGGAATGGACATGGAATAAGATAGATAGATGAATCTTGAGACATTCCATTTTTGTAAGGAAAATTCTGCTAAAAATAGAAATGTCACGCTGAGACCATAAATTTACAAGTAGTTTACGCTTATCTAAAGTTTTCCAAAAGTTCAGTTCTTCCACTGATTTGGTATCTTTGGATGTGTGACCACCTAGGTATTTTACTACAGATTTAACAGGGATAGTGTGAACAACTGACAGAGAAGAATCATGTATTGGTAATAACTCACATTTTCTAAGGTTTAGTTTCAGACCAGAGGCCCTGGAGTAAAACTCTATTGACTGAAGTATTTTGGGATTTGATTGCTGTCCTTCATGAATATGGCCGTATCATCAGCCAGTTGGTTGATGGTGAGCTGGTTACCTAAAACATTAAATTTCTCAAAATCAAAATTTTTAATAAGGATTGACAACAACTCTGCTGCAGTGATGAAAAGTAAAGGAGAGATGGGGCATCCTTGTTTAATGAGTTTGTTAATGGAAATTCTGGGTGAGATGCCATGTGGGAGTGAGATTACACTGTTTGTATCCTTATAGAGAGTTCTGATCAAATTTAAGAAGTTGGGTCCAAAACCAAATAAATCTTATTTGCGGAACATGAACTCATGCTCAATGGTATCGGAGGCTTTAAAGAAATCTAAAAATAAATAAAGCCTTCATCTTCAATTAAATTATTATAATCTAGTAGGTCAAGTACAAGGTGAATATTATTGTGAATTAACCGTCCTTTCAGAAAGCCTGACTGTGTTTCTGAAATAATCTGAGGCATCCCAGTTTTCAATCCAGAAGCATATGTCCGGGTTAAAGCTCTATAGTCATTGTTGAGTATTGGTCTTAAATGATCAATTCATCTAGTCTTTCCCCGGTGTAGGCATGAGGGTGATGATACCTTGCTTCATGGTATTTGGAAGAATGCAAGTTTCCGAAATCTCTTTTAATACCAAGAAGAAGAGGTATTTCAGATGTTCCCAGAAGTGTCTATAAAAATCTATAGTCAGCCCATCTGAGCCCGGAGATTCATCCAGAGATAAACATCTCATAGCTTTTTCTACTTCCTCCATAGCGACCTCTGCTTCACAAACCTCTCGGAAAACATCATCCACTTTAGGAACCAGAACTTTTACATGGTCAAGAAAAGTCTCAGCATTGTGGGAAGAGTAAGAGGAGGAGTACAGTTCACCATAGAACTGAACAATTTCTTTTGTAATCTCTTTAAGGTCTGTGTTTTCTTTGTCATTAATTAACAGTGTTTTAACAGTGTTTCGCTCTTGCCTTCTTTTTTCTAACCGACAGAAGTAAGCTGAGCTCCTCTCTCCCTCCTCCACCGACTTTGCTCTAGATCGGGGGTCTCAAACTCAGATCCTCGAGGGCCGCAGCCCTGGACGTTTTCCACGTCTCCCTCCCCTGAATGTCCTGATGGTTCATCACCACATTCAGCACAAAGCCAGATAAGGAGCTGCTCATTGCAATCAGCTGTGTGGAAGCAGGAAGACATGCAAATCGTGCAGGGCTGCGGCCCTCCAGGACCGGAGTTTGAGACCCCTGATCTAGATCTTATGTATGCACTTGTTAGAGTATTATTCCATTTAGTTACCACATTCATGCTTAATCTCAGTCTTATTTCTTCTGTCTTTATTTAGCAGCGTCACTCAGGCGCTGTTGTTTAACTTTGACTAATCATGTGTTCTGAGCCTTGGTAGAAGCACTCTGAGCAAGACTGATAAAACAGGAACACTGCGTCTTCCCCGAAGCACCACCTCGGTGGTGATCCACGCGTAGAGGACGCCCTGAGATTGTGCTTACTCTTGATAACTGTCAAGCGCAACAACTTGTCTATTTCTACGATGCATATCCTGTAAACCCTCCCATTTGTTAATCGAAATAAAAAGCACAGGAGAACGGCAGAAGCTCAGAGCGGGTCGGAACGGTGACTAGAGCACTTCCTGCCCGTTCTCCTCATGAGTATAAGAAACTTACCCTTGTTGTCTTGTTCTTTCTTGCAGATTTAATAAATGTCTATAGCCTAAACCTGACAGCACTAGTGGCCTTAGTGGTATAAATATTGTCCAGGGAAGACTGTAAAAGGAGGAGCTTTTGTTTATCTCCTTCATTTCGTACAAGTTTGTGACAGACAGATTTAATTTCATTAACAATTTCCATCTGCTTTTGTTTACTTTCCCTGATCAATCACTTACCATTAATTATAGAAATGTGGCGTACCTTAAATTTCAGAAATTCCCATTTGTCTCTGTGAGTGGTGAATTGCAGTATTGTCTGTCATTTAAGAGATTTGAATTAAATTTCCAATAACCTTTATGCCTGGAACAAGCATTATGGGGTTGAATATTGAGTGTAATCATAAAATGATCTGTTAATGGTGCAGCAGAAATGTTAGTTTTGTAAATAAAATGTCTATTTTCTAAGGCCAACCAAATGTCTAAACTAGATTTAGCAGTGCAATCAGGTTTAAACCATGTAAAAGCTTGTATGTCAGGATTATCTCGGCGGCAAACGTCCATTAAATTTAACACTCTACAGAAATTTAGGAGCACTAGATTATAGTGATGGTTCTGAAATGCTGACGGAGATCTGTCTCGCCATTCATCTTCTACCATATTAATATACCCCAATTATCCAATTATAATGTTCTACGAAGGATATCTCTGATTTAGTTCTCTAAAGCCCCGTCTCCACTGCACACAAGTGCCGGGCCGGAGCGGAGCGGTTCGGAAGCACTCACCCCGAACGAAATTTTGGATTGCGTCTCCACTGCAGAGAGGAGCGTAAAAAGTGGGCGGGATGTTGAGCGCCGCGTAACGACGCAGGGGGTGACGTCATCACGCAAGAACGAAGCGCGGCAAAGGATTGTGGGAGAAGCTCGGAGCAACATGGAGGATAAGTGGTGGTCGTTGCTGTGCTTGCGTGGTTGTTGTTTTACGTGCAAGAACACGTTTTGCTGGAGGAAGCAGTGCTGCGCGCACACAGGAGACGAATGACATTGTTGCGGTCGATAGCGTTCCCGACGCACGCGGTGGACAGGAGAAGAAGGAGACGCAACGGTAAGCAGCCTCACGACAAACAAACATTCTCTGTGACTTTCCAACAATGTAACTGGTGCTATAATACATGTTTAACCTTTAATGTGAGCCAGACACAGCTTATGAAGTGTAATATGACCTCGTGATGAACGTAGTGAGTTCATAGAGTTGCCGCTACAATTCACAAAAGTGAAATATTCATGACATGTGACTAGTTTCATTACCTGATTATAGCACTTTGGCTCCTGTTTTTACAGTCATTACCTGATAATCTAAAGAATGAGGTTGTTATGACCATTGTGCCTCGTCCACAAGTTGTGCATGTTTGTTGTTCCATGTTTCTTTGTAGTCATGTCCGTGCATCAGCGTCATTTTCACGTGTTTTGTCCATTTCACGTGTTGTCCTCCACATCATTCGACCTTGTGTTTGTTGTATTGTAATTGTACAAAGCAAATTGGAGTAGTTGCGTGTTCAAACATTTTGCATGTGTGTGCAGCTTATATGTTGTTATGATATGAAAATATGTGCTCTGTATGTGTTTCAGCTCATGTTGTTGCTGCCTTCTTAAGAGGAACGACAGTGATCAGCCTGGTGAAGTCGATGGAGGTGGTGTGTGGTGCTCTGCACAACCTGTGAGTCCCATGGAGACTACAGCGACCAGTGGGACACACCATCAGCTGCAGCAGACCAACCTGCAGAGGCACTGGCTCCGGGTGCAGATGAGGATGGCAGGACGTCAGAGAGGCTGTAATGCAGTATTTAAATGCATAAAGACCTCCTGCAATGTACATAGTTCCTGTAAATAGTTCCTGTATATATATGTTCCAACCACAGTTGCCTCCTTGTTGTCCCTCCTTATTTAAAGTGTTTATCCTTTCTGAAGACATCTTGTAATATTTCAGCTTATAGCTACTACACACAATATTCCAATATTTACATTGACACTGGCTAACACCATGCTCAGGAGCCATTATAAGGGCATTCGTTTCATTCTGCACAAATGGACTTGGTATGTATAGTCAATATAATTCTAATAAATGTGTTTCACATAATGGGGGGGGACAACATCCTATGGAGCAAAGTGCAAGATTTGATTAAATTAATACACTTACCTTTACTTAACATATTCAGCATCACAAATAAAGGACATGTCAGTTTCACTGTTGGCACAGTGCCATATCTGTATTGATGGCATGATATGGAAAGTTGCTACTTCTGTGCTGATATTGATTCAATGAACACAAACACGTATGGAAAATCAAAATTGTATTAACAACACAATAACAACTATTTACAATCACAACTATGTACACTATTTGGAGCAGACGGGGAGGGGGATGGAGCAGACGGGGAGGCTGATGGAACGGCCGGCGAGGGGGATGGAGCTGACGGGGAGGCTGATGGAACGGCCGGCGAGGCTGATGGAACGGCCGGCGAGGGTGATGGAACGGCCGGCGAGGGGAATGGAACGGCCGGCGAGGGGGATGGAACGGCCGGCGAGGGGAATGGAACGGCCGGCGAGGGGAATGGAACGGCCGGCGAGGGGAATGGAACGGCCGGCGAGGGGGATGGAGCTGACGGCGTTGGGGACAGATGGCGGGTGGCTCGGGCGTCACTGATGCCGGAGGAGGTGGACGCTGGCTCTCCCATACTCCCACTTCCTGAAATGTAGCATAGCCCACATGCTAAATACACGACAGGCTAGCGTTAAGACCGCGCTAGCGGCTGAAGCTAACCAAAACAAACAGCATTTGGCATTGTTTTCAATGCAATTGTTAAAAGAAAGGCTCTGAGGAAAGCCGCGGATGAATGCATAGTCACACGGGTTTATTTACTAGTGAGCAGAGGTTGTCAGCACATTTTGGAGCATTAAACTCACCATTCTCCTCCATCAGCGACTCCAGCAGCGCCGTTGCCGTGTCCACGAGTTCCTGACTCGCCGGTCGGTGCCCATAAATAGTATCCATGGCTTCGTACCACCGCCAGTGCTTCCGCTGGGATCCGGTCCTCCCGTTGTGGTCCATCACCTGGCGGTAGTCCTTCACCTCGTCGCTGCGAAGCTGCTTTAGCTTGCAGCGACATTGCGCTGGCGTGCGGACGAAGCCATGTGCCGCCATCCGTTCCACCACCACTCGAAATATATTTTCATTCCGCACCGCCCCGTCAAGCTCCTGCTGGACTCCCTCCTCTCCTATAATGGAGAGGAAGAGCTGGACCTCCGCACCGGTCCACGTATTTTCTTTCGCCATCTTGTGAAATGAAACCCGTGTGTTGCCGTTTGTAAGGCGGGACTTCCGAGAATGACGTAAATCACTGACCAATCAGCAGACAGCAGCTCAAGCTCAGACCCGTTCCATAGTCCCCGGCAAGCCAACGGATGGGTAGCGGAAAAGCGGTCGCCTTTGGAGCGGTCTAGAGCGGTTTAGACTGCTTTACATGTCGTGACACGTGAACCGGAGCGGTTTAGACCCGTCTAGGCCGGTACTTTTTGTGCGATGGAGACGGGGCTTTAAGGGTCTTTAGCCCCGTCTCCACCGCACACAAGTGCCGGGGCGGAGCGGAGCGGTACGGAGCAGTTCGGAAGCACAACCCCGACCGAAATTTTGGGTCGTGTCTCCACAGCAGAGAGGAGCATGAAAAGTGGGCGGGGCTTATGAGCTCCGCAGAAATGTGACATTATAACAGAAAAGAACGTCGTCAGATGTAGATCTTATGAATCCTCTGTTGTTGTTTAAATTCTCCACTTTGCCACTGTTATTTTTTGCAGCGGAAAAAAAAAAAAGTTATTTTTTGCAGCAGTCATTTTTTGCAGTGGAGAGCTGCAGCGCAACTTCTGTGTTTGTTTTGAGAGAGCGAGTCGCTCGGCCGCTTGGCCAGCGACTTGCCTCGCACTCGAGCGCTCGGGTGTGGGGCAAGTGGCCGGAGCGTTCCCCCCGGTTGGCTGAGGCACAGACACGAGAGTCTGAGCTTTCTGCTCAAAACCCAGGAGGTTTTCCACTCCGGCGCCACAGCACAGCGCCGCGCCGCGCCGCACAGCGCAGCGCCGGAACACGGAGGCGCCGAGCTCCGAGCTCCGAGCTCCTTTTCATCTCTTCCGCGGTCCGTCCCCGCGATAAAGCGCCACTGACCGTGGCTGAACAGAACACTGACCGCCTCTGGAAAGCGGAGCTGCCGGAGCGCGATCAGCGCCGGAGACGAAAGCTCCAGACTCCGGTGTCACGGACGCACATCAGCGCCACGGCGAGCGCTATGCTGCTAACAGAAAACTCCAACGCGATGCAAAGTCCCTCCCCCCGGTCTCCCCCTGCCTCAAGTCCGCTCTTTCACCACAAACACTAAAGTTGAGCAGCAAAGAAAAGAAAAGGAAAATAAAAACAACCAGAGCACAGCTGACCACACTGACAGCAGAGGATTCATCCAGCCAGCACACTAAAATATTGAGGGCGTGTGGTAAATCACTGACCAATCAGCAGACAGCAGCTCAACCTCAGACCCGTTCCATGGTCCTGGTACCCCAACGGAAGGGGAGCGGAAAAGCGGTCGCCTTTGGAGCGGTCTGGAGCGGTTTTGACTGCATTCCATGTCGTGAGACGCGAGCCGGAGCGGTTTAAACCCGTCTAGGCCGGTACTTTCTGTGCGGTGGAGACAGGGCTTTTGATAACACAGATAATAATAATTAGTTTTGCGCTGCAGAATTAAACCCATATACATTCCCTGTAATAACAAAATTCTCATCAATACCAAAGACACAAATTATCCAATAACCAGAATCATCTTTCTTTGTAATTACCATCTTCCCAGGAAAATTGTTCATTAGTACAGCGACACCTGCTGACCTGTTGCTGCCATGGCTAAAATACATTTTGTTACCCCACTGATTACTCCAGAATTTTTCATCTGCTTGATTGGAATGAGTTTCTTGAAGAAGAAAACATTGAGCTTTTTTGTCAGGAATTAGGCTGGGATCTCCCTTTAAGATTGAGCGGGCTACAGGTCTGGGTGGTCAGTTCCACACCTATAACCAGTTCTGTCATCGCCATGCCAGCCATATATGTCCTGTCTGTGTGTGTGTGTGTGTGTGTTCCTTGTTGGTCTGTTAATCATCCATGTCTCGTCCGTTCTGTCCAGTGTTTTGGAGTCCAAGTCTGCTGTGCTCCTCAGGTCGAGGAGCAGCCTGCAACTCGTCGGTCTGTCCTGTCATTATAAACAAAATACTTGATTGAACTCAGCCTGCCTCAAGAGTCCTGCAATTGGGTCCTGTCCGTTACCCGTGACATTTTTGGTTTTTACAAAAGAGAAAAAGAGATTTTCGTTTAACAGAATCTCTCAGACCCCTAACATTGAGTGAAACATAAGAACACACTAATAAAATAAAAATACAAATCTATGGAAGCTGGTACTAAAGCTAAGTTTTAACAAAGCCCCTCAGTTATTCATTTGTTATAAAACAGGAATTAATTTTAAATTTTTCCAAGATCTAAAACAGATCTTTAACATGGCTTGTCAAAAATGTATTCTAACCAGAACACAGTGTATAATAGAACCGTAACCAAAAACCCAGAAAATATTCACGTATAAGAAGATTAAACTGGCCATTTCAAATTTGCTCCTTACATTTTCTTCTAAATAGAACGTAAAGTATAAAGTCTTTTAACCTATAGACTCAATTTAACATGAGTCAGTTGCAACTAAAAATTTCGTTGTAAAAGAAGCATTTCAAAAGAACTATAACGAGGCAGTATTTTCCAAAATCTTAAAAGTGCAAGGTAAGTGTACTGGGTTTAAAGCAGACTCGTCCAGAAGAACCCTGTTACCACTGATGTAGCCTACATATCCTCTGAAGTAGGTGTTCTTTCCTGCAGCCTCGGCTTGCTGCATCTTTGGCCATGCTGCGCTCGCGCTTCCCGGTCAGCTTTACAGAAGTCTTGCTTCCGGGTCTCAGCGAAGGCGGATGCTTTTTCTTCTCCTCTCCTCTCCCACTCGCCCTCCCCGCTTGCTGCTTCGTCCTGTACTGTCTTGTGTCTGATCTATCAAGAGAATCTCTTCAGACCCGCATCCGAATTTAACCGGAACCATGGAATTGATCAGCTGGTCTCTCAATGCGATCGACCAAATTTTTACGACACGACGACCGGACAAAGGAGAGCCCCCATGTCCCGATGGGACGTTTGCAGCCGGATACATGCTGGATTCCTGGGGTTCCTGGAGGCAACTGTGTTTGGCCATTCTTTCCATCGAGGATGTGGAGGACCTCTACATATTGGGATTCATGATAGCAGGTATGCTGCTGATTGGAGCTGGCAGCTTTCTGATCTATCGCAAAGTCGAGAAGACGAGGGCAGCTGCATTGGGAAGGCTGCCTATCGTCACTGAAGGACTGTGCCGAGCTTTGAATGCTCAGACTCATGCGATAAACAAACTTAAGAGTACGACTCTTGAACGTTTACGCGAAATTGGATCGATCTTGGAGGATATTCGAACTCGGTTGGGAAGCTAAATCTTGCCATAATTGGAGCAGCATTGGAGACCAGAGACACTCGAGGTCGACAGATAAAGCTGAAGCACCTGAACGAAAACAATCATAATCTACATTTGGACTCCCACGACACCCAGTCGCCAAGGCTGTGTTTTGTCTTCACCTATCCTGGATGCGTGTGTGGAAAGAAGCTCCCCCCCCCCCCCCCCCCCCCCCCCTGCCCCTGGCCTTCCTACCCTCCTCCCACCCTCCCTCCCCGGACATTTTGCCTCTGGAATTTTACCAGGACCTTCACCGCATTCGCCGTGCCCCTACCCCCAACCACCAGCAGAGGCCGCTGGAGAGGGCGGCTGCGCGCCTGGGGAAGGCGTTGCGCCTGGAAAAACCTTCTCCTAGTGGCGGACTGCAAAATACCCATCATGTATCCCAAATGCTGTCTCGAGAAATGTTGTAACCTGTCTGTGTTGATGCTAAACGTGCCCGAGGTGGGTTTTTTCCCCAATTACAGACTGTGCTCCTCAGAACACAGTCTTTAATCTGACTTTTTTTCCCTCCTCTCCTCACCTCATGTGTCCTTCTTTCCCCAAACTTTCTATGTGAACGTGATTTCGTTGTACCTGTACCTGTACCTGTACAATGACAATAAATGATTCAAAAAAAAAAAAAGAAAATCCCCAGGTCTTTGCAGGTTTTGGTCATCTTCCAGATGACATCTCTATGGCATCTCATTACGAACTGCAGGATGACCTGCCGGTGTCTACCTTCCTCTTACCAGTTGATGAACCAAGTCCACCACTGTTTCCATCGTTGCAGCCCACTGTGGTAGTGTCTTGGACAGGATACCTAGTACCACCTCACGTATATTTTCGTTATCTTTTTCTTTCAGACCTTGAATTTTTAAGTTCTATCGCCGGTTGTACCTCTTCAGCTCTGCCACCTTTATTTTCAACTACTCATTTTCCTTGGCAATCTGTGGCAATTCTTTTTCGATTCTTTTAATCTTGTCCTTACAATCTTTTATCTGAGCCGCATTTATTTTTGTCAGTCGAGAGATATTCGCAATCATGTTGGAATTTTCTCTTAACTGCACTTCCTTATCAATGCCGCCACTTTGTTTCGCCATTTTGATCTGAATCACCACCACAGCACCACTGTCAGTGGGAGGCAGTCATACATGGAATATGGCTGCTTCCTGCAGGTCGCCACCATGTTTTGTTCCGAGGCACAATCACAGTGTCACTGTCGACGGGAGGCAAGGGTACATGATCCGCAATGCAACCGTGCTCCGGAATTGAAACTCCGCCAATGTGGTATCAAAATGGCGGCGTACAGGCACTGACATGCTTGTTTGTAGGCGCCAACCTACTTCTTTGCGGTTGCCGAAATAGTGGTCGCCGCCATACGTGTAGGTGGTTGCCGCCATATTTAAAAGGCCAAATGACGTCAGTGGCTTAAACTACATCATGGTTTCATGGATCATGTTTAGTTTGAGGAGGCACAAGAACACTGGATGGTACATCCATGTAGATATTATGCGAATAAAGCTCAGAGAGTATTTATAAGGTCCAAGTGGATTGAGGAGGGAGAACCCCACCCCACCCATCATATTCCATATTCATTTTATAAAAACACAGCCTAGAAAAGAAAATGTACTCATGATGAATGGTGAAGAATGCTTTGAACAAAAAGTATAATGAGGGAGGTTTTGAGTTTCTTTATCAACCTGTAAAATGCTGAATTGTTTTTCAATTTAGATAAATGATCTGATTCTCATAAGTGAAGAAAACTTTACAAATGTAGAAGAGGATGTAACCAAATTTTGAACAATTCAATTCAATGTATCGTCATAAAATCGGCCTCTGATCGATCTCCAGGCTCAGGTGGAATAACTAAACATTTCTGAAAAGAAAAGAAAACATTGCTATTTGAGGCAATAATGTATTACTGGTAAGAAATTTTTGACAATGAAATAAGGCAGAATTATTTCAGACATCATGGATTGTGAACATCTTCTATGGAGCTCCAGAAAGGACATGCTTTTGCGAGATCTCACAAACGTTATTGCGAGATCCCGAGAAAGTTTTGCGAGATCTCGAGATAGTTTTTTGTTTTCCTCTTCCTTTTTTTTTTCTCCATGTCCCTTCGGGGGCTCCGTAATTGTACAAGCCCTAAATGTGTTGTGATGCTCATATAAGTTTGTTTCTACATGTTACAGATACCGCCATTGGTAGGGCACCTGACATTTCCAAAAAAGTTGTCCCAGACATCCCCGCTTTTGAGGGGATGTCTGGCACATCCTCTCGCTAAGTCATACCCCTTCCGTGTTGAGTGGTGAAGAAGTTATATGGTGTTTTGCTACCCAGGATATTAGCAGTGATGCATCTTCTATCCCAGCTGACACCCTCACCATGTCCACGAGTGCTGGTGTCATAGTTATTGATGACACTCACGATGTCCAGTGGAAGTTCTGTGATCTCTACTGGCAGCACTCCTGGATTGTCAGTTGGCCCCACTGCCAATGCTAACAGTAACAGGTGTAACCCGGGTTAAAATCTGTCACTATACTAATTTTGTGTATACTGGTTCTGCCCCTTTAAATTTTCCGTGCGTCGTGCGTGCCCTTCGACCCCACGTAGCCGGTCACGCGACTGTGCTCAGCCAATTGCGCAGTGCAGCACTAGTGTTTAACCTGGTTGCGGCGTCTTCCTCATTGAGAGGTGTGGGGAAGCCGGCCGACAGCTCCGCAGCAGGTTCGTGTCTAAAAATATTCACTCGTGTGGTTGATTCGTCTCGTATCTGTTATGTTAAGCTTATTGTTGTAACTTATAGAACGTCCTACTGGGCTGCAGGGTATCCGTCGCCGCCATCGTGTTGCGTAGCATAGAGGAACTGGTGAGTACTTTTGAATGAATGAGCTACATGCTAAGCTAGCGGCGCCGAACATTAACATTGGCATTGGCCATCTAAAGGTTTTAATGTATATCACGAAGGTCATTTGCTGTGAACAAACTGTGCACACAGATCCAAGTGTGTTTACATGCATTGAGATAAATTGGATTATACAGTACTGTTTGATTTCTATGAGCTTTGTGCAGGTAATGCAAGGCTAATATGGCACTTTTGTTTGTCAAGCTTTCATGTTGTTTGTAGTTATACATTTGATTGTTTTATTTTGTGTACACATGGATGTATGTGAACAGATGTATGTGAACTTTAGCTACAGTTAAAACAACTTAGTTTCTATAGCCCTATTATTTATTGGTCTGTTGTGGCATTACAGGCCAGGTTCTCTCTGTCTCTTGGGAGAATATTGATGGCGAGCTGAACTAAGGCTGGGAGCCTACCATCTGAGCTGAATCCACTGAACAGCCACCCTGCTGGTCTGGTAGGAAGGTTGTTCGCAGCTTGTCCCCCACACACTCTCCATCCTCCGACGCCCAACCCTCACTTGCACATTCCCTTTCCCCAACAATAACCTGGACTTTTCAATATGAACTCTCACAAACTCGTGGGTTATCGCGTTGGATGGTTGGACCGAAACCAAACTTTTGGGACAATTCTTTTTGGTTTGGTTTATGTGTGTGTATTTGCTGTAAGTCCTTTGTCATATTCCACCAGCTAATAATCATACAGTGCACTTAACTATCAATTACCGGTACCACTGTAAGTTGTAAATATTCTGGGGTTTTCTATTTTTTTTCCCATGGTTCTGTTTTGTAGATACTTTATTTAAATCACTATTCAATATATGGTGCCTGCACCGAATGTAAATCATTGTGTCGTGTTGTTCCTGACCATCAGCTCCTGTAGTTGAACTTAAGTCTTCTGTGATCCCACTAGTATATATATTGCTATTCTTTAACTAGTAGTATTAACAGTACTTTAATACTTATCAGTGAAAGCGAGTACCCGCTACATCGTGGCGAGCCAGCCAGGAGCTGGTTTGTACAGTGAGCAACACGATATAACAACAGCAACAATTAATTCATACTCACCAGTCCGTTTTTCGCAATGGAAGTTTTTGACACCCTCGGGATAAAAATTTCTAATGCCGTCTTAGTGGATGGGTCGGTTGAAGAGAGTTCAGCGGAAATTATAGATTTTCTCGATCAGTACGGCGACATTAATCGCGATGTCATTATTGATGATAGCGAGTCCGAATTTCATCATATGCTCGTGGTCGAATTTGTGTCAGGAGCGTCAGTCGCAAAACTGTCTCCACGACTGCCGTATTCATTTATTTCTGCCGAAAGTAACGAATTCAATATTAGGAATCTATCCCAAATTTACACCTCAAAGTTGGGTGGTTCAAAGACTGACACTTATTTAGCAGACCTGAAGGACATTGCTAAATTGTCTGGAAAAGACTATTCAATTGTTCTTGGTGAAATGATGTCCCAGATTCAAAAAGCGATAGCACAACTGCATCCCGCTGCGGGAAATGTCCCTAAAATAGAACAACTGCAAGCTGACCAATCAAGGAAGCTGGCAGAACCACCTGTTTTTGTTTCTAACAGTGCCAGTAAAAACAGCACGGGAAGACGATCTATTGCACCTGATGATCTCAACCCTCCGGAGGTGCAGCGCTACGTTGTGGAGCATGTGGTCCGGAGCAGTGATATGTCCATGCATGCCACCAACCGGCTGAGACCGTTCTCTGGTAAAGTGCCCAGGCCGAACCATGAAATGGACTATGACACCTGGCGGTCTGGCGTCGATTTGGTGCTACGGGATCCAGCTATCTCGGATCTCCAACGCACCAGACTAATTCGAGACAGCCTGCTGACCCCTGCCTGTGACATGGTGAAACATCTAAGCCATGATGCGCTGCCTGATGTGTATCTGCAGCAGCTGGAGTCGGCGTATGGTACTGTCCAGGACGGAGAAGAACTTTACGCTGCGTTCATGGACACTTACCAAAATCATGGAGAGAAGCCGTCTGAGTACCTGCAGAGACTCCAGGTGGCACTGCAACATGCTGTGAGGAGAGGAGGAGTATCCGAGAGGGATATGGACAAACGCTTATTGGCTCAATTTTGCCGAGGATGTTGGGACAATGGACTAATTTCAGAACTACAGCTTAAGCAAAGGAAATCAAGTCCCCCGTCTTTTGCTGAACTTTTACTACTTCTAAGAACAGAGGAGGACAGAGAGGCAGCAAAGGAGCAAAGAATGAAGCAGCACTTGGGAGCAACTAAACATAAAGTAACTACGCATGCTCAACTTGTTAACAGTGCGGACGATGAAACCAATTTGTGCACTGTAATAACAAATTTCACCAAGGAGCTTTGACAACAGATGACCGCCATTCAACAACAGCTTGCTGCTCTCAACGCCGGGCAGACCAGTGGACGTCAGGCCACCGCTACATATTTGGCCTCAAAGCAGGTTGAAACCGGAAAGACGGGAAGAAACGCTAAACCAGCTTCTTCCAATCCGAGACCTGGATATTGCTTCCGCTGTGGGGAGGATGGTCATATTAAGCCTCAATGTGACTCTGAGCCGAACCCAGCGCTGGTCAGTGCCAAGCGAAAGCAGTTTGAAGACAAGCAGCAGAAGGGGCAGGGACAAAATAGATCAGGAAAGAAGCATTTAAACTAGCTTCAGTTCCTGGTGTGGGACACCCAGGGGCTGAGCAGGACCAACTTTGTCCCGCCCGGAGTAAGCTTCCTGTGACCTGTTCTGAGCTGCTGTCCACATCAAGGAGAGTGCCAAAAGGACTTATCGGATCCAGATGTACGGCTGATGTTAAAGTCGCGGGTCAACAAGGGTCATGTCTGCTGGATACCGGGTCCCAAGTTACGACCATTCCGGTTTCCTTCTACAACGAGCATCTCTCCGATCAACCAGTTCAACCCCTGCATGAGCTACTCCACGTCGAAGGAGCAGCAGGCCAAAATGTTCCATATCTTGGCTACATCGAAACCACAGTGACTTTTCCCAAAGACTTTGTCGGAAGTATCATTACCGTTCCAACTCTTGCACTCATTGTTCCTGATGTCAGACCAGGATTTCCCACCTCAATCCTGATTGGCATGAACACTCTCGAAACGCTCTACGAACAATTTCGGCAAAGCGACCATTTTTCCTTCCAACCAAATGCATCCGGATACCGAGCGGTACTACAAACTCTCCAAGTGACCTACCAACAAAGCTGCAGTGACCATCTTGGAGTGGTTACGCTGCTCAGTAAATCCGCTGTGCTTGTTCCTGCTGGCCACACCGTGCTGCTGAAGGGCTCCGCTAAAATCTCTGCTCCAGCAAGTCAGTATGCTGTCGTCCAGCATCCGGGTTCAGGCCTGCCGGGTGGTCTGTGCGTTAGCAGCTGTCTTGTCGCCATGCCAACACGTTCACCTCACCAAGTACCTGTGATGGTGCGAAATGAATCGGAGCAAGACATTTATGTACCACCTTCGACCATCATAGCAGAGCTGGGAGCATTTGAATGCATCGTCTCAGAGCAGCATGTGACCTCAGCACAGGGGCCCAACGGCACCCCAGTAGTTTTCAACTTTGGGGAATCGCCATTACCCCCGGAATGGAAGGAAAGGATCACCACCAAGTTGAATGCAATGTCCAACGTCTTCTCTCATCACGACATGGATGTTGGCTGCGCCAGTCATGTGAAACATCATATTAATCTCCATGACAACACTCCATTCAAGCACCGAGAAAGACCAATTCATCCTTAGGATATAGAAGCTGTTCGCAAACATCTGAGGGAGCTTCTGGAGGCCGGTGTTATCAGAGAATCCGAGTCACCATTCTCATCACCAATAGTCGTTGTCAAGAAGAAAAATGGAGATATTCGACTATGTATTGACTATCGCAAGCTCAATCTACAGACTGTAAAGGACGCATATGCATTGCCAAACTTGGAGGAATCGTTTTCAGCACTCACTGGATCTAAGTGGTTCTCTGTGCTTGACCTCAAGTCTGGTTATTACCAAATTGAAATGAATGAAGCAGACAAACCAAAAACAGCCTTCGTTACGCCTCTTGGGTTCTGGGAATTTAACAGAATGCCCCAGGGAGTAGCCAACGCACCCTCAACCTTCCAAAGGTTAATGGAAAAGTGTATGGGTGATCTCCACTTGAAAGAGGTTTTGGTGTTTTTGGACGACCTGATCATTTTCTCCAACACACTTGAGGAACACGAGAGTCGTCTGCTTGGAGTGCTGAGCCGTCTACGAGAGTACGGATTGAAACTATCGCCTGAAAAGTGCAAATTCTTTCAGACATCAGTCAAATATCTTGGACACATTGTTTCTGAAAATGGTGTTGAGACCGACCCAGGGAAGGTATCTGCACTAAAATCCTGGCCAGTTCCCACTAATCTCAAGACCTTAAGATCCTTCCTGGGATTCGCAGGCTATTACCGCCGTTTCATTAAGGGGTATTCAGCCATTGCAAAGCCTCTCAACGACCTGACCCATGGATATTCTTCCACAAGAAAAAACTCAAAACCTATTGACTCAAAGGTCCACCAGTTCGACCCAAAGCAACCCTTTGGTTCCCGGTGGAGTCCTCAATGTCAATTCGCTTTCATGACCTTGATTGAGAAACTTACCAGTGCACCAGTCCTGGGGTTCGCTGATCCAAAACGCCCTTACATTCTACACACGGATGCAAGCACCGTTGGACTGGGTGCAGCGCTCTATCAAGAGCAGGACGGAAATCTACGGGCAATTGCTTTTGCAAGCCGAGGACTCTCATCAAGCGAAAGTCGTTATCCAGCTCATAAACTTGAGTTTTTAGCGTTAAAGTGGAGCGTAACAGAGAAATTTCAGGATTATCTGTACGGTGCCAATTTTAGCGTGGTTACCGACAGTAACCCTCTTACGTACATCCTGACATCAGCCAAGCTGGATGCAACAAGCCATCGGTGGTTGGCTGCACTCTCCACGTTTTCCTTCAAGTTGCAATATAGAGCTGGACGACACAATCTGGATGCGGATGCACTTTCCCGCCGACCACATGAAGACTTGCCCTGCGGCGAATCAGATCAAGAACTCCTCAATCAGTTCACAAGACAACATCTTTCCGATCCTGGCAACCCCTCAATTCCATCAGAGGTTGTCAATGCCATCTGCCAGAGTTGCCTCATCCGGGTAGATACAGCAAGCACGTTGATCGAGTCCCTGTCCATCATGGCAGACGTTCTTCCTGAGAGCTATACAGACGACCCTGGACTGCCTGTGGTTCCGGCTCTGTCCCATCTCGAGCTTCGGGACAAACAGAGGTCTGACTCAAACCTCCGGGAAGTTATACACCAGATGGAGACGGGTGAAAAAGTTCCTCCGACTGCCAGGGAGGAGATGCCTGAGATCGCCTTGCTGCTGAGGGAGCTCAACAAGCTCGAACTGGTTGAAGGCATTCTCTACAGAAAGAGACAGGACAATGAACAGACTTCACATCAACTCGTCCTATCTGAAGAACTTCGCTCCACTGTTTTGCAGAGTCTCCATGATGATATGGGTCACATGGGGATAGAGCGCACGTTAGACCTCGCTCGCACCCGTTTCTATTGGCCCAGGATGTCTGCTGATGTAGAGCACGAGGTCAAGACTAGTGGACGGTGTGTACGACGAAAAGCTCTTCCAGAGAGAGCAGCTCCTCTTGTCAGTATTCAAACGTCCAGACCACTTGAACTCATCTGCATGGATTTTCTTAGCCTCGAGCCCGACACCAGCAACACTAAAGACATTCTCGTGTTAACAGATCACTTCACCAAATTCGCCTTAGCCTTTCCAACACCAAATCAGAAGGCTAGGACAGTGGCCAAATGTCTGTGGGACAACTTTATAGTCTATTATGGGATACCAGAACGACTACATACAGACCAAGGGCGGGACTTTGAGTCCAAACTGATAAAAGAATTATGTGAAGTGGCTGGAATCAAGAAGTGTCGGACTACACCATACCATCCACGAGGAAATCCTGTAGAAAGGTTCAACCGCACTCTACTCAACATGTTGGGAACTCTGGAAGCAAAACAGAAAACAAAATGGATAGATTTCGTCAAACCCTTGGTACAGGCCTACAATTGCACAAGGAATGAGACCACAGGATACACACCGTACGAACTGATGTTCGGACGTTCCCCTCGGCTTCCGGTCGACCTGGCTTTTGGTTTACCGCTGAGTGGGGAGACACACCAACCTCATTCACAGTATGTCCAGAGTCTGAAGTCCCGGTTGAAAGAAAGCTACGACATCGCCTCAAAGAATGCCACCAAAGCATCTGAGAAGAACAAGGTCCGCTTTGATCAAAGAGTCGTTCCTTCAAAGTTGGAGCCTGGTGACAGAGTGCTGGTGCGCAGTGTTCGATTGAGAGGTAAACACAAGCTCAGTGACAAGTGGGAGCAGGACATCTACGTTGTGGTGGATCAAGCTGGAGACCTACCAGTCTATACAGTGAAGCCAGAACGTCATGATGGTCCTAATCGTACTCTTCACAGAGATCTACTCTTACCGTGTGGGTTCCTCCCTGCTGTTGAAGAGCCGTCCATTGAGGCCAGTCCAGTCTCAAGGCCAAGAACTCGGCGGCAGCGCGAGATACCTCCTGACTCTGAGGTCTCTGAAGAGGAAGACCCTCCACCTGAATCAACAGCTCTTGGCCTGGATCCAAGTCCAATGAAGTTCACTGTGGAGAAGGTTTACGGCAAGGCTTCATCCCCCAGTGTTGCCAGTGACTATCTTCATCCACCAATGTTATCTGTGAGTGAACCAGCTGTTGTCGATGAAGGATCAGAGAGAGAGTATTTACCTGAAGAGACTTTACCTGAACACCTACCTGAGTTTGATGTTGAAGAATCTGTCGAACTACCTGTGGAAAGAAACTTACCCGACTACTCAATTCAGCCAGTCAGTCCTGAATTTATTGAAATTCCACTCACTGAAGATGCTGAAGAGTCTATCGATCCTGAGACGCCAGTCTCTAGTGTCTCTGAGCCCTTAAACTTTGATTTAACCTCTGATTCAGTAGAACCAGAACTCGTTCCCAAGTGTCCTGTGCGTCAACGATTACCGCCTAAAAGGTTACAGTACAGTTCGCTTGGTAATCCCCTGATATCTGTGGTTCAAACGTTATTACACAGTATATCAGACGCTTTAACTCCTGCGCCTACCACCAGTTCAGTTATTCACGTGGTTTAACATGCAACGGGACGTGCATGGGTTTAAGGGGGGAGGTTGTAACCCGGGTTAAAATCTGTCACTATACTAATTTTGTGTATACTGGTTCTGCCCCTTTAAATTTTCCGTGCGTCGTGCGTGCCCTTCGACCCCACGTAGCCGGTCACGTGACTGTGCTCAGCCAATTGCGCAGTGCAGCACTAGTGTTTAACCTGGTTGCGGCGTCTTCCTCATTGAGAGGTGTGGGGAAGCCGGCCGACAGCTCCGCAGCAGGTTCGTGTCTAAAAATATTCACTCGTGTGGTTGATTCGTCTCGTATCTGTTATGTTAAGCTTATTGTTGTAACTTATAGAACGTCCTACTGGGCTGCAGGGTATCCGTCGCCGCCATCGTGTTGCGTAGCATAGAGGAACTGGTGAGTACGTTTTGAATGAATGAGCTACATGCTACATGCTAAGCTAGCGGTGCCGAACATTAACATTGGCATTAGCATTAGCATTGGCATTGGCCATCTAAAGGTTTTAATGTATGTCACGAAGGTCATTTGCTGTGAACAAACTGTGCACACAGATCTAAGTGTGTTTACATGCATTGAGATAATTGGATTATACAGTACTGTTTGATTTCTATGAGCTTTGTGCAGGTAATGCAAGGCTAATATGGCACTTTTGTTTGTCAAGCTTTCATGTTGTTTGTAGTTATACATTTGATTGTTTTATTTTGTGTGCACATGGATGTATGTGAACAGATGTATGTGAACTTTAGCTACAGTTAAAACAACTTAGTTTCTATAGCCCTATTATTTATTGGTCTGTTGTGGCATTGCAGGCCAGGTTCTCTCTGTCTCTTGGGAGAATATTGATGGCGAGCTGAACTAAGGCTGGGAGCCTACCATCTGAGCTGAATCCACTGAACAGCCCCCCTGCTGGTCTGGTAGGAAGGTTGTTCGCAGCTTGTCCCCCACACACTCTCCATCCTCCGACGCCCAACCCTCACTTGCACATTCCCTTTCCCCAACAATAACCTGGACTTTTCAATATGAACTCTCACAAACCCTCGTGGGTTATCGCGTTGGATGGTTGGACCGAAACCAAACTTTTGGGACAATTCTTTTTGGTTTGGTTTATGTGTGTGTATTTGCTGTAAGTCCTTTGTCATATTCCACCAGCTAATAATCATACAGTGCACTTAACTATCAATTACCGGTACCACTGTAAGTTGTAAATATTCTGGGGTTTTCTATTTTTTTTCCCATGGTTCTGTTTTGTAGATACTTTATTTAAATCACTATTCAATATATGGTGCCTGCACCGAATGTAAATCATTGTGTCGTGTTGTTCCTGACCATCAGCTCCTGTAGTTGAACTTAAGTCTTCTGTGATCCCACTAGTATATATATTACTATTCTTTAACTAGTAGTCTTAACAATACTTTAATACTTATCAGTGAAAGCGAGTACCCGCTACACAGGCATGTCCCACGGTCCCACGGTCCCACTCAACCCAGTGAGCTCCTCCCCCTATCTCTAAGGGTGACTGAGCTCCTCCCCCTATCTCTAAGGGTGACTGAGCTCCTCACCCTATCTCTAAGGGTGACTGAGCTCCTCCCCCTATCTCTAAGGGTACGCCCAGCCACCCTACGGAGGAAGCTCATTTCAGCCGCTTGTATCCGGGATCTGGTTCTTTCGGTCATGACCCATAGTTCATGACCATAGGTGAGGGGAGGAACGAAGATCGACCGGTAAATCGAGAGCTTGGTCTTTTTGGCTCAGCTCCTTCTTCACCACGACGGACCGATACAACGTCTGCATAACTGCAGACGCTGCACCGATC
The DNA here is from genome assembly GCF_963422515.1 of Blennius ocellaris. Taxonomy (NCBI): domain Eukaryota; kingdom Metazoa; phylum Chordata; class Actinopteri; order Blenniiformes; family Blenniidae; genus Blennius; species Blennius ocellaris. The sequence continues at coordinate 32,073,545 of NC_137652.1, read as the reverse complement.
CGCCTGTCGATCTCACGCTCCATCTTTCCCCCACTCGTGAACAAGACCCCAAGATACTTGAACTCCTCCACTTGGGACAAGGGCACTCCACCGACCTGAATCCAGCACAGGCCTAATATTCAGTGTTGATTAGTAGCTAGAGAGGTGCCAGTTCGCCTTCTGGGTACAGCCAAAGTACCCATTATTGCTCTCGGGCACTGAGCCCAGAACTGCTTGGGGGACCATTCTTTGTAAGTGATGTTCACTGCAGAACCAATGGACATGCAGAAAGGTGGAGCTGACATAGTTCAGCTTTATGTCTCTGTACCTATTGTTAGAGTTTGTGTGTCTTATCTGGGTAAGACAGAATGACATGAGTCATACCTTGAGAGTTAAAGCGATGTGGAGTTTGACTGGGTCACTGGCTCTGCAGGGAGCAGTCACTCATGCTATTGTGACAGTGCCTTGTATGGCTGCAGCCTCCCTTGGTGTAGAGATAGATAACCACATTTTCTCTGACATCGCTCTGTAACAACAGATGAAAACGTTGTATTTCTCCTATCTTGTCATTAGATTCAAAATATATTTTAGCTACATGATTTCATATGAAACATTTCACATCCATAATAATATGGTTGTAAGTGCTTCTTTTGTTTATACATCCAGCAAACTTAAAGATAAATTAACCTGGATTTCCTTCTTTCTTTCTCTCTTTCCATCTTTCTTTCCTTTTTTCCTTTCTTTCTTTCCAACTTTCCTTCTATCATTCTTTCTTCCTTTCATCTTTCTTTCTTTCCATCTTTCTTCCTTTCTTGCTTGCTTCCTTGCTTGTTTGTCCTACTCATCTGTGGTCTTTGCTTTGAGGAGGTTAAAGCAATCTTTAAAATTGTTTTTTTAATTCAGATTTACATTTATGCATTATTTCGGGACAGCGTTTTTGCTTTTGTTTAATAATGGTGTCCTGATCATTTAAACCACATTAAGAAATTTAGGTTCTTAAGTATTTGCATGGCATGAAACTTTTGACTTCTACTCTGCTGCAGACAGTTTCGGGGTCCTGGAAGTGAAGATGTTTGAGAACCACAGCTTTAAACAGCACACCTGAAAGAGTCAGACACTTAGATACTTTTACTGAACTTAAAGAACTGAATAATTCATCCACAAGAGAATGTAATATACATGGCTCATATCTACATGGTGAAAACATCACATTTTGTTGTGAAACAAAACATGTATTTTTTCGATTTATTTATCTACTTTGATCTTTTTTTTCTTTTTGTCATTCCAATTTGCTTTCATAGAGAAAATAGAAAAGCCCAACATATCCACATGAGCAAGCAGGTGTGTTTGCGACTGTGGAAAGGAAAAACTCCCCAACAAGGAGAAACCTTTGCAGAAACCAGAGTCAGAGGTGGCGGCATTCTGCGGACCGGTTGGGGTGAGAGGATAGAGGAGAGGAGAGGAGAGGAGAGGAGAGGAGAGGAGAGGAGAGGAGAGACAGAGAAAGACTTGGTGGGGAGATACATACAATACCCTTGTTAGTGCTATATACATTGTTTTTTTTTCTTTTTAATAATACAGTAATCACAGTGATCTAAATATTTTCCAACTGCCATGAGATTAAACCAGCCGGAGCAACAACAGAGCAAAAACCAAAATAATCACAACAATTATAACAAAAGCAAAAACAAAAGGACATTAAAACAAACAAACAAACAAACAAACAAAAACAGGAAGGAAAAACAACAACAACAACAACAAAAAAGCAAACAACAACTTAATTTTGATAATTAACAGAACAATCTCGTCATGAGGAGTGGAAGTGTGTGTGTGTGTGTGTGTGTGTGTGTGTGTGTGTGTGTGTGTGTGTGTGTGTGTGTGTGGTTTGTGGTTTGTCCTCTGGATGTGAATGGAACTGTTGTGGGGGGGCCGCAGCACCCCCCCGGGGGCCGAGGCCACCAGGGCCGGACGCCGCCACGCCGGCACCCGGCGACCCACCAGACCCAGGGAGGCCCCGACAAACCCCCCCGGAGAGCCACGCCCCAACCCGGAAGGCACGAGACGGAGCGCGCAGAGAGGACCCCCCCCAGGCCAGAGGGGCCCACAGGAGAAGGATAAAGGGCGCAGAGCCCCGGGCCTCGACCCGAGCCGCCAAGCCGGGACCGGCCAGTGCAGCGCTCCCAGGCCACGCGGGCAGGGAGCCCCCACGACCCCGGCAGCGGAGCCCGCTGCACCCCCGGGGGCCATCCCCCCACTAGCCCCCCAACCCCGGTGGGACAGAGAGGGCCCCAGCTGCCGAGCCCCAGATCAGCTCCCCCCCCTGACCAGGAAGAGCGAAGGCCCAGCCAGGCCCGGCCGGAGGACAGCCACCCTCCAACCCCCAGGAGCCCCAATGCCCCCCCCCCCCCGCCCCATCACCTAATCCCAGCCTACCCACACACCCACACCCAAGCATACGCATACATACACACACACAGACACACACACACCAAGCATACACATACACACACAGACATACATATATACAGACATACGTACATACATTTATATTTGGTTGGGGGGGGGGGTGCCCCCCACTCCCCAGGCCGCCAGCCAGGAGGTTTGTTTATTTATTTGTTTGTTTATTCATTTATTTGCACTGCCTGCTCTATGAGTTTTAATTTCCCCTTGGGCCAAATGAGTGATTGATTGATTGGTTGATTGGTTGATTGGTTGATTGATTGATTACAGGAAGGAAGTTATAGGACAGGAAGTTGCTTCTGTAGGACAGGAAACTGCTTCCATGGAATATGAAGTTGCTTTTGAGGGACAGGAAGTTGTTTCCACCCTCCATATATGCAGAGAGCTGATAACATTTTGATTCTCCGAGGAAACAAAATGTTGATCCGGTCGGACACATCGGTGACGACCACACGGAGATCAACCAGATGTGCGTTAGCAGCATTAGCATTATTAGCAGTGTTAGAGAGAGACCCTCAGCCTCCTTCAAGCTGTATTAGTGTCTCCTCTTGAAAGGTCTCTCCTCTTGCCTCTTCCATACAAATGTGCCTCCTTATTACTCATGCACTGCCGCCAGAGCTTTTCATCTCCACAGAGTCTCTCTTGGAAATAATTTCCGGCTGATGTATGCCACCGGTTTCAGGTCCTCCCCCTTTCCCTGGAGGAGCACTGCCCCAAGACCAACCCCAGAGGCATCAGTCTGGACAGTGAAGGGCTGTTTGAAGTCAGGGCTCTGCAGCACCGGGTCTTTGCAAAGAGCCTCCTTCAGATCTTGGAATGCCAATTATTGCTTCTCTCCCCACTGGATCCGGGGGGTGCCTGACTTCCGAGTCAGGTCAGACAAGGGGGCTGCTCTCCGAGCAAAGTCTGGCACAAACCGACGATACCAACCCACCAGGCCCAGAAAAGACCGGACATCCTTCTGGGTTTGGGGCCTTGGGCAGTCAACTACCGCCTGCACCTTGTCCTTCTGTGGCCGGATCACACCTCGGCCTAAAACATGACCGAGGTAATGCACTTCCTCTTTGGCCAGGGCACACTTGAGCGGGTGAAGTGTCCATTAATCTCTGGAGACTGGCTGGTGCGCCCTGCAGGCCAAAGGGCATTACCACAAATTGAAAAATCCCTGGGGTGTACGGAAGGCTGTGTACGGCCTGGCCTCCTTGGCCAGGGGCACCTGCCAGTAGCCTTTGCACAAGTACAGTGTCGTAATATAGGACGCTTTCCCCAACCTCTCGATAAGGTCCTCGAGCCGGGGCATGGGATACGCATCAAAATGGGACTGGGCATTCACTCGGTGAAAGTCAATACAAAAACGCATGGTTCCCTCTTTCTTTGGCACCAGCACCACTGGGTTGCTCCACTCACTCGAAGACCTCTCAGTCACGCCTAGTGCCAACATCTCCTCCACCTCGGTCTTCAGGTGTGGCAAGAGACGTTCAGGCACCCGATACATCCACTGGCGCACAGGGGTTGTGTCCTTGAGAGGGATGGTGTGCTCCACCACTGTGGTGTACCCTGGTGCCTCTTTGAAAAGTTTGGCGGAATGATCGCTGCCAGGTCCTTCTGCTGGTGGGAGGATAGGTGGGACAAATCCATGGAAGCCGTCTGCCGCTGGGTTGGGAAGAACTGTCCCAGACACTCCTCCTCTTCCTCCACCACCTGCACTCGGAGCTGTAGACCGGCCTGCCTTTCATGCCACTCCTTCAAGAGGTTCACGTGGAAGGTCTGTCACGGTTTCCTCCTCCCTGGCATGTGCACCTCATAGGTAGCTGGACCCATCTTCCGCACCACCTCGTACGCTCCCTGCCACCTGGCCAGGAGCTTGTTTTCAGAGGTGGGCAGCAAAAGTAGGACTCTCTGCCCGGGTTGGAGGTTGCGATGCCTGGCGGTCTTGTCATACCAGGTCTTTTGGCATGACTGGGCATGCTCCAGGCACCAGTTCTGTCATTTCCTCCATTTTGTCCCGCTTCTTGAGGACATGGGCCAGGATACTCTGGGTCTTGGGTGTCTTTGTCCCTCCCAGGACTCTCTCAGCGCATCCAGAGGATCCCTCACCTGTCTTCCATAAAGCAGTTCAAATGGTGAGAAGCCAGTGGAAGCCTGAGGAACCTCTCGGTACGTAAAGAGCAGGTAAGGCAGCCAGCAGTCCCAATCCTTTCCATTAGCAGCCACAAACTTCTTTAACATGCTCTTCAATGTTTGGTTGTATCGTTCAACAAGGCCGTCGGTCTGGGGGTGGTAAGGAGTGGTTCGGATGCCCTTGATACCTAACCATCTATAAACCTGTTTCAGGGTCTTGGACAGGAAAGCAGTACCCTGATCAGTCAGGATTTCTTCTGGAATCCGTACCCTGGAAAACAACTGCAACAGGGCCTGAGCTATGGGGCAAGCAGAGATCTTAGGCAGAGGAAAAGCTTCTGGGTAGTGCGTGGCATCGTCACATATCACCAAAATATATTTATAACCATGTTGGGATCTCTCCAGGGGTCCATAGCTATGCGAGAGAAGGGGGTCTCAATAATGGACAGTGTCTGAAGGGTAACGGGGCTAGTCTTCTTCCTGCTGGTCAGCTGGCACTTGGGGCAACTCTTACAAAACTCCTGCACCTCTATAGAGACCTGGCCAAAAAAACCTGGCTGCTATCTTCTCATAGGTCTTGGAATTGCTCAGATGCCCCGACCACGGGATCTCATGGCCTAACACTAGCACCTTTTCCCTGAGCTGCCTTGGAACAACCAGCTGCTCTGCCCTGCCCTTGGCTGGCTGATGGTAAAGCAGACCCTCCCTCACAAAAAAGCTTTCTCCAGACAAGGTCTTATTCACCCCAGTTGGTACATCCTCAATATGGGTGACTCTTTCATATGCTCCCTTCAATGTAGCATCTTCCCTCTGCAACTGCTCAATGTCATCTGGCACATCACCCCAAACAACCCTGTGTCTAAATACCCTGTTGCTCTTCCTCCACCGCACCCACTAGCTTGGCCTGCCTGCGCTGAATGCGGGTCTTCCTGGTTTTTAATCTGTCAGGGCCAGCAATTTCTGCTTCAGCGAAGGCCAACTCATTTAAGCTATTGGGTTCACTATGCTCATCCTTTTCCTCCTCAGGGGTCTGGAACTGGCTCTGAGACTGCGTGACCACCACATTAACTGGCTGACAAGACCGGAGCAATGCTGGTAGCACCCCAAGGTCTCGTCCCATGACCACTGGATGACTCAGCTGCTCCACCACACCCACAATCATCTGATACGTCTGATTTTTAACCTTTAGGTAGACCTCTGCTGTGCTGTACTCATGCTCATTCACACAAAGCACCTTCACCTTCCTACCCTGTATGAAGTCCCTTTCCTCCAAGTGTGGCTGCACCAAAGTCTGGCTACTTCCTGAATCTAACAGAGCAGAAGCAGGCTTTCCATTAATTAGTACAGGGATCGTTTGGAGTCGGCCAAGTAAACTGATATTTTCTTCTGGTTTGGGAATATTATTCATCAACTATTCATTGACTTTTAACTTGATCTGAGGGCAATTAGGCTTAATGTGACCTTCCTCTTGGCAATGATAGCACACAACTTTTCCTGCAACCTTCTGCTTAGAGCTATCCCTTGGATTGACTGGGGTAACTGAATTCCGAGCAGGCATCTTAGTGGGCTCCGTAGATGTGGAACCACTCCCATGATCAAACCCCTCAGACCTACCTCTGGTTGTCAGTCTTGGCTCCCACCGGAAGTTTCTGTGATGCCGTGCCGACATGAAGGCCTCTACCAGCTCTGCCGCCCTCTGGCCATCCGCAGGTCCATGTTCTTTGACCCAAACACGGACGTCTGGGGCGAGGGTCCAAAGAAACTGTTCGGCGATCAGCACCTCGCAGATGTCTTCGACTTACTTTCCCGCCGGCCTGATCCACTTGTAGAACAAGTCCTTGAGGCGTGTGTACAGCTCACGGGGGGTTTCACCAGGCTGGACATCAGGCCCCCAGAACCTCCTGTGGTACACCTCCTCATTGATTTCATATTTCTGAAGGATCGCTTCCCTCACCCGGTCATAGTCCATTGCTACCACCAGTCCATCGCAACATTAGCGCCGTGGGCCTTCCCAGTCAGATAGGGCACCAAAAGCACCGCCCACTCTTCTCTGGGCCAGCAGTGGGCTGTTGCCTGCCGCTCAAACGTGGTGACGTACTGTTCTGTACTGCCGCTGCTGGAGCTACCGCCACTGGACCATCCGCCGCTGCTGGAGCCGCTGCTGGAGCCGCTGCTGCTGAAGCCGCCGCTGCTGCTGAAGCCACCGCCGCTGGAACCCCCGCTGGAACCGCCGCTGGAGCCACCGCTGGAGCCACCGCTGGAGCCACTGCTGCTGAAGCCGCCGCTGCTGAAGCCGCCGCTGCTGGTGAAGCCACTGCTGCTGAAGCCGCTGCTGCTGAAGCCGCCGCTGCTGGGGCCGCCGCTGCTGGGGACGCCGCTGCTGGGGACGCCGCTGCTGGGGCCGCCGCCACTGGACCCGCCGCCGCTGCTGGAGCCACTGCTACTGAAGCCGCCGCTGCTGCTGAAGCCACCGCCGCTGGAACCCCCGCTGGAACCGCCGCTGGAGCCACCGCTGGAGCCACCGCTGGAGCCACCGCTGGAGCCACTGCTGCTGAAGCCACCACTGCTGAAGCCGCCGCTGCTGCTGAAGCCGCCGCTGCTGGTGAAGCCACTGCTGCTGAAGCCGCCGCTGCTGCTGAAGCCGCTGCTGCTGAAGCCGCCGCTGCTGGGGCCGCCGCTGCTGGGGCCGCCGCTGCTGGGGCCGCCGCTGCTGGGGCCGCCGCTGCTGGGGACGCCGCTGCTGGGGACGCCGCTGCTGGGGCCGCCGCCACTGGACCCGCCGCCGCTGCTGGAGCCACTGCTGCTGAAGCCACTGCTGCTGAAGCCACTGCTGCTGGCACCACCGCCACTGGCACCACCGCCACTGGCACCACCACCACTGGCACCGCCGCTGTAGCCGCTGCTGCTGGGGCCGCCACTGCTGGAGCTGCCGCCACTGGAGCCGCCGCCGCCGCTGGAGCCAGTAGGGTTGGGGAAGACCGCTCTGTCTTCGCCCCCTCTCGAAGCTGGTCCAGCTGGGTCTGGACACTCCTCCAACGCTGCTCCTGCCTGTAGGCCTCCTCCTCCTGAGTTCTCAGCGTCTTCTCCAGGAGTAGCCGCAGGGCCGCCATCTCACTCATCCTCGGTGGACTCTCGCACTTGGATTGGAGGGTGGCTCCCTCTAGGACCTCCGGGACTGTAGAGACCTGGAGGAGGCGGTCCACCTGACTGGACCACCTCAGGATTGTAGAGACCTGGAGGAGGCTGTCCACCTGACTGGACCACCTCAGGACTGTAGAGACCTGGAGGAGGCTGTCCACCTGACTGGACCACCTCAGGATTGTAGAGACCTGGAGGAGGCTGTCCACCTGACTGGACCACCTCAGGACTGTAGAGACCTGAAGGAGGCTGTCCACCTGACTGGACCACCTCAGGACTGTAGAGACCTGGAGGAGGCTGTCCACCTGACTGGACCACCTCAGGACTGTAGAGACCTGGAGGAGGCTGTCCACCTGACTGGACAGCTTCAAGAATGCGCATAACTGGGGTAATTTGTCCATCTAACTGGACATTTTCCAGACTGCGGAGATGTGCTGCGTCTCTGCTGAGAGCTGCACCAGGTTTTACCCCAATGTGGTTTGGCTCATTGTGCTGAGAGCCATAACCTGACTCATCTTCTGATGAATCATCAGATGATGTGTCTGTTTTAACTTCTTTCGCAGAAGTTCGGGTTAGTAACCCAATAGGTTCCGTATAAGGAGCCTGATCGTCCCTGGCCTGGATCTCCTGTCGCAGGCGGGAGTTCTCCAGCTTCAGCTGGGCATGGTTAATCCTCAGCTGCGCACTGTAAAGTTGCAGCTGGGAGAGCTGCTCTTGAGCTTCCAGAGCTTGCAGCTCGGCCTTGCGCTGGTAGAGCAGTGCAATGTGGCCTAACACATCTGGAATGGTGAGCTCTACCTGACCAACCGGGTTCCTCACATAGCTTAACAGCTGCCTGATCTCTGCTTCACAGGTCTCTAAGCTGTAGCTGTTGAGGATTCTTCTCTCGTGTGTGGAGAAGCAACGGAAAGAGTTGCTTTCAAACAATCCTCTGCTGCTTTGTAACATTATCATTTGCTATTGTCATGTCAGTCAAAATGAACTATACTTATGGAAGCTGAATCGTCGTTCCAATAAAACTAATAGTCTTCATTTCGTTGTTTGAGTCATTACATACAAAATTGAACGAGTTATCAAATCCCCCTTCTTGGTCCATATAACACAACATGTGCTGACTTTTTTAGACACAACTGTAGTCTTTACAGGGACATAGTCCCTGGGAAGGAGAGGGCTGATGGCCAACTCAACAAGTAGGTTGTTTTGTGGGACAATGTCAGTTTTCACCACTCACATCTGGTCAGACAGTGGTTTACAGCTGTTGGGGGCCACTCAACCTCATGGAAGGGGGAGGGGGGACCACGTTTTGAGAACAAAGAGATCACATGGTCAGAATGGGAAAAGTTCGCCATTGATCCCGGATCACCCCCCGGATCACCCCCCCTCCAAGGTGCAATACTAGAGGCCAACGGCAGGGGGAGCCTGAGAGCTCCCTCACCAGCTGGAATGTCCAGGGCGGGCCCTCCGTCAGGATTGGTCCACATGACCCAGAGCCGGCTGGAAACCCGACACCAGCCAAAAGGTATAAAACACCCCCGTGGGGTTGATTTCTTTCTCTCCAATGTGAAACCTGCGTAAAGACGGACGCATCCGTTTCGCACGGAGACGAAGTGCCACGTGTGCCCGCTGAACGGGCCCCGGAGTTCCACACCTGGCCGGACGAGCCGACAACCACCGTGGAACTACTTCTACTTTTCCCTTTTTCCTTTTTTTCCTTCTTCACCGGAGTCCGAGTGTGCAGCTGGCAGCGCACCGTCCTCCCGCATGCAGACCTGAAGCCGCTTCTTCTCCCCCCTCCTCAAAAGAAGCGCTTGATCATCCTCGGATCATCCTGTGGACTTTTCCTTGTCCACAGACAAGTTGAGCTTGTTTACCTGGGACGCCAGAGAAAACAACTCCAGCTGGGAAATCAACGGATTTTCCCCGCCGCAGCACGTTCACCCTCGTCAAACTGAGTAAGGCTTAGAGTCTGGGCAGGCAATGAGAATAACGTGACTGTAATATTGCTGTGTGTTTTATTATTGTGTTGAAGTCAGGGACGCCGATCCCGTGTTTCAACCAATCTGTGTCTGCGCGTTGGATTTACATCCACGCGAACCTCCTCTCTCTCTCTCTCTCTGTCTCTCTCTCTCTCAACCTGCACAGATCATTTCTAGATTACTGTGCAGTCCAAGACAGTGTGCAGAGCTGGACAAATCTTGTCCACTGCCCTTTCTCCCCCTCCTTCCTCTCCTTTCTCTCTTTTTCTCTCCGCTCCACTAACCGCGGCGCAAACTCAGCAACAGCTGTTCCTGTGAGTCGCTCCACCCGCTTCTGTGACCGTGTGTAGTTCACTGTCCCTGGGATTTCTCAGCCACGAGCCCCCAGGCGTGCTCTGAGCAGGCTCACGAGCCGTGCACGAGCACAGTGACGTCACGCCCAGAAAGAGTGCGCCAAGCGCCTCTGGTGGCCGCGTTGGTGATTGCAATCTCTTGAAAGACCGCCACTCGGTGGACAAGTCGAGTCATTGCATTCTCCCTCCGTGCGCCGCCGCGCCCCTAGTGGTCGTTCCGGTTACTGCCTCGAACCAGACGCCTGCCGCCATCTAGCGTCCGTTCGAGGTCATTACACCCACACACACTGACCCTCCAACGCCTGCCGCCACCTGGTGGACGTTCGTGGTCATTACATCCCCACTCAGGCTTCCACACACTCACTCCACACACTCTCACACACATACACACACACACACACACACCCTCTTTCTTTGTACATAGTGTTTGCTGTTTAATAGATTAGATCTTCGTGTTTGATTGTTTTTTACTTTTAATAAATGATTTACGAATTATTTTTGAATAAATACTTTTTGTTAATAAACGCATTTTAACTGAATTGATCGATTCTTGGTAATTATTGTGTATTTATTGTTGACAATTCACTGGTTTGTAACAGTCTGTGCTCGAATCTCACACCTTGTTATTTAATATTGTTATATTTACACAGAAATATTAACTTTACTTAAATAACCCTTTTTGACAAACGAGACTGAAATTTGGTATTAGCTATTTCCAGCTTAGCTGGTGGTGCCCCGATTCAATTATTATTTGATAAATAATCAATTTATTCAAATTAATAATTTTTCATTAATAAATTATTTTTGATAATTTATTAACTTTTGAGTAATTCCTCAATTACTCTAGGAGTTGCTGATGAGTAACTAACCGTTTACTTCATTAGTAATTCCAATTTTTCCTAAATTACTTTCAGTAATCTATTCCTTTCAGTAATCCATTACTTACAGTAATTATTTATGCTAATTACCAACCATAAATCCCAACACAGCACAGGACAGGATGCTGGTTGAATATCTCCCTCCCTACTCCCCATTCCTCAATCCAATAGAGGAGTTTTTCTCTGTCTGGAGGTGGAAGGTTTCTTTTCTTTTTATTCATTTTTTTTTTTATTTTATTAAAAAAAACATTTTATATACAACAGTCATTCCTTTGTGCTTTAACAGAGAAAATATAAAAACCCAACAGATCCACATGAGCAGCAGGTTTATTTACGACTGTAGAAAGAAAAAGTCTCTAACAGGAAGAACCTTTGTAGAAACCAGTCAGAGGTGGAGGAGAGGAGGGGAGAGGAGAGGAGAGGAGAGGAGAGGAGAGGAGGGGAGGGGAGGGGAGGAGCGGAGAGGAGAGGAGAGGAGGAGAGAGGAGGGGAGGGGATAGGAGAGGAGAGGAGAGGAGAGGAGAGGAGAGGAGGCGAGGGGAGGAAAGGAGAGGAGGCGAGGGGAGGAAAGGAGAGGAGGCGAGGGGAGGAAAGGAGAGGAGAGGAGAGGAGAGGAGAGGAAAGGGTGTGGACTTTCTGGTCAGGCAAGGATTGGAATGCCCGCATGTGAATTGGAGGGGTCTTTAATTAGGACTGAGGGTGACTAACTGTGATTAAAGGCTTAAAAGTGAGGGGGGAAGCAAGGAATCGACGCCCAGCACCCCCACCCCACCCCAGCAGAACCACCCCCCCCCCCTCCACCCTGTAGGGTGTTGGATGCATGTGGAGGTGTGTATTTGTGTTTTGAAGAGGTGGTGCAATGTATGTGTCTAGGGTGCGGTTTAAAATTGAGGGGTAGCGGGGGCCCGGGCGTTCTACATTCCCAGCGGCAGAACCCTGAAAGCCAGCTGATCCCCGCAAGACCCTGCGTGACTAAGTGTAGTTAAAATTGTGGGCGGCGCAAAGTCGGGGGAGGGGCAGACCACAGTTAAGTGGCCTGGACCCCCCACCCTAGGCCCCGTCCACTGGCCCCTATTGTTGAATGAGGTAAGGTGAGGTAAGGTAGGAAGGGCTGAGAGGGAGAAGGTCCCCCCGTCGCTAGGACTTAGCCCAGCTGGACCCCCCGCGCCATCCCGCCCCACCCCGAAGCGGCCGGTATGGAACACGGGGACCAACACCCACTCCGACAAGGCACCACAAGAGGACCCGGACAGGAAGCCCCCCCACCCCACCCGACGGCCGAAGAGCAGAGTCTAAGACCCGCATGGCCCAGCACGAGCCCGGCTGGAGGCCAGCAGGTAGGGAGCATAGACCCCCCCCCACCCCCCACACCCTCACATACTCACATAAGACGACTCCCATACTTATATATAGAATACACACCCCCACACGCACATACACCTACGCTCACATTCACCGTCCCCCCCCACACACAAACACATGCAGACACTTACACACACCTTCCCGCACACACCTATCCACACTCGTATCCACGGCCACACACACACACACACACACGCACCCCCCAGGCCAGGCCACAAGAGAATGTAATATACATGGCTCATATCCACATGGTGAAAACATCACATTTTGTTCTGAAACAAAACATGTATTTTATCGATTTATTTATCTACTTTTATCTACTTTAGCCAAAGAAAGTTGAACATTTCCCCATCCACTTCAGTCCTGACATTGATTTTGAAAAGTTTAAATATTTTAAAAAGTTGAAAAGATTTTTAAAATTTTAAAGAAGTTTTCAAATAAGTTTACAAAGTTGAATGGTTTAAAAGTTGAGTGGTTTAAATTGGTTAAGGTTTGAAGGAGTTATATGCGGAAGAATTATTTCCCCATTCGTTAACATGGAGAAAAAAGTTGCACAAAAGTTGAAAAGATTTCAATTAGCCAATACAAAGCTACATTGTCCTTAAAGAGCTGCACAGTTTGATATGTGAATTGTCAAAATCAGTTGAAGATTGGAAAAGAAGGAGGAGAACTGATGCTAACTCTGGCCCTGGCTCCGAACGAGAACCTGGTTCTTTCCGGTGGAAAAGCCCCCAGCGAGAAATGGAGCCCACTTTCTGGTCAGGCAAAGATTGGAATGCCCGCATGTGAATTAGAGGGGTCTTTAATTAGGACTGAGGGTGACTAACTGTGATTAAAGGCTTAAAAGTGAGGGGGGAAGCAAGGAATTGAGGGGTACGGAGTCGGGGAGGACCTCCCGGCAAGACTTTTGAAGTTTTCCCCATTACAGTTGCTTTTGGTATTTCTTTCTTTTCTTTTCCCCCCCTGCTAAACCGTTGTTGGAGACATAAAAGGAGGAGGGAGGGTCCAAAGAGGCTGGAGTCCTCCCCATTAGGAAAGGTCAAGTTGAGTATCCCCAGCTTAAGATTGGATAGTTCAGAACAGTTTTTGTCTTGGGGTATAGTGGTTCTCCCCCTTGGACTGCTACCTTACCGTGGTGGGGGAGTTTGAGCACCCGAATGATCCTAGGAGCTATGTTGTCAGGGGGCTTTATGCCCCCCAGTAGGGTCTCCCAAGGCAAACAGGTCCTAGGTGACGGGTCAGACCAAAAGCAGTTCAACACACCCCTATGAACACGCATCAGAGGAGAGCAGTGACGTCGCCCGGTTTGGCGCAGCCGGGGCCTCACCCTGGAGCCAGGCCCGGGGTCGAGGCTCGCATGCGTGCGCCTGGTGGCCGGGTTCTTGCCCGCGGGACCCAGCCGGGCTCAGCCCGAAGGGACGACGCGGGCCCCTCCTCCTCATCCTCCTGTGGACCCACCACCTACAGAGGCTGCCGGAGGGGTCGGGTGCAGTGTGGATTGGGTGGCAGTCGACGGCAGGGGCCTCGACGACCCGATCCCCGGACACAGAATCTGGCTTTTGGGACATGGAATGTGACCTCGCTGGGGGGGAAGGAGCCCGAGCTTGTGAGGGAGGTTGAGAGATACCGTCTAGATATAGTCGGGCTCACCTCCACTCACAGCTTGGACTCTGGAACCCAGCTCCTCGACAGGGGCTGGATACTCCACTTTTCTGGAGTTGCCCGCGGTGTAAGGCGGCGGGCTGGAGTAGGCTTGCTTATTGTCCCACAGCTCAGCCGCCATGTGTTGGAGTTCACCCCGGTGAACGAGAGGGTTCCGTCCCTACGCCTTCGAGTAGGGGACAGGTCTCTGACTGTTGTCTCGGCCTATGCACCGAACAATAGTTCAGAGTACCCAACCTTCTTGGAGTCCCTGGGAGGGGTGCTGGACAGTGCTCCAACTGGGGACTCCATTGTTCTCCTGGGGGACTTCAACGCCCACGTGGGCAATGACAGCGAGACTTGGAAGGGGGTGATTGGGAGGAACGGCCTTCCCGATCTGAACCCGAGTGGTGTTCTGTTATTGGACTTCTGTGCCAGTCACAGCTTGTCCATAACGAACACCATGTTGGAGCACAGGGGTGTCCATAAGTGCACGTGGCACCAGGACACCCTAGGCCGGAGGTCAATGATAGACTTTGTGGTCGTGTCATCTGATCTCTGGCCGCGTGTCTTGGACACTCGGGTAAAGAGAGGGGCAGAGCTGTCAACTGATCACCACCTGGTGGTGAGTTGGATGCGCTGGACCGGGAGGAGGCCGGATACACTCGGCAGGCCCAAATCTGTTATGAGGGTCTGCTGGGAACACCTGGCCGAGCCATCCGTCCGTGCAATCTTCAACTCCCACTTCCGGGAGAGCTTCTCACAGATCCCGAGGGAGGTTGGAGACATTGAGTCCGAGTGGACCATGTTCTCAACTTCCATTGTCGAAGCTGCTGCTCGGAGCTGTGGCCGCAGGGTCTCTGGCGCCTGTCGTGGCGGCAATCCCCGAACCCGGTGGTGGACACCGGAAGTAAGGGATGCCGTCAAGCTGAAGAAGGAGTCCTACCGGGCACTGTTAGCTCATAGGACTCCCGAGGCAATCGACAGGTACCGGCAGGCCAAGCGAGCCGCAGCCCGGGCTGTGGTGGAGGCAAAAACTCGGGTCTGGGAGGAGTTCGGAGAGGCCATAGACTTTCGGTCGGCCCCGAGGAAATTCTGGCAAACCGCCTGGTGCCTTAGGCGGAGGAAGCAGTTCTCCACCAACACTGTTTACAGTGGACGTGGGGAGCTGTTGACCTCAACTGAGGATGTCGTCGGGCGGTGGAAGGAATACTTTGAGGACCTCCTCAACCCCACCACCACGTCTTCCATTGAGGAAGCAGAGGCTGGGTTCTCAGAGGTGGACTCATCCATTTCCCAAGCTGAAGTCACCGAGGTTGTTGCTTAGCTCCTCGGTGGTAAGGCACCGGGAGTGGATGAGATTCGCCCAGAGTTCCTTAAGTCTCTGGATGTGCAGGGACTGTCGTGGCTGACTCGTCTCTGCCCGCAACATCGCGTGGCGGGCGGGAACAGTACCTCTGGACTGGCAGACTGGGGTGGTGGTCCTTCTCTTCAAGAAGGGGGATCGGAGGGTGTGTTCCAACTACAGAGGGATCACACTCCTCAGCCTCCCTGGGAAAGTCTATCTGCAGGAGAGGAGGGTCCGGCCGTTAGTCGAACCTCGGATCCAAGAGGAACAATGCGGTTTTTGTCCTGGTCGTGAAACACTGGACCAGCTCTATACCCTCCACCAGGTGCTCCTGATGGTGGAACACTGGACCAGCTCTATACCCTCCACCAGGTGCTTGACGGTTCATGGGAGTTCCCCCAACCAGTCCACATGTGTTTTGTGGACCTGGAGAAGGCGTTCGACCGCGTCCCTCGAGACGTCCTGTGGGGGGTGCTCCAGGAGTATGGAGTCCGGGGCCCTTTGTTAAGGGCTGTCCGGTCCTTGTATTCCCGGAGCAGGAGCTTGGTTCGCATTGCCGGCAGTAAGTCGGACCTGTTCCCCGTGCACGTCGGCCTCCAGCAGGGGTGTCCTTTATCACCGATTCTGTTCCTTATATATATGGACAGAATCTCTAGGCACAGCCAGGGACCGGAGGGGGTCCAGTTTGGGGACCACAGGATCTCATCTCTGCTATTTGCGGATGATGTGGTTCTGTTGGCTCCATCAAGCCAGGACCTTCAGCATGCACTGACGCGATTCGCAGCCAAGTGTGAAGCAGCTGGGATGAAGATCAGCACCTCTAAATCCGAGGCCATGGTTCTCGACCGGAAAAAGGTGGCTTGCCCCCTCCAGGTCGGTGGAGTGCCCTTGTCACAGGTGGAGGAGTTCAAGTATCTTGGGGTCTTGTTCACGAGTGGGGGAAAGATGGAGCGTGAGATCGACAGGCGGATTGGTGTGGCATCTGCAGTTATGCAGAGGTTGTATCGGTCCGTCGTGGTGAAGAAGGAGCTGAGCCAAAAAGCGAAGCTCTTGATTTACCGGTCGATCTTTGTTCCTACCCTCACCTATGGTCATGAACTATGGGTCATGACCGAAAGAACGAGATCCCGGATACAAGCGGCTGAAATGAGCTTCCTCCGTAGGGTGGCTGGGCGCACCCATAGAGATAGGGTGAGGAGCTCAGTCACCCTTAGAGATAGGGTGAGGAGCTCAGTCACCAGGGAGGAGCTCGGAGTAGAGCCGCTGCTCCTCCACATCGAGAGGAGCCAGCTGAGGTGGCTCGGGCACCTGTTTCGGATGCCCCCCGGACGCCTCCCTAGGGAGGTGTTCCGGGCATGTCCCTCCGGTAGGAGGCCTCGGGGCAGACCCAGGACACACTGGAGGGACTCTGTCTCTCGGCTGGCCTGGGAACGTCTTGGGGTGCCACCGGAAGAGCTGGAGGAAGTGTCTGGGGTGAGGGAAGTCTGGGCAACTCTGCTCAGACTGCTGCCTCCGCGACCCGGCCCCGGATAAGCGGCAGAAAATGGATGGATGGTATAGTGGTTAGTGCTGGTGCTTCACAGGAAGAGGGTCATGGGTTCAAACCTGGGCTCTTTGGTTTGAGCTGTTGCATTTTGAAAGTTCTCCGTGTGAAAAATATTTTCTTTCAGCTACTCGGCTTTCCTCCTGCATACCACAACCTTAAACAAGGTTAACTGGTTTCTTGTAGGTGAAAGTAAAAGTGTGTGTGAGGCTTCCATTTTCAATCTCATTTATTAACATGAGTTGTAAACTGTTATTTTATGTTAAACCTAATAAAAAATAAATTAACCTCTGCACAGTAGTGAAATTGGACACCCCTCAGACTCTCGTGAACGCGCATTTCAAAGGGGTGGGGTAAGATGAAGGGCTAAAGGGTAGAATTGAGACGCAGCCAGGTCACGAGAAATTTCCTTCACGAGAGTCTGAGGGGTATTCCATTTCACTATTGCGGAGAGGCGGAGGGGTGAGGGGAAGGGATATTCACCCCTTGAAACGAAGCGTTTACAGATGCACACTTTAAACAGAGGGGTAGGAGGAGTTTCAAACGTCCACGTAACTCACCAACATGGCGCCAAAGTACTTGCATAAATGTAAGCCTATTTTTCACATATATACGCTTCTAAAGTTATATAAACCTGTTGTGTTTTATACTAGTAAGAACGGCAGTAGCGCTGCTGTCTGCCGTATGTAGCTTCCGTGTGTATTTCTCCTCCTTCTTGGGAGGGACATCTTCAGTGTTCACAAGGTAAGAGAGCAGTACAATGGACAGCAAAACGAACCATATGCTCAACGTTTCGACCTTGGGTGGGTCATTGTTGGGAGTGTGTGCCTCGGGATGACCCACAAGCCAGCTACCATTAGTTGCTACAGGACTAATGTGCTCCAAAATGGACGAACATCACTTTGCAGTCCATGTAAGAATGCCATCCAGGTCAAAGAAAGGTTCAACAGCCAACCTTTAAATTTGAGTTTACAGAGTTCCATGCAAAAAATGGAAAGTGAATCACACGATCTTGGCAGATGAGTTTTTGAAAAAACTCAGGATGATGATAAACTGGCTCTATCAATCGAAGATGAGAACTTCTTGAAAACACTAGAGAAACAAGCCTATCGTGGAAGTGGCAAGAAGACGGCTCCAACACATGGGTTGCCCCCTTACCTTTCCGAACACCACGAGTCCCTCTGCCAAATAACAAAGCTGAAGCCTTGAGACGCCTTTCGTCCCTCCGGCGAACGCTAGAGAAGAAGCCCAAGATGAAAGAACATTTCATCATGTTCATGGAAAACATGTTTAAGAAAAACAAGCAGAGCCATCTCCACCACTCCGAGACAGGCGCAAGTGCTGGTATTTACCCTTATTTGGGGTCTATCACCCCCAACAGCCAGTTCAGTGGTCCTTTGTGAACACGGAGGAAAATCCTGCAGATCATGGTACACGACCTGTGGCTGCTACTGCTCTTAAAAACACCAATTGGTTCCCTAGGCCATTGTTTCTGTCAAACCCTCAACCAGAAGCAATCACTCAGGCAAACAGCTTTGAGTTGATTCACCCAGATACAGACCAAGAGATTCACCCTGAGGTGACAACCTGTGCCACAAAGGTAACAGAAAGTTTTCTTGAACCTCACAGATTTGAGAGGTTCTTCACTTGGAAGTCAGTAACAAGAGCAGTTTCCAGGCTGATTCTGAAAGTGAAAACTGCATCAAAACCCCCCCGTTATCCATGATGCTGAAGAAAGTGCACAAGCACAAGCCACAACAGTAGTCCTCAAAGCCGTCCAGCAAAGTTTCTTCTCAAAGGAAATGCATTGCCTTTCAAAGGGACACCCAATCCTCAAACAAAATCCATTAAGGAAACTAGTCCCATTCTTGGACAAAAGCGAGCTGTTGAGAATCGGTGGTCGCACATCCTCAGCAGACTTGCCCTTTGATGACAGACACCCCCTAATCATTCCCAAATGCCACGTTGCTATCTGGTTGATAAGATACTACCATGAGCACGTAGCACAACAAGGGAGGCACTTCACGGAGGGTGCTGTTAGATCAGCTGGATTGTTGCTCATTGGAGAAAAGAGACTTGTGTCAAATGTGATACATGAGTGCATTGTCTGCAGGAAATTAAGAGGAAAACTGGAAGAACCAAAAATGTCTGACCTGCCACTAGACAGACTTTCTCCCGATCCAAAGTTCTCACACATTGGCTTAGACGTTTTTGGCCCATGGATGGTGATCTCAAGAAGAACAAGAGGAGGCCATGCTGAAAGCAAATGCTGGGCCATCATGTTCACGCGTATGAGCATCAGAGCAGTGCATATTGAGGTGATTGAGTCAATGACCACAACGAGCTTCATCAATGCACTCAGACGTTTTGCAGCAATCAGAGGACCTGTGAAAACACTTCGTTCAGATCGAGGTACAAACTTCGTCGGGGCCTGCAAAGAACTCGGTTTCAGCACAGATGACCCTGATCTGAAAATCTATCTCCAAAACAATGACTGCACATGGATATTCAATCCCCCCCACTCATCCCATATGGGTGGAGTGTAGGAGAGGATGATTGGTGTTGCACGACGTATCCTGGATGCTCTTCTCCTAAAGAACAACACATCTCTCCTCACACACGAAGGTCTTATCACTCTGATGGCAGAGGTCACTGCTATTAGGAACTCAAGACCCTTGGTGTCTATTTCTTCTGATCCAGAAGAACCAACTGTTCTAACCCCATCCCTGTTGCTGACTCAGAAGATGGAGCCGCTGTCTGCAACGGAAGGAGAATTTGACCCCAACGACGTTTCCAGCAAGCACTGGAGGAAAGTTCAGGGCCTTGCTGATGCTTTCTGGAGAAAATGGAGATTGGACTACTTAACTACTCTTCAACCCAGGAGGAAGTGGCAAGACGCGAGACGCAATCTCCAGGAGGGAGACGTCGTCCTGCTTAAGGACTCACAGGCCAAAAGAACAGACTGGTCTACTGGACTTGTACTGAAGACAGTGCCTAGCCGAGATGGTTGGGTGCGAAAAGTTGAAGTCAAAGTAGTTCGTCAGGGTACATCAAAGGTTTATTTGAGACCTATTTCTGAAGTTGTTTTTCTCTTGCATAGTTAATGTACTTAGTGGTATAAAGTGGTATACCATGAAAACACAGATTCTAACTACCTATATACAGCTGGGTGTGTGTGTGTGTGTGTGTGTGTGTGTGTGTGTGTGTGTGTGTGTGTGTGTGTGTGTGTGTGTGTGTGTGGGGGGGGGGGGAGAGAAAGAGAGAGAGAGGTGGGGGGAGTGTGTGTGTGAGAGGTGTGATGGAACTACAAAACAAGATGGCGGATCACAAGAAACTACATTCAAATGGAGGTTATCAGAGAGCAGGAAGTCTGTCCTGGGTCTCCACCATGTGCTGGAGAACAATGGAACATGGAAGCTAGTCTTTAGCGTCTGCTTCCTGTGTGTCTCTGCTAAAGGACCATTTCTAGAATGACTTGATGTGAATGAGACTTGTTTTGTAAAACGTCAGGAGTCGTCAGATGGTGTTCAGTTACTCTGTGATGTTGTCTTTGATATGATATGTGTAGGATTGTGAGTTAACTAGTTAGTAAAGCAAAGATTAGCATGCAGACCCTGTGTCTGTGGCAGAGCTAACATTGGTTTACAAGTTGATAACGGCTCCTAACATCATTATCAATAGAACTCAATCACTGTAACAGAATCAACACATCTTCATAAAGTTAAACAGTTCTATCATAGCATCAGGTTTAACTAATCTCAGGTAAAGCCCAGTTGTTGTTCCCACTTCCTTGAAGGAGTTCAGTTGTTGTCCTGCTGGAGGGAAGGGAAGCTGGTGTCTTCTCCTGTAGTTAGCACCTCCTGCTAACTGTGGTTGCTGGTTCTGCAGGCTGAGGAGAAGAAGATGAAGTTGATGTTTCAGGAGTCCTTCTTTGCAGCTCCTGGTTGTTCCTTTTGTCCAGACTGAGGAGCTGGTCGCTCAGGTCTGTGATGGTTTTCCTGCTTGTTGAGGAAAACACAAAGAAGTTCTGTGAGGCGTCGTTTCCCTGGTCCGTCCTGGAGGAACTGGTTGGTTTTCCCTGGTTGATTGGAGATCAAACTCTGGGTTTGGGGCCTTCCTCAGCCGAGTTTGATGCTTGTCACTGTGCCAGTGGATTTTTCAAGAAGATCTCCTGTTTCATCCAACAAAACAATGCATTTTGAATGTCTATTTGTCTCTCTGCATTTATCCTGCAATGGACTGGTGATCTATCTATCTATCTATCTATCTATCTATCTATCTATCTATCTATCTATCTATCTATCTATCTATCTATCTATCTATCTATCTATCTAACTATTAACTTCAGCGATGCAATACAAAAAGCCATATCCTCTGCTTCTCCCTCTCTGCTGGGTTCACTGCTGTGAGCCTGTCTGCATCTCATTTACACTCGCATATTTTCACACTATGGCTGTAAACCCAGGGGTGTGTGTGTGTGTGTGTGTGTGTGTGTGTGTGTGTGTGTGTGTGTGTGTGTGTGTGTGTGCGCGCGCCATGCCAAACAGGCTTAGGTCAGAGGAAAATCACGTAAAAATCACCTGAGTACTCACGTAAGGGCCGCCAAGCCCATTTCCCTGTTTTATAGCATCAACAAATCTGTACAGTAAAATAGCAGGTTGGCTTTTAATTGTCCGAACAGCTCTATAGCCCCCCCCCCCCCCCCCCCCCCCCCCCCCCCCCCCCCCCCCCCACACACACAACACACACACACACACACACACACACACCCACACACACACACACACACACACACACACCTCCAATGCATTCCCAGTGTAATAGTGAGACAACGTACCAATAGTCTTACCAATAGTTCCTCTGAAACCTGATGTCACTTAAATACCTTGGCGGGCAGTGCATTTCAGAGCTTCGTCTTCACTGCTGGTCTCAGTCAAACTTTTTTTATGGCTACAAAATCCATGTTACCATGCAGAAATGCAGTATAAAAAGCCTCTGCATCACAGATAGATACTCATGTAGCCAGAATAAATACTTTTGCGAATGAAAAAAACCCAAGTTCACGTCTCATGTAGCTGCATAAAAAGGTGGCTGCTTTTCCCAAAACGTTTGGGGGTCCAGGAGGGTGACAAACCTCAGCTTTTCCTGATCTTGAAAATAATATAATGGCAAATAATATAATCCTGAATCCTGCCATGGAGTTTGTAGTGAGCGCTAGTAAATTGCACGGGGCTGCGCTCAGAGTGCTGCGGTGCGTTCAATGACCTCTTGGAAAAGTCAACTTAAAAATGTTTTTGACAATAAATCTGCTACCAATCAAAGTCATTGTAGATGGACAAACTGCTATTAAATATACACAACTATATGTTTTGGTTTGTGCAGCTCAATTCAGATGCAGCCAGCTCGCGCTGGAGAGTGAACTCTCTGACCATCTAATCAGAGGGCTGGAATACACAGACGTCATGCCTCCCCAATATCAAAATCTGATTGGTTGAAGCAGCCATGTGACTGACACTAGTTTTACAATGTGGATGCCTGCAGAACTGAATCTAAAGGCCTCAGGCAGATTTCTTTACCCGGCAACAGATGGATGGCTGAAATGTGATTGGTTCAAAGCTTTAACGTGGAAGTACGTGTCTGGAAGCAGCGCAGTGGGGGAGAAGCGATGAGGAGAAGCAGACAGACCATTTGCAATTACTTAAAAAGTGTTCATGGACAAAATATAATCAACATCTGTGATTCAGATCTTTTTCTTAGGCCTGTAGAGAAGGCCTTGAAGGCCCTGGCATCCCGCCACTGCTTAAATATTATAGTAAGTAAGTAAGTAAGTAAGTAAGTAAGTAAGTAAGTAAAGTTCATTTATAGAAAAGTTTCACACTGATGTAGGTCTTCTGTTCCCCTTTTCAGCTGCGGTGCACTGAAATATGTCACTAATCTGTGTGGGCATATAGTATAGACAATATTCAGCACACAGATAAGTTAAGAAAAAACAACTTTTATTGCCAGGTACCAAAGTGTAAAGAAATAACCTGCAAATTTGGGATTTTCAACCTGAGCTCATAAGAGAGAGACCACTCAGGCAGTGAGCCAAGCGAGAGCCTTAACAAGTTTATTGGCAGGAAGCATTCACCAGGGAGCCAGTGGAGATTCACACAAGTTATGGCTCAACCAACTCCAGATAAAACCACATGAGCTTCCATGAAACAGGGAATTATCCATTTTAATGCAGCTTTTTCTAACGAATGACGTTAACGAGATATAAATCACTACATAAACCTGAAAGCTGTTAAAAGGTTCATTTTGCCACCTTTGAATAGAAGGTAGCTGTTTCTTTTTGATTTTCAGTCTCAGTTTTAACAGCTTCAAATATTTATCAATCCCATCATGCTGCTCAGTGTTTAGCCACAATGCCGATTTTCTTTCAGATAAAAATCTTCGTTGCACTTTAACATCAACATGAACAATCATTGCGCATCAAGTTGGGCAACATTAAACAGTAAAAACAGGTGAATGCAAAGCTTTTCAGATGCTTTTACAGTAATTATGTTCACCTGGTATTTTTTATGTATAGTTTGTATATCATATTAATAACAGAATGTTTTGTGCATTTGCATTCAAATATGCAAGGGAAGGAATATTGTTTATTCTCTTTTGTCATCAGTAAAGTTTTGTTGCAATGTTTTTGTTTATGCATCTCTGCTTTTCTTTTAAGTGGTTTATTTTCTCTTTCCAAGATGATTTAAATACCCTTAATCTTGATAATTAATTATGTAATATGAATCTCTGATTATATCAAACTCGATTGGAAGAAAAAGTCAAGATCTTTGCGTTAAAAAGTTAGAAAGGGTTACGCCAATTTTTTAAAATTTAAATTTGTATTTTATCATGTTTTCATAACTGACTGGGAAGTAGGAGAAGTCCCACCCAGAGGTCAGGGGTCAAACCCCAGTCAACATGGTGGATGAAAGTTCATATATGTACATTGTCTGTGAACAAATTACACATTTTTATCTTTAATTTCTTGTACGTTCACATAAATGATGGTACTCATTCACACTTCATGTTCATATACCAGCTGTTTGATCAAGTTTTATAGCAACTATTTTAACAACTGATATAATTCAAGCAAAAGTAAAAAAAGAAAAAAAATTAATGCCTGTACAGTTAAAATCACATAAATCCTCATATAGCTTCATAAAGCTTCATATCATCCCTCGTCTTGCTTGAGCTACATGATAATGAGCTTGTTTGTCTAATTTCTGTGACTGAAGCTGTAAAGTTGCAGCCGGAGGCAGCCATGTTTGTTACTGTCATGTGAACTCTGTCAACGAGGAAAAGGGACCTTCCCAACTGGTATCTGTCCCAGTTCCCACATGCATGATTGTACCAGAAAAATAAATCCTCCACTCTGGTTGGCCATCCCCTCCCTGAGCACACGTGATTAATCATGTGATCAAGTGTTTCTTAAAGGTCACTCTCCCACTTTGATGTAAGTGTAAAAAGGTCTCTCGTAAATGTTTATCACTCGCACTCAGTGAACTAATTCTTCACTTCTCCTTTGGTCTTGTTTTTTTGTCGTTTTCCCCCAGATGTCGTGGTGGAAAGGAAATGAGGAGGAGAAAATAACCTCAGAGAGCACAATGAGAAAAAGAGGGCAGGAAGAAAAAAAAAGATGAACGAGAGAGAAAGAGCAGATGAGAGGCAGTGAGGCCTGGGATGTGGAGGTGGGAAGGGGGGTCGAGCAGAAGAAGAGGAGGCCAAGAGGCATGGAGGAGGAGGAGGAGGAGGAGGAGGAGGAGGAGGAGGAGGAGGAGGAGGAGGAGGAGGAGGAGGAGGAAGGAGGAGGGCGAATCTAAGCTGACCCCTGTGTCTGTGTGTGTTGTTGTGTGTCTCAGTGGGTTTCTTCTGCCCTGGCGCCAGCTGGAAATGCCTCCACGAATCAAAGGCAGGACACACTTCATCCTCCATTCAGCCCCTTTGATGAGAGTAACACTATACGTGCTCAGCAAGCCTCGCAGATCCTATTGGGCTCCCGTTTAAAGGGTACGGGCGAGAGCCGGAGCCGATCGGAACTTATTCAGCACGTGTGTGCACACTTCTGTTGCCCTGCAGGCTGAATCAAGGCAAATACAATTGAAGGTGTTTTATAATTGCAGTGGAGTCAGATCGATAGACTTTCCAAGAGATACGCTGCCATCTAGGGGTCATGTTCCTGTGTTGCAGAGTCTCTTTATGTTGTTTCTTGTTTTCATCCACTTGTTTAACAACAGATTTACAGTTGATTAATATATTTTTTAAACTTCTCCAAAGCATTAAAACAAAATACAAAAATTGATATCCTGTGTTTGTTCTTTTTCTTTTAAGTGCAATTATACCATGCAGACCTCACCTTTAATACCCAACATGAGATCAGTCACGGTTCCTTTTGAAAGTCGATCCTCGGGTCTTTTAAAAATGACTCAATAGCCATGAAATTGGTCATTAGTTTGTTATCCTGCCATGATGTTGCCCTCACGCTACAAAACCCTCACCAGTAAACAATTATCCAGCTGACATTGTGAGGTAAAGGCCCAAAGCTGCAGCCCAGACATGTCGTGAAGAAGAAAAACAACTGTATGTGCTTAGCTTCGCCTGAATTTGCTTTGTTCTGGCCATTACAGAAAGAAATATTGTCATGACTCATAGACCAAATCATTTGACGACATCCTGTAATTAAACTTTAAGCTAATAGGTTAATGAGACAAATGAAGTTTGAATGGTTTCTATTGGCTTCTATTAGTGATGGCATAAGTGCAGTATTGCATGCTTTGCACACACACACACACACACACACACACACACACAAATAGAAAGCAGGCTGGTTTGAGTTAGGCTCTGCGGTCCCCCTTTGGTGAAGCCTCAGACAGGCAGGGAGCACAAGGGTGCAGTGAACTCCAGCTCAGCCTGAGCCTGCTTGTCTCTGCTCAGCTTCAAGTTGAAACCTTTCAAATTGGGTTTAATCTGTGTTTTGCTTTGCCAATTATCAACCCGCAGGGGCTGCATGGCAAATGAGGATGAATGAGCTTCGGATAGGTCCAGTTGAGAGGAAGGTCACACCGTGATTAATGGCGATCTGCTGAATCTGCGACTCGACTGGCGGAGATGTGACGGAGGATGAGTTAATGCAAAGCATGATGCAGCAGAAAGGCCAAGTGCTGGAAACTCAATATAAAACCTTTTCTTCTCCGCAAATTGTTCTGAGACCCACAATAGGTTTCCTGTGCACGACATTTGTTTCCCCGTCAACATAAATCTAACCAGATGACTTGAGATCTGGTCTCTGTGTCGTGTGACAACAGAGCTGCGGTTTCAGGATTTATAAAGAGATTTGATTTGCTGTCTGTAGGTTTGCAGTTCATTATAATCGGAACTTTTGGAACACTCAGAAAAACAAAATGATTTGTCCTTTTCTATTCATTTAACCTAAAGGTGTTTGGGGTGGGTGTTTAACTTCAAAATTCAGTTTTATTTTCCAATTTTACTGTGAGGAGTATTTTATTTTTTCAGTGTGTTTGATTCTTGTATTGAGAATAACCATCCATATTTTAAAATCTGTATTTCTTTGTGTTTCATAATATACTTTACTGAACCAGATCGCTTATTTTTATTACTCTAAATTTTGTTTATTAAGCCAGCAGTTTTTAAGACGGGTGAGGGGGGGGGGGGGGGGGGGGGGGGGTTAAGTGGTGCACAATTCTTTAGGTTAGTTGGATGACCAATCTGACTTTCTTCCTTTTGATTAAAAAAACAAACAAAAACGTTTCAATTGAGGATAAAACGGTTTGTTATTCTATTAAAAACACATTTCTAGAATTTAATTTATAGCAAATATATAATTAAAATAAGCTGGGTGACAGTCACAATGTAATTGAATCTCTCAAAAACCTTTTGAATCTGTTTTATTCTTATTTGTGTCTTATATAGTGTTTTACTGAGCAGGAAAAATGTAAATGTTTTATTCTGTCAAAACTGTGAAGCAGTTAACAAATCTGCATTTTATTGACTCTTGAATCAAATGAGAGGGAGTACCAATGGGTCATTTCAAGAACAAAGTTCCCACAAGGGGAAATGTGATTATTTTACTTCATATATAAATTAAGCTGCTACATTTTCTTGTGCAAGAAAGTTGTTTTTCACAATGCGGGAGCCCAGATAATTTCAACATGGACTGAACTTTTAATCCCAGATTTAATGATGTTTGTTTTCTATGTGTGTGTGTGTGTGTGTGTGTGTGTGTGTGTGTGTGTGTGTGTGTGTGTGTGTGTGTGTGTGTGTGTGTGTGTGTGTGTGTGTGTGTGTGTGTGTGTGTGTTAAGCAGTGTGCGTAAGCAGATGGGGGAACTAAGAATAACAACGTATACATAATTATTTAAAAACAAAATCCAAATGATTTCCATGTTCATCACTCACTGAATTTTTGCTATTGCTAAATAAATGACTGCACAATGAGTTGAACAATGTATTTTCTCAGCGGCGCTGCCAATGAAAAGTCATCTTGCACTGATGGTATTTGTGAAATTATTGTTTAAACGTACTTAGTAAAGGTTTTCCATGTGGTCCTTTCAGAGCAAAAGTCCTGCATGTTTACACACATCTTCCTGCTCCAACACATCTGAGTCTAATGAGTGTGTCATCGTGATGCTCTGCAGAAAATCTGATAGCACTGCTCTTTAATATGGAGTGGGTGGAATCATAGTAAACCATACAGGAGTTTATGAATGGAAGGATCTTCATGTCTCCTAACACAGAAACACACTGCGCAAGTCTGTTTGTTCCAGATGGAAGATTTCTGGCTTAAAAATCTGTAGTCTGAGTCTGGGCAGTGGCAGGGGATTCTTGCAGGGCTACTATCATGGTGATGTGACCCAGACAGCCTGAGATCATCATCTGACAGTGTCAGAAAGTCTACTACCAGTGTCTCACTACATCACACAATGCAACTGCTGCTACAAGCTCCAGATACTAACCACCAGAAGCCGAGAACCAAGGAGGTAAAACTGCAGTCAAACCCAAGTTTAGGAAACTTTTATCTGAACTCAGCTTGATGCTTGATGTTTGATTTATTTTATAATTTTTTTTGAAGGAGCAGGTGTGGCATAGCTCTGCACAAACCTTCCTCGTCTCACCATCAGCTGCTCTTCAGGTCCACACCGTCACATCAAGCAGTTAACAAGCAGCAGGATTCACTTTGAATATATCCCTAGATGGGGGCAACTCAAGGCCACTTACAAGTTTCAGCAAAAACTCTGACATCCAGTTCACACTGAGCTCAGTCACTCTCACAATCCTGCTCTTTTGTCACAAGACGACTGCCATTTTTAACCACCGGATCATCACTCTGCTTGAAGATGATAGATCATTGTTGTCTTTTACAAAGGAAATAAAAACGTCACTGTCAGGCTGAGGTGGTGTTGCAGGTCGCTGGCTCTATGCTTTAAGCTTTAAGCCCAATATGACACAATAAACTCTTGTATTGAGTGGATATTTATGAGCCTTTTGAGCTTAATATAGCCTCAGCGTAATAAAAGAAAAGGACATCGCATCATATGCTGGTTGCTTCACAGAGGCCTAATTCTCGACATGTTTTCACTCCTCACTTCATTTGACAGTAGTCACAAATGTAGCGAAAACAAAGAAATGCTCAAAGAAGAACGCAATAAATTTGGAAAATATGATGAACAACTTTCAACAAATAATGACAGTTGCTATTAAAAAACCAGAAGGACCCCTTCGCCACAAACCTTTCTTGGGGGGACGAGCGAAGCCAAGAATATATTTCCTGTCTGTAGTCATTTGAATGCAACATTTAGCTGTGATTTATGTGAAGGCATGAAAAGCATTATGAGAAAACATTTTCCAAGTGCAACAGCTTGCAGCAATTTACATTATATGGGGGGAAAACCGCTGAAACAAATATTTGACTGGCCTCCTATAATGAAATGGATATATTTATACACACTGAATTGAGTCAAAGGCTTCGTGACAAACGCACGGCTTCACCAAAGGACCTCACTGAGTTCTTGTAGTAAACATTTTACCGATGCTACAGGGACCTCAAATGAAAGTTATTAGAGCCATAATTCCTCCAGCGGGCCACGAGATACAGAGATAATCCTCATGAGGACGGGGAAGATGTACTGGAGGAAATCAACTCTTTTTGTATCAGTGAGAGAGACAGATTCAGAGATTTACAAATTCAACTTCTATTATCTCAGAGCAGAAATACTTTGCTTTTGTTCTGCTAATTAGTGAAATGACTAAGACTTTCATGTGTCACATCGATCACACGATCATTAAAGGCCCACAGACTGCAATAAGTCTGTACCGCAGTTGCACATTGCATTACACTCATAGGTTGCCTATGCTTTCAGCATCTTATTCTTTGTCTGTTTACTTTTTACCCAAATGTGTTGATTGTTTTGGGATTTTCTGTTGCCACGACATTGAAGCCTCCCTACGTTCTTAATTATTTTCACTGAGAGAAAGACAAATCTATATTGGCATCATAAATGTACCTTAATATCAGTAAATATTTACATATGATGGTGTATAATCGAAATCCACAGTTTGACTTAAATATTAATAAAAATTTCAATGATGGTGTCAATGATGATGCAACAAGTCAGGCTGCATGGTGTTACCTGATGCCGATCTTTAAGAATGTTGAAGCATCTTTCAGCTCATTGTTTTGGTTTTATGGACTTTATTAACTTCATAGTTTTGATTCAGTGGGCAGCTGCTGTCAAGAAACAAAAGCTCTGAAAAGCAACTGAGTGAAGGAGATAAAAGGCCAACCAAGAGAGAGGATTTTCAATTCAATTCAACTTTATTTATATAGCACCAAATACAACAGTCATTCCAAGGTGCTTTTAACAGAGAAAAGAGGAAAACCCCAATGGATCCACATGAGCAAGCAGGTTTATTTGCGACTGTGGAAAAGAAAAACTATCTTGAACAGGAAGAAACCTTTGCAGAAACCAGACTCAGAGATGGCAGCTTTCTGTTGACCAGTTGGGTTGAGAGGATAGAGGAGAGGAGAGGAGAAGAGAGGATAGGGAAGACAGAGAGATAGATTTGGTGGGAAGATACAAACCTTGATTCGGGTAATCTGCAAGAAACAGACCCTGGTCTTGGTAGAGAGGTCAAGAGAGAGGCCGGGGGGAATTGAAGCAACCCTAACTAAACTTTAGTCAATAGAACCATTTTGAGTCTGGCCTTAAAAGTAGAGACTGTTTCAGCCTCCCTAACTGAAACTGGGATCTGGTTCCACAAGACAGGAGCCTGAGAGCTGATGCCTCTGCCTCCCAGTCTACTTTTAGAGAACCAAGGAACCTCCAGTAAGCCAGCACTCTGAGAACGACGTGTTCTTCTTGGGAGATACGGGATATTTAAGATAAAATGGGGCCTAGTTGTTAAGAGCTTTATTAGTTAGGATTTTAAATTATATTCTAGATTTAACAGGGAGCCAATGAAGAGAGGTTAGTATTGGAATGATGCGATCTCTTATGCTGGTCCTTGTCAGAACTCTCACTGCAGCAATTTGAATTAATTGAAGACTTTTTAAGCAGTTAATTGGACACCCTGATAATAGGTATATCACAGTTCACCCTCAGAGACTCAGGTGCGGACAGAAACATGGCAACCAGGGATACACTCAGAGCACTTTATTAAATGACGTGGCAATGAACACAAACCAGAAACACAAAAAAGCAGAGCTCTAAAGAGCCAGAATTACAGAATTATGGACTTAACCCAGAAACAACAAACTAAACCCATCCAAACAGAACTCCAGAATAAACAACACTGATACACAATGCAGGCTAAGGAACCACCCAAACAAAACTATAAAGACCCAGCAGGAGACTGAGGGAGCACACTGCCTGGAATGAAGCAGCAAGAGATGAATGGTGTGTTCGGCACTGGAGAACACAGTAGGTGGAGTATGCTGCAGCCTGAAGGAGGTTGTCAGGGAGTCTCGTTGTGCTGAAGCCGTTGGAGTGGGCCAAAGAACAGAGTCACAGGCAGGAGCTTGGTGCAGCAGGGTGGGTCCAGAACTACAGCAGAGGAGAGACAGATTTAACACAGAGCTACACAGACTGAGGCAAGGCAGAACAGAGTACAACTAACTGTAGGTAGTTTTACAGTCCGGCGCCAAGGCTTCTTCTTCTTCTTCTTTAGTTTCCGGCAGGCTGTACACTAACATAAGCGTAATGCTGCCTCTACCGTTCAGGGTGTCACACTACTTTACTTTAGATTCGTGAGTACGTGTTGGTGGAGAGAAGGAAGGTTAGAACTGCTTTATCTATCAAGCGCGAGCTCGCTCCTGAAGAAAATAATGACTTTATTGAAAACACTGATAACGAGAGATCTGTTAATCGTTTGTAAAGAACCTGTCTTTCAGCAGAGTGCAGGGAACAAGTAAATAATACATGAGGCACTGTCTCAAGCTGAC
Source organism: Blennius ocellaris (assembly GCF_963422515.1). Taxonomy (NCBI): domain Eukaryota; kingdom Metazoa; phylum Chordata; class Actinopteri; order Blenniiformes; family Blenniidae; genus Blennius; species Blennius ocellaris. The sequence goes on along the minus strand of NC_137652.1, from coordinate 32,042,256 downwards.
CACACTCACACAGTCCATCAGGGTGTTTGCCAACGATCTTTAAATATGCTGCAAGCCCACAATGCCCCAGTCTCAATCTAGTTATCTTTACTTGGCTTGTCCGGCAACATGTCCACAAGGGCCTGGTCTTCCGCACCAGAGGCTGACAATTAAAATAATGCCTTCCTCTCCTCTCTTTCTCCCATTCTACTTGCCACTGTTTATACACCGAACTTTTTATAATACTTATGCACTCAAGTTTTCCCAAACAGATTTTGTACTCTACTTCTTTACAGAGGAGTGACTGTTTAGCCAAAGTATCAGCTGCTTCGTTCGCCGCTACCCCTGAATGGGCTGGGACCCAGCAAAACACAACACTAGACCCCATTGACTCTATCCGGCGAAGACAACACAAAATCTCCAAGATGATGTCTGCTCAAGCCCCGGACCGACCAGCAGAAACAGCCTGTAAAGCAGACAATGAATCTGAGTAAATGTAAGATGTTTCACCGTTATTACTCTCAACCCAATCTAGTGCCCACCAGATGGCTAGCAACTCGGTAGTGAACACAGCTATATTATCGGACACTCGCATACTTTTACCAATTTTGTTATTTACTATGTAAACTCCAAATCCAGCCTTTCCTGAGTCTGGATCCCTAGACCCATCTGTAAATATGTGATATGCACTGTTCTTGTTGAGACACACAAACTCATTAATTTGGGCACTGACCTGCCCCTTGTCGTGCCCCACCAGGTCCAGCTGGACCTCAGGCTCTGGTAAAAGCCAGAATGGGGCAGGAGACCACATTGTTCCAACCACACCTCCCTTCTCCAAACTGTCTGACAGGTGGATCTCAAAAAAGTGGCTTTATCCTCTCTCTTCACAAACTCTCAGCAATCTTCCAAGAGACACTTGGCCGCAGAGTTACACTTTAGGCCAGCTAATCTAGCCCAGTACTGGAGACCCAACCTTTGTCTCCTAAGGTTTAAGGGAGTTTCCTCCATCTCAACTAACAGAGCAGGAATAGGTGTGGTCTTAAACGCTCCGCTGCAGACTCTTAGGGCTTTTGCTTGTACTACATCCAATTTTCCCAATACAGTTTTTGCCGCTGCACCAAATACAAAGCAGCCATAGTCCAGTACTGGCCTTATCATTCCTTTATAGAGCATATGGAGCGTGGATCTATCTGCTCCCCAGTCACTGCCAGCCAAACTGCGAATAGCACATTAATTATTTTCTCACATTTACTAATAGTTTTTTCAATATGCATTCTCCAAGTTAACCTTTCATCCATCCACATACCAAGAAACCTGAACTCTTTAGCCTTCTCTATTGGGCGCCCATACAACTGCAGAGTTTGACTAGGGAGTTTCCTTTTGAGACCAAAGAACATATATTTACTTTTTGATATAGAAATTTTAAAACCCCATGTGTTTGCCCAGCTTTCTATTTGACCCAAGGCTTTCTGTGTTTGCTTAATTAGAAAGTCTATACTCTTGCCTTTATGCCAAATGGCTCCGTCATCTGCAAAAAGGGATTTTCCAAACGCTGGACTCACACTTTGAAAAATATTATTGATCATCACATTAAATAAAACTGGACTGATTACTGAACCCTGCGGGGTGCCATTCAAAATACCTACTATCCTTGAAAGATTATTCCCTACCCTTACCTGGTTCGTTCTCTCATTAAGAAAATTCTTTATCCAATGGAACATCCTGCCCCTAATGCCGGCATCAAAAAGTTTAAAAAGCAGACCCTCCCGCCACATACTGTCATAGGCTTTCTCAATATCAATGAAAACCGCCACCACTGCTTCCTTATTAATAATCGCTCTTCGAATATCTTGATCCAGCACTGTGACAAAGTCCATTGTATTTCTGCCAATTCTAAAGCCATTCTGATAATTTACAAAAAAACAATTAACTTCTATAAAATACATCAGTCTATTTGTAACCATCCTCTCCATCACCTTACAGAGCACCGCGGTCAAGGCTATAGGTCTGTAAGACGATGGAGAGGACGGGTCCTTTCCAGGCTTCAAGATGGGAATCACCAGTGCATGTTTCCAGGTCTTTGGTAATGAACCAGCCTCCCATATATAATTAAACAAGACCAGGATCTCTTCCAACACTGGGTCATCCAGATGCTGCAGAAGCGTGTAACTTATCTGATCTTGACCTGGCGTGGTGTTTGCTCCGGCCTCTATAGCATCTTTGAGCTCCTTAAAGGAAAAATACATATTAAATGATTTATCATTACCCTCTTTGCATGTCAACTTCCACTTATTTTCTTCCACGACCTCCCTTCTAATTCTAAAACTTTCTTCCTCTAAAAGCATTGAATTATGAACATCTTGAAACACCTTCACACACATATCCGCCTTTTCTTTATTAGAGATAGCCTCTATGCCATCATCTTTTAACACTGGGACAGAGGTACTAACCACTTTCCCGACCATCCTATGAATCTGTGCCCAAACTTGTTTTACTGGGGTTTTAGGCCCCAAAGTACCACAAAATGCCCTCCAAGACTTCTTCTTTGCCCCCTTTATGACTTTCCGAGCCACAGCTCTACACCTTTTGAACTCAATGACATTATCTTGTATAGGATATTCTCGTAAGGTTCTAAATGCTTTATTTCTATTTCTCACAGCGATACTGCACTCCTCATTCCACCATGGGACAATAATTCTGTCTGGAAGCTGCCTTTTATAGGGAATGGTCTCTGAAGCAACTCTCATGATCAAAGCTGCTAATGAGTCCCCCATTTCATCTATAGACCCATCGCTATTTACATCACCCAGCCCTGCCCTGGTGCCTTCCCTAAACTTGTCCCAGTCTGCCCAAGTGAAGTCTAGTCGGAGAGGTCTACCCAATAGTTCTGTCGCTAGCGTTTTATTAAAAATAGACATTACTGGAAAATGATCACTACCTAATGAACTATCCAGGACTCTCCAGTCAGCTATCCTGGCTAGCGACGGGCTTGTAAAGGTGAGGTCAAGGCAAGAGGTTTTATTTGTACTAATATCAATCCGAGTGGGGGAACCATCATTCAGAATAACAAAATTACCTCTGTCAAGAAGCTCCTCAATCACAGAGCCATTTGTGTCCCGCTCCTGACTTCCCCACAAGGGGTTGTGGGCGTTAAAATCCCCCACCCAAACAACTGAAGAGTCAGTGTAACCAGCTATCCCTTCTAGCTCTGTTAAATCCAGACGTTTACATGGGTTATAACAATTTATAATAACAATTTTCCCCTCAGTGCTCCACACCTCAGTGATTAAACATTCCAGAGAGACGTCACTTTCACACCGTTTATACTGAACCCCTACTTTAACAAACGTGGCACACCCACCCCCTCTTCTTTCACCTCGATCCTCACGCACGCAGTCATACCCAGGAATGGAAAAATCAAGACATGGCTTCAACCAAGTCTCTTGCACGCACACGACATCCGGCTTCACATCAAAATCCTTTACACATTTTTTAAACTCCTGACCATTTGCAAAGAGACTCCTAGCATTCCATTGCAGAATGCAGACCATTAACTAATCCTTGTCAAAAATGTTGATGAGATCACCCTCTTGCATGGCACTTGTTCCTTCTGCCCCATCTCTGCCTGCCCAGTCTACTCCCGAGGACTGGCTAGATACCACTGGCGGTTCGAGGCCCTCCCTCATATAGTTGAACAGTGACTGGGGAGCCTAGTCTCTAAGACCCAAGAATCTGCCAGCAGATTGTACAACGCACTTTATTAAGTCAGACCTTGAAACCTTGTTCCGAGAACCATGTACAACATCCACAATAAACGCCAGGAGACACTCCTTACTCACAGTAATCAAATCATGATCTGTGGAGTGACGTGGTTCTGTAACTCCCACTGTTCCCCTCGGGGGAGTCATTCCTGCCCGAGTGGATTTGCCCTCTACCTTCTTTAGAGCTTCTGCGTAGGAGATTTTGTGTTGTTCCCTTACCACCAATACCTGCTTAGCCTTCGCATAAAACTGACACTCTTTTGAGGACGCCACATGACAGCCACCACAATTGCAGCATTTAGGATCGTCCACTGTGCACTCTCCAATATCAGTCTCTCCTCCACACTTCACTTCACTCCACATCACCTGCTGCCTTTGCACGACGCAGCTATGTGTCCAAAGCGTTGGCATTGAAAGCACCGTATTGGGGGCCTCTGATAAGTTTTAACTGGAAATGACAAGCATCCTATTGTTGGGCCACTCAACCGCATGGAAAGGGGGAGGGGGGGGGCACGTTTTGAGTTGGGTTTTGGAAGGGAACACACACGTGCACCTCCACACACCACACTTCACTCTCACTCCTCACCGGAGCAGGTGCACCAAGACCACCAGGCGACTGGTGGCTTTTGGACCCTTGCTCACTGGTGCAACCACATCCACAGTTTACAGATCAGACTCTACTCCTTGCATCCGGTACCTCCGCTTTTGTAAACTTGTCCTCGAGCTGCCTACTAACCCATTTCCCTCCTGTTCTTCAACTTTCCTGCCCCTTTCCTACCTCTTTCATTGTCACTGGTGATGCAATTGTAAGAAATTAAATGTATGGGTGCTTAGATAGTTGGAATAGGAATAGTAGGTCTGCCCAGACTAGCCTTACCCTGCCCAGACTAGCCTTGCCCTGCTCGGACAATAACCTCATGTATGAACTGTTGGACAGAAAATGACCTTGTGTTCCACAGGACATTGGGACATTCACAGACTCATAGACGTTTCGGCCCAGGTTTGCTCCAAAGCCTGAGATCCGCATCCCACTCTTCGGACCAAAGGGGGGATGTTGGGCCACTCAACCTCATGGAAGGGGGGAGGGGGGACCACGTTTTGAGAACAAAGAGACCACATGCCCAGGACTTGAAAAGTTCGCCATTGGTCATGTGATCCCCCCCGGATCTCCCCCCGTCCAAGGTGCAACACTGGAGGCCAACGGCAGGGGAGCCCAAGAGCTCCCTCACCAGCTGGAATGTCCAGGGTGGGCTCTCCCTCAGGATTGGTCCATATGGCCCTGGGCACAGCGGGAACCCGGAACCAAGCGGAGTGGTATAAACCTACCCGTGAAAGTAAACAAACTCTCTTCCAAGCCGAATGTGCGTCGAGACGGACGCACCTCTTCGCACGGAGACAATGTGACATGTGTTAACACGCTGACCACTCTGACCCCGGAGTTCCTCACCTCGCTGGACGAGCCGAGAACCACCGTGGAATTACTTTTGTTTTTCCTTTTTCTTTTTTTTCCTTCTTCACTGGATCCTGATCCACTGCATGCTGAGCTGAACTCGCTTCTTCTTCCCCCTCCTCAAAAGAAGCGCTTGATCACCCCTGGGATCATCCTGTGGACTTTTCCCTGTCCACAGACCAGTTCAGCTTGTTTACCTGGGACGCCAGAGAAAACAACTCCAGCCGGGAAATCAACGGACTTTCACCGGCCGCCGGCAGCACGTTCACCCTCGTCAAACTGAGTAAGGCTTAGAGTCTGGGCAGGCAATGAGAATAACCTGACTGTAATATTGCTGTGTGTTTTATTATTGTTTGAACTCAGGGACGCCGATCCCGTATTTTCAACCAATCTGTGTCTACGCGTTGGATTTACATCCACGCGAACCTCCGCACTGTGCCGCTCTCCCTCCCTCAGTCTGCCCCTCTGCTCCTGGAGTCTAATACTGCCGCAGTCTCAATTTTAGACTCCGTGTGCAGGCTGAGAGTGTGCAGAGCTGGACACACAGTAGATTCTGTCCTCCTTTCTCCCACTCCTTTCTGTCTTCTGCTCTCCTCACTAACGATCGCGCAGCTCAGCAACAGCTGTCCCCCATGCGCTTGTGAGACCGTGTGGAGTTCATTGTCCCTGGGATTTCTCGCCACGAGCCCCCAGGCGCGCTCCAAGCAGGCTCACGAGCCGTGCACGAGCACAGTGACGTCACGCCGTCCAGAAAGAGTGCGCCGAGCGCCTCTGGTGGCTGCTGGGCAATCTCTTGAAAGACCGCCACTCGGTGGACAAGTCGAGTCATTGCATTCTCCCTCCGTGCGCCGCCGCGCCCCTAGTGGTCATTACGGTCACTGCCTCGAACCAGACGCCTGCCTCCCTCTGGTGTCCGTTCGAGGTCATTACACCCACTGACACTGACCCTCCAAGGTCCGCCGCCACCTGGTGGACACTCATGGTCATTACATTCCCACTCAGCCTTACACACACACACACACACACACACACACACACACACACACACACACACACACACACACACACACACACACACACACACTCTTTCTTTGTACATAGTGTTTGCTGTTTAATAGATTAGATCTTTGTGTTTGATGTTTATTACTTGATTGTGTTGTTTTAATAAATAATTTCGGAATTATTTTTGAATAAATAAATTTTTGTTAATAAATGCATTTTAACTTAATTGATCGATTCTTGGTAATCATTGTGTATTTATTGTTGACAATTCACTGGTTTGTAACAGTCTGTGCTCGAATCTCACACCTTCCTTGTTATTTAATATTGTTATATTTACACAGAAATATTAACTTTACTTAAATAACCCTTTTTGACAAACGAGACTGAAACTTGGTATTAGCTATTTCCAGCTTAGCTGGTGGTGCCCCGATTCAATTATTATTTGATAAATAATAAATTTATTCAAATTAATAATTTTTCATTAATAAATAATTTTTGATAATTTATTAATTTTTGAGTAATTACTCATACTCTAGGAGTTGCTGATGAGTAACTAACCATTTACTTTATTAGTCATTCCAAATTTTCCAAAATTACTTTCAGTAATCTATTACTTTCAGTAATCCATTACTTACAGTAATTATTAATGCTAATTACCAACCATAAATACCAACACTATAAATACTCGTTCCGATAAAACAGTGCCACTGAATGTGATCAAGACTGGGGCATTGGGGTTGCTTCCTTCACGGGCTTTAAATCGTCTAACCTCACTCACTATCCCGCGTCTGAGGTTTTCCTTTATTTCGAACTCTGAAATGTCAGCACACACACCATACACGACACCCTGCACTATGTCTCTTTTTTCAATAAGAGAGGCAAGCACTTTTTTACTGGCGATCTTTGTGACCTTGCTCACTTTATCTACTTGTTCCTTTGATTTACATATCACAATAATTGCCCCATTTGACAGGACACGCGCATCTAGCCACTCACCGAAGACTTTCAGTGACTCTGCGATTTTCAAAGGGTTCACTGCTCTAAACCCATCTGCAGTTTGATCCTTGATCTTAAAGCAAAACTTTATACTCTTCCACAGATTTAGACATTTTGAGCACTCTGTCTCCTTCTTTCTTAGGCAAGGAACTCGATCTATCGCACTCTTTGGTCACTACCCGGTTCCCACTACTACTGCTACCTTCCGAGGAGGAGGCCATTCAAACGGTCACCTCAAAGTGGGCTACAGAATGTATTAATGACAGAAAACCACGCAGAAGTAACTCACGACCGGCGTCCGTCTCTACACCAACCCACCCGGCGCCAAGGCTTCATCTGATGCCAGCTTTATAGGGAGAGAGGAAACCACACCCTGCTGCAGGTGAGTGCATCAGGTAATCAGCACTGCACTCCTCCACACCTCACACAGCATGCAGCACACGCCCACCTGGGAAAAGGGAAAGGAGGGAGGAGGAAAGGAAAAAATGCTGCCACTAGGCAGAGCCAGAGGTCATGACAAGGTAGTTACAATAGTCGGCTCTCCAAGTAATGAATGCATGGATTAGTTTTTTTGGCGTCACTCTGAGTCAGCATGTTTCTAATTTTGGAAATGTTACGTAGGTGAAAAAAGGCAGTCCTGCAGATTTGGTAATGTGAGTTAAAGGATAAATCCTGGTCAAAAATAACTCCCAGGTTCCTCACAGTGGTACTGGAGGTCAAAGTAATACCATCCAGTGTGATTATATATTTAGATCTTTTCTCTCTCAGATGTTTTGGCCCAAATATAATAATTTCAGTTTTATCTGAGTTCATGAGCAGGAAATTATGGCTGATCAAATAATGTATATATTCAAGACAAGCTGCTAGTTTAGAAAGTTGGTTATTATCATCAGGTTTTGTAGATAAATATATTTGTGTGTCATCTACATAACAATGGAAAGTTGATGGAGTGTTTTTTTTAATAATATTCCTACAGGAAGTATGTATAAAGTAAAAAGTATAGGACCTAAGACAGAACCCTGTGGAACTCCATGTTTAACTTCAGTCTGGACTGAGGAATTATCATGAACATGAACAAAATGGAACCTGTCTGATAAATATGACCGGAACCAGTTTATTGCAGTATCTTGAAGCCTGATAATGTGTTCTAGCCTCTGTAATAGGATGTTCTGATCAATAGTATCAAAAGCAGCACTGAGATCTAACAGGACCAGAACAGAGACCTGGGGCCTCATTTATAAAACTGTGCGTAGGATTGACGTCAATATTGGCATACGCACGAAACACAGAAAGTGCGTACGCACAAAAATATCCTGATTTATAAAACAGTGCGCACGCACGTCCTACGCCGATTTCCCTTTATAAATCACAATCCACTCTAAATGTGGCGCACCTGTGTGCGGGTCAGACCACGCCCATATTGGCCTATAAATATTCAGAGGAACGCCTCTCATGAATATTGATTCATGACTGACAGCATGCCGAAAGCAGAAAGAAAAGCCAAGAAAGAAACGCAATTTCACCCAGTGTGAGGTGGAAGTTCTCGTCGGGGAGGTGGAGAAGAGGAAGGCGATATTATTTGGTGGACACAGTGTTGGGTTAGGGTTAGGGTCAGTGTTGGGTTAGGGTTAGTGTTAGGGTCAGTGTTGGGTTAGGGTTAGGGTCAGTGTTGGGTTAGGGTTAGGGTTAGGGTCAGTGTTGGGGTCACCAATGCCAAAAAGGCTGTAGAGTGTCAGCATGTGGCGGATGGTGTCAATGCTGTTGCCTCAGAAGGTCGCAGTGTGGCTGAGGGGAAAAAAAGTGGTCAGACATCAAAGTAGACGCAAAAAAACGTCTGTGCCCCGGGCGGGGGGACGGGCCCTCCGGAGCTCACCCCGCTGGAGGAAACACTGGCGGGGGTCATCGGGGAATCCCTCCTGAGTGGAGTGGTGACGGAGGTGGAGGGGGACACCGCCACCTGCCCTTCAGGAGCCCGATGGTGCGCTCCACAATACTATAGATTCTAGGTCCTCTCCTCTGCGCCTTGTGGGTGAGGAAAAGGGGTGAGCAGCCACCGCTTGAGGGTTAGGGTTCTCCACTGTCGCCTGCAAGGTCGTGAACGGGTTAAACACTACTACAACATTGCAAGTCTCAGGATTTCCACATGAATTCTCCGTACCTAGAAGCCACCCATCACGTACAGCCTCCAGTCTGCGCCCAACACTGCTATATGGGCTATATGATATAGGATGTTACACTGCATTCATATCAGTGGAAACATCATTTATCCTACTGTTGTCTTACTATTGTCTTAATCATATGTTTCCCGTGTGCACTCCAGGGAGTATGTTTGTTTATTCATTGTTGAAATTACATTGTTTACTATCCATTTCTTGCAAATAAACTGTCCATATATGAGGTCATATAACTATTTATTTTACACGATCGGTTTCACACAGTTTCTCCCGTTTCTTTCTTCTGCCATCAGTGGCGCAGTTTCTCCTTCCCCCAGTTATGTGCGTACGCATGGGTCAGAGTTGGCGTGGTGGACCGCACATTTTCCCCTCAAGTTCTCTTTTTAAAGATCCCACGGTTTGCGTAGAGAGTGGCGTACGCATTCTTTTGTGCGTACGCAACGTTTATAAATGAGGCCCCTGGTCTGAAGAGAAGATCATTAGTAACTTTGACCAGAGCGTCTCTGTGCTACGATGAACTCTAAAACCTACTGGAAAGACTCAAATAAGTCATTTTTGCTGAAATGGTCACAAAGCTGACTTGCGACCACTTTTTCTAAGATTGTAGAAATAAAGGGAAGGTTGGATATTGGTCTGTAATTTGGTAAGACACCTGGGTCAAGGTGTGTTTTTTTAAGAAGAGGTTTAACAACAGCAACCTTGTGGTACATAATCTGTTATTGGGGATAGGTTGCTCTGATCTAGTATTGATGTACTAATTACAGGGAAAATATCTTTATATTATATATAAATATAATAAGATAAAATGGGGCCTAGTTGTATATATAATAATATATATTATATATTATATACCCACTAAACCTAACAGTTTAGTGGGTATTGGGTCTCGTAAGAAAGTTGTTGGTTTAGATGAAGCCACGATTGAGTAGAACTCAAGGGCTTCTACAGAGTGGAAGCTGGATAACTGGATGTCAGACTCCACTAATGAATCTAAAGATGTGGTTGATCAATCTGCGACTGCACTGGGCAGTGAGTCATTAATTTTATCCCTAATAGTTAGAATTGTGTCATTAAAGGAATATACAAAGTCATTACTGCTCAAAGTTATGAGGTTCGACAGACCTGTGACTTTTGGTTAGACCTGCTGTAGTCTGAAGAAATATTTAGGATTGTTCTTATTTTCTTCTAATAAGGTTGAATAGTAGGCATTTTGTGTTTTGTGAAGGGATTTTTTTTATAGATTAACAACCTATCTCTCCAGGCTGTTTGAAATACTTCTAACTGAGTTAAGTACTATTTCTAATTTTCGTGCTGATTTCTTTAGTTTGCAGAATATCATTATACCATGGAGCGATCCTCCTCTGAGTTGTTGCTTTTATCTTCAAGGGTGCAACAGAATCAAGTGTGGAGCAAAGTAAGGCTGCTGTTCCATCAACAACCAAGTCAACCTGAGTAGGGCTGAAGGTGTGGCAGCTGTTTACTGCTGGATCCACGATGGTATTGAAGTCAGTATTGGTGGGAGTACTTCCCTGAATTTGGTTACAGCATTGTGTGATAAATATATCTTATATTTCAGTTTATTTTCAGGGGCTATAAAGCCAGTTAATGTACATTTGAATGATATCAGGAAGTGATCTGACAACAGAAGGTTGTGGGGAGAAACCGTGAAATTGATGGATGTCGATCAAGATCAAGTGTGTGATTGAGATAATGAGTGGGTTCATTCACCTTCTGTGAAAGTCCAATTGTGTCCAGTTATGAGCTAAATGCCATGTAAAGGCTGTCATTGTCAACATCTACATGCAGGGCCGCCCCTGGCCAAGTGGGGGCCCTAAGCAGGATTTTATTTTGGGGCCCCCCCTTCCAATAACATAATAATAATAATAATAATAATAATAATAATAATAATAATAATAATAATAATAATAATAATAATAATAATAATAATAATAATAATAAAAATAAATTACAATTACTAACGAATCAAACGAACAGCCTCTATCAACAGTGGAACAAGAACTTTACAGATGCACATGTCTAAAAAAAACTTTGTGGCATAAACAGTTTATGCACCAAAGTGTTTTCTTTTTTATTTCTACAACATCCCACCTTCAAGTGAAGCACGAGCCTCTGACTGTTTGGACTTTTTCTTTCTTTTGCTAGCTCCCGAATCGTATTGACGTTTGGAAGCCATCTCTCTCTCTCTCTCTCTCTCTCTGTCTCTCTCTCTCTCTCTCTCTCTCTCTCTCTCTCTCTCTCTCTCTCTCTCTCTCTCTCTCTCTCTCTCCTGCCTCAGGCTGACTTGGTGACGGTGTTCTACGCGCCTCTCGGCAAAATGCAGCGCATCCTTTGCGCATTTGCAGATTATGATGATACTTTATTGATCCCGAGGGAAATTCAATTCACTTGCGCAAAATGGGGCCCCCATGGATCGCGGGGCCGTACGCACAGCGCGTGTTCTGCGTGTAGGGAGGGGCGGGCCTGTCTACATGAATATTAAAGTCACCCACTATGATGACTTTATCTGAGCTCAGTACTAAAGTAGAGAGAGAGTCTGAGAAATAGTATGGTCCAGGAGGACGGTCCAGGAGGACGGTCCAGGAGGACGGTCCAGGAGGACGGACAAATAGAACTGGCTGCTGTGTTTTTCAGTCAGAATGCATCAGATTTAGAGTGAGATTTTCAAAGGATTTCTGGTTAGTTTTAGGTCTGGGATCGATAAGAAAACTAAAGTTATAAATAGATGCTACTCCTCCTCCTCGTTCAGTTTCTCCAGGAAGATGGTGATTAATATGAGGAGTTGCTTCATCGAGGCTGAGATATTCATCTCTTTTTAACCAGGTTTCAGTGAGGGTCAATAAATCAAATTTGTGATCCATTATTAAATCACTTACAAGTAAAGATTTAGACAATAGTACAATAATTTAACAGGCCACATTTGATTGTTGTGGGATTTTGTTTACCTATGGAAGCAGCAATTTTCATCATATTCCTATGTTTAACTCCTCTCCTGTGGGATTCATCCTGTCTTTGGTAAAATGGTCCTGGAACAGAAAAAGAAAGATTTGGATGTCAGAGGGTGAGGAGACAGCTGGAAGAGAGTTTAGTCTTGAGAACGCAGATGGTAAGGATGTAATTGACAGAGTAGGGGGTGCTCGGAACCTGAGGAGTCCACGAGGAAGGACACTGGGGGTGTGTCCATGGGATGTAAACAGTCAATCTCGAGAGGACATTGGAGATGTTGCGTTATCATTAGAGGATGAAAACATACCTGCACGAGTCTGGAAGTTAACGCTGCTTCATGTTTGCATGATGGAACGGTTTGCTGCCATTGTTTGAAAAAAGTGTCTTTGGTTGCCTCCAAAAAGCTGCAAAAATCTATCATTTCAGTTTCAGGTCTTTCTAAGTATTGGAATGATTGCTCCAGCGAAGCCAAGGTAATAATTCTTAAACATTCAAATGAGACGAATAATAATAATAAAAATGCATATTTTAAATATAAATAGTTGATGAGAACATTTCCAAAAGAAGCTTTTCTTTAGTTTTTCACAAAGCCTCTGTAAACACTCTGGGCTGCACGATGACTCCTCGAATAGTTTGGTACTGAGTCACCAGTGTTTAATGGTAGAAATACAAAATTGGGAACAGTTCTGGCAAACATTTACTGAAGGAACTGCTTTGAAAATCCTTCCATGGCTTTCGCCACTCTCAAGTGACAGGAGCATGTCTGTGTCATTTAATACAATTTTACAATATATTTGTCTGCATTACGTGATCACTTCATACATAGGAAGTTTCTATATTTGCTCCACTTATTGGCTTAATGAGTTTTATCTGATTCTTATGTAGGGATTTACTACCTCATAAGGATCACTATTTATGTTTTGGTTGGCTATCGATAATGATTAATAATTATCAAAGATAGTTATTAATAATGTTTTTGAAATTTAATCTGATGTGTATCAGAACCTCGGAGCTCCACCTGTCTTAACAGGAAATGATAGCCAATTCAGTTCTATCAGTCTCATAAGATATACTAAACAGTTCATCAGGAAGTTGAATTAATAGTTAAATTAATTACAATTACCAGAATTAACAGTCAAGGTTGAAGGATTTTGGAGTTCTTGACACAGAAGAGGTCGACATTTCATTCACTGTTGTGCTCATTAATAAAACAGCAAGTATGATTCCAAAAATTATATTTATTAACAATGAAAACAAATAAAACACAGATTCTAACTACCTATATACAGCTGGGTGTGTGTGTGTGTGTGTGTGTGTGTGTGGAGAGAGAAAGAGAGAGAGAGAGTTGGAGGGAGTGTGTGTGTGTGACGTGTGATGGAACTACAAAACAAGATGGAGGATCACAAGAAACTACATTCCCAATGGAGGTTATCAGAGAACAGGAAGTCTGTCCTGAGTCTCCACCATGTGCTGGAGAACAATGGAACAATAGAAGCTAGCCGTAGCATCTGCTTCTGTGTGTCTCTGCTAAAGGACCATTTCTAGAATGAGTTGATGTGAATGAGACTTGTTTTGTAAAACATCAGGAGTCGTCAGATGGTGTTCAGTTACTGTGTGATGTTGTCTTTGATGTGATATGTGTAGGATTGTGAGTTAACTAGTTAGTAAAGCAAAGATTAGCATGCAGATCTTGTGTCTGTGGCAGAGCTAACGTTGGTTTACAGGTTGATCACTGCTCCTAATATCATTATCTATAGAACTCAATCACTGTAACAGAATCAACACATCTTCATAAAGTTAAACAGTTCTATCATAGCATCAAGTTTAACTAATCTCAGGTAAAGCCCAGTTGTTGTTCCCACTTCCTTGAAGGAGTTCAGTTGTTGTCCTGCTGGAGGGAAGCTGGTGTCTTCTCCTGTAGTTAGCACCTCCTGCTAACTGTGGTTGCTGGTTCTGCAGGCTGAGGAGAAGAAGATGAAGTTGATGTTTCAGGAGTCCTTCTTTGCAGCTCCTGGTTGTTCCTTTTGTTCAGACTGAGGAGCTGGTCGCTCAGGTCTGTGATGGCTTTCCTGCTGGTTGAGGAAAACACAAAGAAGTTCTGTGAGGCGTCGTTTCCCTGGTCCGTCCTGGAGGAACTGCTTGGTTTCCCTGGAGATCAGACTCTGGGTGCTGGTCTCTGGATCAGGGGAAGGTCTGACCCTCGTGGTCGGGTCAGCAGAAGAGTTGAGGAGTGAAGGCCTCTGGTTGCAAGAGCGTCTGGTGTTAGCTGTGTGCTAACGCTGGGTGAGTTGAGCTGCTGGGAGCAGCTCGTCAGCAACCCACCTACTCAGGGTTGAATGTGGTCCCTGTCCACCGCGCGCGCACACACACACACACCCACACACACACACACACACACACACACACACACACACACACACACACACACACACACACACACACACACACACACACACACACACACACACACACACACACACACACACACACACACACGAAGACGAGCAAACAGGATGCTCTAATTGATATGTCACACAGAAAATATTTTAATGACTTACAAATGGGGGTGACTGCTCACTGCTACACACCATTTATTTATCGTGAGGCTGAGACTTACTGGCATGAGGAAGCACATACAGCAAATTCATAGACATCTAAATTAGAGAGGGCCAGTTTCTCGTGGCTTCAGATACGTGTGTAACCCCTGTGGTCTCCAGACACCCCCCCCCCCCCCCCCCCCCTTCCAATTTGCGTCTTCCTTAATCAGTGCCAAATGGAGATTTTTTCTTTCCTCTTCCTCTCACTTTCAAGTGTGGATGATACATGCAGCTCCTGAGAGGAAGGAAGTCGTTGTGTTCAATGAGAGCCTTCTATTTTTATTCTCTACGCTCCCCCCCTCCAACCTTCCACATAAATGCAGTAACTCTTACAATTACTGACGCTTTCATGTGTCGCAGTCAGCGGTTGGTGGGGAGAGAGGGCCAATTACTTATAATTAAGAGGTATTTGTTTGGGAGCTGCAGGGTGCTAGATCTTTCAAGCATATGGTTCTTTAAATGTTGTATTAGCAGCACTAACGGGCAAAACAATTTTAAGAACTTTCCTTTCTGAAATTATACTTTTGCAGAATATATGTCAAAGTGTAATTGAAAGTCACCACACTGTGATCACATCCTTGCTTGTTTCAAGGAAAACAAGCTGCTTTTGAAGCTTTGAAGTGAACATGTTGGACTGCACTTTTGATCTCATTTGCACCAAAAGCCACTGTAAAAGAATTCCTCACTTTGCCCGGCATATGCTAGTGATTAATAATTAGTGTTTTGCCTGAATTTTAATAAGAGAAAAGAACCAGTAAAACTGTTCACCCTCATACCCCCGGCAAATGCCTACAATTAAAGTTTACTATGTGTTTGTTTTTCAATAGGTTTTTAATGTTCGGCTGATGCAACAACTTGGCAAGCATGTGCTGTGAGCAGCTAAATGTTTCTCCTGCAGCCAAGAGTGTGAACGAAGACGATTTAGATTATGAAACTGCCGAGGCGAGTATGAGTGAGGAGCTGCTGCAATGGTAATTTGACGGATTTATAGAAAACCTACAAGTCAGAACTGAAAACAAATGGAAAGAGAAGACCAGAAGGAAGGGATGAGCAAGCTACCTGGCCCTCCATCCTAAGGTGAAATAATTTTGTGTTACACTCTGTTGGAATCTCACAGGACCACAGAAAGTTTGTTCATTTCTGGGGAAAAACAATTTTCATTTGTCATGATATGCAGTCATGACATATGAATTCTGACCGAGGAATGTGACTGTCTTTCACACCCAGTGGGGGGGGGGGGGGGTTCTGCAGGACCTTCCTCCCCCCCCCACTGTCCACTCACAAGACGCTTCCCCATGCACTCAGCCAGTCACTAATTGGTTGAAGCTCTCAGGATTCGACACCTCCAAATCCACACGTATAACAAAAGGCTGCGAAACCAGTCTTCACGGCTCTCTGGCAGCCTCTCTCTTGCAACAAAGACCCCGAGGAGGCAGCACACCCAGTGTTAACATACAGCTAACACCAGAGACCAGCAACCAGGGCCTTCACTCCTCAACTCCTCTGCTGACCCACCACGAGGGTCAGACCTTCCCCTGATCCAGAGACCAGCACCCAGAGTCTGATCTCCCATCAACCAGGAAAAACCAACCAGTTCCTCCAGGACGGACCAGGGAAACGACGCCTCACAGAACTTCTTTGTGTTTTCCTCAACCAGCAGGAAAACCATCACAGACCTGAGCGACCAGCTCCTCAGTCTGGACAAAAGGAACAACCAGGAGCTGCAAAGAAGGACTCCTGAAACATCAACTTCATCTTCTTCTCCTCAGCCTGCAGAACCAGCAACCACAGTTAGCAGGAGGTGCTAACTACAGGAGAAGACACCAGCTTCCCTCCAGCAGGACAACAACTGAACTCCTTCAAGGAAGTGGGAACAACAACTGGGCTTTACCTGAGATTAGTTAAACCTGATGCTATGATAGAACTGTTTAACTTTATGAAGATGTGTTGGTTCTGTTACAGTGATTGAGTTCTATAGATAATGATATTAGGAGCAGTTATCAACCTGTAAACCAACGTTAGCTCTGCCACAGACACAGGGTCTGCATGCTAATCTTTGCTTTACTAACTAGTTAACTCACAATCCTACACATATCACATCAAAGACAACATCACAGAGTAACTGAACACCATCTGACGACTCCTGACGTTTTACAAAACAAGTCTCATTCACATCAAGTCATTCTAGAAATGTTCCTTTAGCAGAGACACACAGGAAGCAGACGCTAAAGACTAGCTTCCATGTTCCATTGTTCTCCAGCACATGGTGGAGACCCAGGACAGACTTCCTGTTCTCTGATAACCTCCATTGGAATGTAGTTTCTTGTGATCCGCCATCTTGTTTTTTAGTTCCATCACACCTCTCACACACACACTCCCTCCACCTCTCTCTCTCTTTCTCTCCTCACACACACACACACACACACACACACACACACACACACACACACACACACACACACACACACACACACACCCAGCTGTATATAGGTAGTTAGAATCTGTGTTTTATTTGTTTTCATTGTTAATAAATATAATTTTTGGAATCATACTTGCTGTTTTATTAATGAGCACAAAGGTGAATGAAATGTCGACTCTTCTGTGTCAAGAACTCCAAAATCCTTCAATCTTTACTGTTAATTCTGGTAATTGTAATTAATTTAACTATTAATTCAACTTCCTGATGAACTGTTTAGTATATCTTATGAGACTGATATAACTGAATTGTCTATTATTTCCTGTTACGACAGGTGGAGCGCCAAGGTACCTGATACAGATCAGATTAAATTTCAAAAACATTATTAATAACTATCTTTGATAATTATTAATTATTATCGATAGCCAACCAAACTATAAATAATGATCCTTATGAGGTAAGAAATCCCTACAACTCTGTTATGTTGTTTTGTTGGATGATTCAGTATATGATATCTCCAGTGGTGACCTGTCTGCACCATCATTCACTCAAAAAAATGAACCATTCACTGAAGGCCATATGGGAAACCTTTGCATTTGTTTAAAACTGGCAATGAGTTTGCTGGTCTTCAGGTTTGAGCAGTTTTAGTTTTTGTGAGAAACTAAGTAACACCCCCATCCATATTAGCAGATATAAGCATGGATTAAAAAAACATTTTCCATTTAATATGAGGAGGGTTCTGCAGGAGACACTAAGCATTTTGTCATCTCCACCTGCCTGGCGGCACAAGCCGGGGGTCACTTCTTTTCCGCTCATCTCCAGGAGGGGAGCAACCATTCAGCTGATCAAGACAGAGGATCGAAACTTGAAACACGTGTGTGTGTGTGTGTGTGTGTGTGTGTGTGTGTGTGTGTGTGTGTGTGTGTGTGTGTGTGTGTGTGTGTGTGTGTGTGTGTGTGTGTGTGTGTGTGTGTGTGTGTGTGTGTGTGTGTGTGTGTGTACGGGGATATTACTACCATAGCACTGTCATTTGGTCCTGCTGACACGGCAGAAAAGCGTCTGGGTCACAGAGTCAGCTGGCTCCAGAGCTAATAGGCCTGGCCTCTGTGTGTGTGTGTGTGTGTGTGTGTGTGTGTGTGTGTGTGTGTGTGTGTGTGTGTGTGTGTGTGTGTGTGTGTGTGTGTGTGTGTGTGTGTGTGTGTGTGTGTGTGTGTGTGTGTGTGTAAGAGACAACCCCCCACTATGCTCCCATCCACAATGAGCCGCGTTCTGTGACATGGAGCCACGTGATGACAGGCTGATCGGCGGGAGACAATGTGCTGTAATTTGTGAGGGGCCTGGCTGCAAGAGGAATGATGGGTAATTAACAGAAGACACTGAGAGATGCGGGGGGGGGGGGGGGGGGGGGGGGGGTACTGACAAGCCAACAAACCCATCTCTGGTTCTCAAATATCACTCCAACAGCAGTCTTTCTGTCCAATTGAGCTTCCTGTCATGTCCAAGAAACCAAGTTTCACACTTTAGTCTTACAAATACGTCAACAAATGTAGTTACAACATAGGATAACCACGTGTGCTAAGGTTTTGTATCATGTATCTCTTATAAATAAAGTGTTAAAAAAAACACACCTCAACAATCATTCAAGCCTCTTACTTGTCATTTTTAAAGACTTACCTCATAGGTTGTGATGCGTATTTTGCAGGTTATTCTCAATTACTATTTGTAAAAATAAGGATTTATTATTGTAATAATAATTTATTCTTAAAGTAACTTTCATTACTTTAAATAGTTTGTCTTATTTAGCCTCATCTTACTACTGGGCACATAAGCTGAGTCATCTTTCACTGTGTGATTCAGGCTGATGGTCGATTTGCTGAGTCATTGATCAAGTTAAATCTGCATGAGGAAGGCACTCTTTTACAAGGATGATAAAGTTAGTTTGGTTCAGGTACCACATGCAGCATAATTGGATCATAAGTGAGTCAGAGCAGCAATATTAACCTACAAATTTATGCAAAAAAATGTATAATTATGCCATTTGTATAATGGTGCAAAATTCTAAGGGAATGTAATTATTATCCATATGAACCTTAAATAGTACTTTTATAATGTTTAAAGCACAGAAAAGTCGATTTAGTATAATATGGGTCCTTTAATAACTGATTACATTGTATATGAACCCCAACATGATATTGGACCCCAACACAATAAGCTCTGAGCTTTATTGGGTGTCCATTTTTTCACAATTTTGCAAATTTTGCAAATCATGTACATCTCAAAATCATTGTTGCATTATGGGAAATTTACGGTGGCCTGGAAGTGCAAAACACCACAAACTTGAGAAATTGCTGCCAAGTACAAAATACACCACCCAATACAGAAAACTGCGAAATACAAAAAACCACTACCAAATAGAAAAAACACTACTAAATAGATAAATAGATGTCATCCGAATACACAAAGATAAACCAGTTCAACATGTTCCGTAGCACGTCGTTGACCAGGTGCTGGACCACCGCGGGGGCATTAGTGAGCCGAAAAAGGCATCACCAAGTACTCGAGGTGCCCGAGGGGAGTCTTAATTGCCATCTTCCACTCATTACTCACACGGATCCAAATGAGATGATAAGCATTCCAGAGGTCGAGCTTGGAAAACACCGGGGCATCATGGAGAAGTTGACAAGCAGAGTCCATCAGAGGCAGGGGGAATTTATTCTTCACTGTAATATTGTTAAGACCTCTGTAGTCAATGCACGGCTGTAATGTACCGTCCTTCTTAGCCACAAAAAAGAACCCTGCCCCTACGGGAGATGATGAGGGACGGATCAGACCTGTAGCGAGGGACTCGTGGATGTCCTTCTCCATGGCTTCTCTCTCAGGACGGGACACATTATATAAGCGGCTGGAGAGAAGCTCAATGGTGCAGTCATATGGTCGGTGAGGGAGAAGGGAGGTAGCCCGCTGCTTGCTGAACACCTCCCTTAGGTGGTGATATTCAGGAGGGACAGAACCCAGGTCGATCTTCTCCTGGTCAGTGGAGGGAGGTGTCAGGAAGCATCCTGGAGCTGACTGGAGACAGTGAGTGTGGCAACAGGCGCCCCAGCTGGAAATGGTGCACAAGTTCCAGTCAATGTGCGGGTTGTGTCTCTGAAGCCAGGGGAGACCCAGGATCAGTGGGACGTGAGGCGATGGCAGAACCAGGAACCTAATCTCCTCACCGTGGTTCCCAGAGACCAGAAGACGAAGGGGAATGGTGCAATGAGTGATGTGAGCCAACCTCCTGCCATCCAGGGCACTCATAGTCCAGGGGTTTGGAAGAGGTTCCAACGTGAGACCGCCTTTTTCCAAAACGTTGTCATCCGCTCCAGAATCCACCGGGGCATGCAGGGAGAAACTGCCTTTCTCAGGAGGCTGGGAGTTGGAGGTGAGAGGGAGTCGAAGGCTTGGTGCTGGGGCTATGGCTCATCAGGACCACCTCCAATCCTAATGAGCCTAGGCTTTTGGCTGATGGGGACAGGAGGCCCGTTGGTGTCCTGCCTCCCCACAATACAGGCAGAGACGGCATTGATCCTGCGCCTTCTTTACGCGGGAGACAGGTGGGTTCTCCTGAGCTGCATGGGTTCCGCAGGATCCTCCGGGGCCGGAAGGGCAGGATGGAAGAGAGCTGAGTTACCAGGGATGGCCGCCAGGTTCCAGGATGGTTAGGGGGCCAATGGGTCCTCTGATTCTTGCGACAGTACCGGAGTTGATTATCTATATGGATCGCTAGGGCGATGAGCTCCTCCAAATTGGTCGTGTCATCCTGGGCTGCCCAGCGATCGCTGGGAAAGGGACAACAGATGTTGGGCTGCCTCCTTGCGCTGGAGAGGGTGATCAAACACCTGCCTCATCTCCTCAATCAAACTTGTGCATGAGCCACATATGGGTGACCCACGCTCCCACAGTGCTGCCTTACTGGACAGTAACCTGACTATATAAGCAATCTGAGAGTCATCAGTGGAGTCGGTGGCTGGCTGCTGCTTAAACACGAGCTCACACTGGAGGAGAAATTGGCCACAACCTCCCAGTTCCCCAGAATACCGTTCCGGAGTGGGGATATGGGGCTTCTTCCCGGCGGTTGGCGGTATCATCACAGGAGGAGGAGTTACGGCCACGGCCACATCACCAGGAGGTTGCTGACCAGCGACAAGCCCATCCAGCCGGCTGGTGAGGAGTGACATCTTGGTGGTCAGTTCATTTAACGTTGTCCCAATCTCCCGGAGGAATGTTTGGTGTTGTGACAAGAGATTACCGTGCGAGGATATGGCGCACTGGAGGACTTCCAGGTCGGCTGAATCCCTGGTGGCTAGCTCGTTCTGTCAGGATTGGTGGTGTGTGTGCAGGATTCAAGTGCTGACAAGACCAGGATGGATAATTGAAAATAAGGTTTATTTGAGTTTCTCCAACGGAGCGGCAATCTTCAGTGAGGTGTCGTAGGAGTGGAGGTGGGCCTCACGGAGACGGGATCTTTCCAGCAGGACAGAGCGGCGCACACCGGGACTGCACAGGAGAACGAAGAGGTTAGAACACTTAGGTGCTTCCAAACACGGAGTAAAAAAACTTTGACAAGAGGCTCGAGGGGCCGTTTCGAGGTACCGCAGGGTAAATGTGACGATCTGGCGATGAGAGCCTGGGATCCCAGTCCTTGAATACTGGCTTCTCTCATTCACTTAGGGCAGGGGTCACCAACCTTTAATGCTCAAAGAGCCAGTTGGTCTCGTTTCCCACTGAGCACAACACCCACACAACACCCAGAGAGCCACACACACCCGCATGTGCACTCCAACTCGCCCCTGCGCACATATGCTTACATTCTCACTCACAATATCACTGCGATATTATGGTGAGTAATGTCAAAGAAGCACGCTATAGAAAAAGCTTAAACTTTACAACAGACATGCACATCAGTCTTTTATTTTGACAGTCCCACAGGCAGACCATGCCAGAAGGACACTACACACAAAACCTTCTCCACTGCTGGTTGACAACTTACAACTAATAAACTAAACTACATGAACTAAGCAACAAAAACACAATTATTACCAACACTACAAACCTAATATAACCCCCAATAATTACATTTAAAACACGACAAACAGAAACTCCCATAATGCATTGCAGCTATCAGCTCCTTTATTGCTACACCTTATTAAAATAGAAAGATCTGGGATTGTTAGAACCATGAGTGTGAGTGGTGTGGCTTTCAATGTCCTTTAGTTGTTGTGTAATTCAGTAGAATTTGCCGTCACTCTCAACAAGTCTGTAATGAACCTCCTGGAACTGTCGGCACTCCAGAGTGCAGCAGTTTTACTGTGAAAGGTACAGGAAGCTCCCAGCTTCAGATACCAGTTGAGCCGTGGAGCCCGGAGCTCCGGCTCTGGCTGTCATGACCTGCAGCCACAATTCTACGTTCTTTGTGCCATTATTGTTGCGTAATGACGTTACATCGCTGCATTGTTCACGACCCAGCTACATTTTACCCCACTATTTGTAGCTGGATTGTGTAACGCAATTGGCTCTGGGTGCGCTTTGCCTCACCTCCCATACCACCGCACTCCGGGAAGAACTGCAGTGGGACAGAGGCTCAAGGAGCCGCGGGTTGCCAACCCCTGACTTAGGGTATGCGTCCTGCTCCGTCTGCTCCACCTACGCTCACACACGCCCACACACACACAAATAAAAACCCAGCAGACATCTGCGGACTGTGACAAAAACACTACCAAATACAAAAAACACTACCAAACAGAGAAAACACTTACAAATAGAGAAAACACTACTAATTACAAAAAACACTTACAAATATAAAAAACACTACCACATACAAAAAACACTTACAAATACCAAAAAACACTTACAAATATAAAAAACACTACCACATACAAAAAACACTTACAAATACCAAAAAACACTTACAAATACCAAAAAACACTACCAAATAGAGAAAACACTTACAAATTCACCACAACACAAATGAACCGTGTAGTACCTGCTGACAGCAGGGTTATTATCAATTGGACAGAAGCATTGAACAGGAAGTCATTACTTACCCCGAAACATCGTTGAGGCTGAAGGGACCACGTGGGCTAATCTTCAAAGCGCACATGCTAATTGTTATATTGTGGTAGGTTGATAGCATGTCAAGAATCACACCATATTTATGCCCCGCATCAAAATAATTACGAAAAAACTCAATAGAGGAATCTCCATCGCCACTCATGTTTGACAGCCGTATTTACTTCCTGCTAAAAAGAATGACTGTGCTTCTGTCCAATCAGCGATGAGGGTGTCATTGGCAGTGTGTCCAATCAGCAACGATCTGCTGCCAGCAAGTCCCACACATTTCCATTGTGTTGTAGCGAATTTGTTAGTGTTTTGCACTTCCGGGCCACCGTAGAAATTGTGTCATACAAACAAACAAACAAACACACAAACAAATAAATAAAACATTTATAATTAGTCCTGTTGCTTGAACATATATGTTTTTATTATCATTACTGAAGACATGCTTGGATTTATGTTTTAACAATAATACATATTTTTAGTATGTGCAGTCTTCGGTTGAGGTCAGGCAACTTTAACCAGCAAGGGGTAATTCATTTACAGCTTCCTCTTGTACATTTTCATTCATCCATGCATTTAATCGATTAATAAATTGTCCATAATCAAACCATGATCTGTCAAGGAAACAATTAAGCAGGGGACAGGGAGATGTCAGACCTGCAAGATAAAACCAGACAAAATGAATGATGAACCACATGAGATATAAAAAAAAAAAAAAACCCAAATAGATAAAAAGTCTCTAAAAAGATATAAATCTCCATGACTTGTCTGCTCATTTTCTTTCCCCCAGTCAGGTAAGTATTATCCCACCAAAATGTTTTAATTCAGTTTTCTTTTTTCTATTCCCTACAAACTTTAAACAAATAAACAAACAAACAAACAAACAAGAAGGCCGTTGCTGGGCTAATCCCCCACCGGAGGGCTTTATATTTTCTCACAAAGCAGCTCTAAGGCAGCACACTTGGTACACTAGAGGGTGTTCCATGGGTCCTAGTAGATAATTATGTAGAATCTGAAAGGTCTTCTTCATAAGCTATGTCAAAATACGTCTCCAGAGCCCAAAAGGTGTTTTTTATGCACTTAGTGACCCTGTGACCTGATATGCAAATTAGGTCATGGTCACCATGGTGCCCCTTCTCCCCAGGTGGAGTGTCCATGTGTGAAGTTTGGTGACTGTGGGCCCAGGAACTGCTGAGAAATGAGGAGAAATGTTTATATGAAAATACATGTATTGTGCAACCATGACGAGCAAACTTCAGACCCTACCAATCTTCAAGGTCAAGGTCAAGGTCACTTGGTGTACTGGAGGTTATCCCTGGAGTGTGTATCATGTGTGTATAAAATTTCAGAGGCCTAGCTCAAAAACCTAGGCCTCCAGAGCCCAAAATGTGTTTTTAAGCACTTCGTGACCCTGTGACCTACTTAATATGCAAATTAGGTCAAGGTCACCATAGTGTCCCTTCCCCCTCTGAGATATATCCACATGTGAAGTTTGGTCACTGTGGGCCCAGGGGTTGCCAAGATATAGGTAGAAACGTTCGAACGTACGGACGTACGTACGGAGACTGTTTCAAGATCCCCCTCCGGGGCCTATCAGCCACGGCGGGGGATAATAAGTAAATAAATGTGAGGGATTTTCGAACCTTATACATCAACAGTGACTGTGAGGGAGCAGTAACAGGGCAGCGGCACACTGTCACACACGCACGCTCATACACCCAAACATACACGTCACACTCACTTCCTCACTCCCTCCGTACTGCACATCAGGTCATTCAATTAGCTCCTCGCCCTCTCTCTCCAACCGTTAGCATAGCCGGACAGGGGTGCACACCTGACTGCTGTGATATACCTGCACAAACATTCACACATCCATACATATACACAGGGAAGCTTACCGTGACATGACGCCTCACGGCAGTGGAGAGCCAAGACGGGGCGGAGCTAACTCCGAGACTATGCAAGAGATGTCGGTGGGGAATCAAAAATGGCGGTGTTGCGGGCGCATCCATACTTATTTACCGGTCGCCGCCATTTTGAAATAGTGCGTACCGGAAGTGACGTTCACAGACGCGACATACAGGAAGTGACGTTTCAGACCGCGAACGTCTGGGATTACGTTTTCGGAGGCCGCCCCACCGGATGGGACGTAGAAGGGCCCACTCACCGGAAAAAAACTGTGAGCCGCGCACGTTTGTTTGCATTGCATTGTTTTCTTCACACGTGTACTCTGAGCTCAACAGAGTAAAGGATTGTCTTCTGCTAAGGTAAATAATTGCATTTTTTTCTATGTGTAAAGTATCAGCCTGCGCTAATAAAAATGAAATGGTAGGTGGAGTTATACCAGTATTTAGAGACTATGTTTATACTCGCACTGGAAGACCGTAGCCAGATCAGCTTCACAACCTTCCATGAGGGAACAGATATGTTCATCTCTCCCCAACTGTGTCAGTCTGTCCACATACCTCTGCTGCTTTATTTCTCCGTCCAGACAACTCACAGTTTACTGTGTGCCTTCACTTATCACTCCTGCTAACTGCAGTTTCATCACAACATTTAGTTGCGTTTACGTCCTAAATGGCAGAATTTTGTCACGTGGGTGAAAAGCCTCAAAACGGTGTGCATCAGCCTGCACTAATAAGTAGGACATGGTTGATAGGTGTCATTATATCAGTATTAGTGAGAGGAAGAGTTATTGTATAGTTATGTTGGGAGCAATTCAAGTAAGATCAGCTCAAAGTTTATGTTGCTCTTTTTTTATCTTTGTTCCATGTGTTGGTTTATTTAGACCCGTACTGGTATTTTTTATCATACTGCATTACTGGATTTTTACAACCTGACTGGGATTTCTGTGTTATCAGTGCATCCAAATTAGAGAAAGTTTAATGGTTGTGAGGGAGATTGAATATCTTATATATAACATACTGCAATGAATCACTTGGATGCTTGTCAGTTTGCATTCATCAATGAGATCAGTACATTTGAACAAATACTAATGATTCTGATTTAAATATTTTTTCAGACGCAGTGTTCAATCAGAATGTCACGTCATCGTAGCAGCGAATGCTTGGGCATAGAGCATTCATATGCACACCCAACAATGCACACAGCATCTGTGCTGACCACGGATCCAGAGACCGTAAAGGAATTGAGTGTCGCATGTCTGCATGCAGAACACTCCTATGACTCATCAATCAAGTTTGAGATTTTTTATGTAACATAAGCTCAGTTTGTTTATTTTTATTCGTCTGTATTGCAACAGATCTTCGAGATGCTGAAAGAGATGGAGGAGGTCATGGAAATCAAGAAGGGGGACCTGAGACTCATCGATTACATTTTTGATGTTGTGCTTCCAGAATTAAGACGATCAATCAATGGAGGACATCATAGAAGTAGTGGTCAATATTTTGTGTCTTTTGAAACCTATCTGCATGCACCTTGTCCATCTTTTTCAGATCATCATCAACATCCTGATGGCTGAAGGTCACACAAGGCTTCAAGCACAGGTCATCATAGCCAGTGGGAGAAAGTTCTAGCAAGCTCCTGTCGTCTGTGCTCTCATCCTCCCTGCCGGATGTCTATCAATATAGTGGTTTGAAGTCTCCTGTCCCAATTTTCAGAGTGGATCTTTATCTATCTGTCTGTCCTCTCCTCTATCCTCTCACCCCAACCGGCCAGCAGAATGCCTCCACCTCTGAGTCTGGTTTCTGCAAAGATTTCTTCCTGTTAGAGGGACTTTTTCCCTTTCCACAGTCGCTCACGCTTGCTCATGTGGATTTGTTGGGTTTTCTCTTTAAAAGTGCTTGTAAATATAATAAAGAACAATGACATGATTCATGGATGGTTTTATTCTTTTAAAGTTGTCAGAGGTACTTTTTGAAGGTTTGTCATGGACATTTACTCTGAAGTAACTACAGTTACTCTCCATTCTTGTAGCTTGTTTTGCTTAATGCACCACATTGTCACTGCATGAATGAAGCAGGCAGATCAGTTTAGTAGCTGAACTCTACAGATGTGGTTCCAGCTGCAGTGTCTTGCTGAAATAGGTTCAGAGAGATATTGAATATGGAATATGATGGGGGGGGGGGTTCTCCCTCTTCAATCCACTTGGCTCTGGACCTTATAAACACTCTGAGCTCTATTCACATAATATCTACCTGGATGTTCCTCCAGCGTTCTTGTGCTTCTTCAAACTGAACATGATCCATGAAACCGTGACGTAACTGAAGCAGTGACGTCAGTTGTCCTTTTAAATATGGCGGTGACCACAAGCACGCATGGCGGCGGCCAAAAACAAGTATGTCGGTGCCCATAAGCCACCATTGTGATACCGCACTGGCGAGGTTTGCGTTTTGAGAGTAGTATGGCGCTGACCCTGAGCAATAATGGCGGTGTCCACAAACACGTATGGTGGCGTCCACAAACAAGCATGTCGGCGGCCGTACACCGCCATTTTTATACCGCACTGGCGAGGTTTCAAGTCTGGAGGAGCACGGTTGCATTGCAGATCATGTTCTCTTGCCTCCCACCGACAGTGACGCTGTAATTGTGCGTCGGAACAAAACATATTGCATGTAGTACTGCCTCCCACCAACAGTGGCGCTGGGGTGGTGATTCGGATCAAAATGGCCGAACAAGATGGCGGCGGTGGATTCCCCACCGACGGCTTCTCAGACTATGGAGCTCACCCGCACAGAGGTCTTGTGGTGGGATTTGTCACCTTACTACAGACTTCGAACCACAGGACCAAATCCTGAAGGTACACAGCACTCACAGGCCAAGTTCCCACAGACCCTAAAAAAAACCCATATCAGCCCGGTGGCTGCACATCTCTCCTTTACATCTCCCTCACAGCCTGTGAATCACCAAAGCTCGCTCTCTACCCCATTAAATAAATGTGCTGGAGTCGCTGACTAATTGATAGCGTTACAATCTGAACTGCCTCATAGTGGCGCTAAATTGAAAACACTGGGGGATGAAGGGAGGGTTGTTGGTCATAAAGAGAAGAAGGAAAGGCCTGTGGGGAAAAGATCTATCTATCTATCTATCTATCTATCTATCTATCTATCTATCTATCTATCTATCTATCTATCTATCTATCTATCTATCTATCCATCTATCCATCTATCTATCGATCCATCCATCCATCCATCCATCCATCCATCCATCCATCCATCCATCTATCTATCTATCTATCTATCTATCTATCTATCTATCTATCTATCTATCTATCTATCTATCTATCTATCTATCTATCTATCTATCTATCTATCTATCTATCCATCCATCCATCCATCCATCCATCCATCCATCCATCCATCCATCCATCCATCCATCCATCCATCCATCCATCTATCTATCTATCTATCTATCTATCTATCTATCTATCTATCTATCTATCTATCTATCTATCTATCTATCTGTCTGTCTGTCTGTCTGTCTGTCTGTCTGTCTGTCTGTGCGTGTGTGGTGTGTGTGTGTGTGTGTGTGTGTGTGTATACACAAAGAGAGAGAGAGAGAGAGAGAGAGAGAGAGAGAGAGAGAGAGAGAGAGAGCACAGCAGGATTGTTGAGAGGGGAACAAATCAAATCAGAGGAGGAGACAGGAGGCGGGATGAAGACATGCCAGACATGAGGACACTGAGCAGAGGAAGACATCCTGGTTCACTGAGCATTTGGATCACAGCCTCTATGAGCCAAATAAACCTGAACATGTTCTTCATCCGCATTCTGCAGACTTGCTTTGCTTTACTTGGGAAAACTGTGAACCACAGCCCACATCTGGTGGTAAAATGGAAAGAAAGTTGTTTAAGCCAACCAAAGAAGTTGGTTAAACTTTGTGCTGCTGCTTTTGTTATTGTTGTGGTGGCACTGGTGTCTTGAAAGGTGTCATCACGTCACAATCGAGTGAATTTGTCCTCTCAGAAATATTACATTAGAAATTTAGAGACATTTGATCATTTGACACTTTTGACACACAACAAACACTTTTTAGTAAAGAAAAGCTGAATTTAGTTGCACCTGAAACCTTTAATTCTGCTGGAAGACTTTAGGTTGTCTCATGCCACCTATAACCCCCTGCGTCCCAAACTGCTAGTATTATAATGTTTTATATAAACCTGATTTAAACCCAAAATGTGAAGCGCAGTATAGATCCAAACAAAATAGATTGCAGGCTAAAGACGGCCATGTTTGCAGCAGGCTGTGTCTGCAGTAATTTAACATTCATTTACTAGATCCATTTATGTTTGTCACTTTGCAGCGCAGTCTGAATAAAACGTGAGCAGTGCTATACACTGAGGACACCATGAAAAATATCCCCAAACAACACAGCTTCAACAACACAAATTAGCCATATACATTTGATTTATATGTTTAGATACTTTTAATTGATACATTTAAAAGCTGGAGAGTAGAATGAAGAGAACAATTATGAACTTCTCTGCATTTAAACCACGTTTTGTAAGGAATGCTAAAGCTTCAAATCTCAGGTGGGGTGTTTACAAACTCAGGCTTTGTTTTTAATTGTAGAAAGGAATGTGACAGACCTACTGAGACAGTGGTGCTCAGTAAATACCATAAAGGAGTCTTTTAATGTTATCGTTGATTCACTTTGCCTTCACTGTGATTGTTGCAGCAACAGTGTACTTTATTTCTTTATGAGTGTTTGGTCTAAATAAACACTAAACAAAACCCCAAACATAACTAATCACATATATATATTAAAATTGTACAGTTTATTGGATAAATACAATGTTGATTTCCTGGGAGTTTTAAAGTCTGAGAAAAGGTCTTGGAAGATCTTGAAAGAGAGAGAGAGAGAGAGAGAGAGAGAGAGAGAGAGAGAGAGAGAGAGACAGAGAGCTGGATGTGAAGGAGGAGGAGAAGAAGAGGAGGAGGAGGAAGAGGAGGAGGGGGTCCTGGCTTTGATCTCAGTGCATGTCTGCCATGCTGTTTTCCTTCAAGGCTTCCTGGTAAGTTTCAGTATACACCAGCGGGTCCACTCTCAGAGATCGGACACTAATGGATCAGTTAAAGGGGCCTATTCTTTATGGCCAGGCTAAGTCTTATCATCTGGGGTTAAAGACACTGACCATGGAGCAAAAACTCCTGTGACAGCCCCTCCTCAGGGATTACAGTTGGTCTTTGGCCCAAAGCAAGTGAAAGTGGTTCTCATTTTTGGTTTGTTTCATTTTGTGTTGGCTCACGTATCCCCCCCCCACAACCACCACTCTCCCTCCTCTCCCTTTGTTTCTGCTCACTCTTTCCTTGTTCTTTCCACAGACACACATCAGGGAATACCTCTCTAAAGCCCCCTGAATGCTGCTTGAAGCCATTTGTCAGCTGCATAAGACAGAAAGCTTGCGATGGATTCCAGAGGTTGAGGTGACCCTTCTCATACAGCGGTTTATCCGTGGGACCTGTCAGGGCCGCCCGTCTCAAATATGATGCAGAGCCCGTCAGATAAGGATCACAAAGACAGAGACATGCCTCCTGAAGTGATCGTGCTCTGGCAGCGTTTCTGTTTAATGAGCGGTCCAAGGGCTGGACTGACAGCTGGTAGACTCCCCCTAATTGAACGCGATGGCCGCAGTCATTAAGTTAATTGGCAGCTGGTTTTGATCATGACCTGTCAAACTCACTCAAGACATTTTATGACATAATTTCTGAAGTCAATTGGAAAAGCTCACGGTGAATTCCAGCTCTATGAGAACGGCGCGGACCTTTTCGCTGGTGTCTTTTCATCACGTCATGTTTAAACAGCATACCTTGTGTCAAAGTGTGGCAGGCGGCACAGAGGTAATGCACACGCATGAGTTCACATGAAGCGGGCCAGGTAAAGACTTTACTCCACTCACACTCAATGATCCTTGAAGGAAGAGACTATCCACTGTTTCTTTACTACATTTGTGCTTTTGTAGTGCTTTTACTAGTTTTGTTTTTTAGAGTGACCACACATCAGTAACTCCCAAACAAACTTTACTTTTCTGTATCAAACAGTCAAAACGGAATATTTGCACTCATAACAAAGGAATCAACAATTAAGAACCATATGAAGTTTTCCCAATAACGTTCTTAAGCTATTTACAGGTTATATATTTGATCGTATAAAGGTTCATCATAGTTATGTACAACAGTTTGTAGTTATTTATTTGCATTTAACCCTTCAGAGTTAAGCTTTACTAACAGTGCATAGAGCAATAGGTAAATGTGGCTTAACTAAGAGTTTAAGAGACATTAATAGTGGGTTTTTACAAAACTTAAGGTTTCATGCATCACATTTCACATATTGACGCTAGTTTATGTAAAAAGTAAAGATTTACTAAATGTGTCAGGAGGTTGATGACCGGTGGTGGAAACCAGTCAGCCCTGCTTCTCTGACCTCTAACTCTCTGCTGTACCATACAAATATGCAGTTTTCAGGAGGGTTTCAACTCTAGAGTCCATTTATATGTACAATTGAGTGAAATATATGTTAGACTGAACAAAATCTGACTCGTTTCAGAAATTCTAAGTCGAAGTCAACAGAACTGTCTGCACACTACAGATGTCCGTTATAAGACCATGTAAACCAGCATTTGCAACAAAGAAGCTTAAATATGACTTTATAGATGCATTGGACATTTGAAAGCAAACATTGAGGGCATTTCACAGGAAAGGAAGTTGAGTAGTTGTTAAGTGCAAGCAGTTTTATTTTAACATTTGATCAGAAGTTAATATTACAGCTTTTAAGTTTTCATATTTAAGTGATTGCTTCCATAAAGACAAAAAAAAATCTGTGAGGTGCACTGTTGGACTGGGTTTCATGAAATTTCACTCAATTGAAACTGATTTGTTTTCAGTCTTTGCTTTTCATACTGAAATGTAGCCTATATTAAACATCAGTACTCTGCGTGTTAATTCTCAGTTGAAAATAGTCCTCCAGAATTTGTCTTTCACTGTTGTTTTGCACAAAATTGACCAAAATCCACTTTATTCTTCCCTTAACATAAAGGAAACATGAAAATATGTCTTTATAACTAAGGAATAAGAGAAGACTCGTTTCCAAAATAAAATCTTTTTTGCACTTTTAAAGTCCTGAACATCTTTTTCATACACAACTACGGTGAAAAAAATTGGTATTTTAAATGAATAAATACATCGTTATTTCACTAAAATCAGAAAAAAACAAGGCATTCCATCAAAAAAAGATCTTTCTGTTTCTTTTATGAGCAGTTGTTAGGCTTGTTAAGCTGTTTGCATGAGAAACAACACTTCGTGTAAATCAAACATCACAGTCTGATTCTGTGACTGGATAATGTCGGCAAAGCCAGCCTGTGCCGACATCTTTATTTGTTTGAGTCAGTTTTGTCTGAGCGTCTGTCAACTGACACCTGAATCGGACATGATCTCTTGCGTTGGCTTCACTCCGCCACCGTTTAGTCTGTCAATCAGAAAGCGTTTCCGGCTGAACCTGGAGAAGGTCTCTCCTGCACGTCCAAACTACCCAGTGAAGTCTGAGTGGGGACCCGTCATAAAATAGCCAATAACACGTGTTTCAAATTGCCCATTGGTTATAGATTGCTTTACAAGGCTGGCTGGTTATCGGGCCAGTGGCATTTCCCTGTGTTGATGAAGCACCAGGGAGTTGTGGGTCAATTAGTTTGCCGGAGCAGAAATTCCTGCAGAAGGGCAATTAAAGCTCCGGGCCCTGCAGTGGTGAAGCACGCTCTTCCTGTTGACGGCTCACGCAGTTATTCTGAGCCTCTGGCAGCTCCTCGCTCTGTCAGCGTAAAACCTTATTCTGAGTCCAGGACTTATTATGAGAGCGCTTTAGGAAATCTCCATAGTTAGCAGAAATTGCTCTTTAAATGTAAAAAAAAAAAAAAGTTAAAACATATGTGCTCCCTGCAGACAACACAATGCAGTGATTGATTCCTGTATTTGGTGTTTTTAATCACTGGAACAAGTACAGATAAACATAACAAGTAGAGAAAAAAAACCCTGAAAAACTAAACAAAATCAAAAAAGGTTAGAAGAAGTTCATGTGTTCAAAGGAGCGCTCTGCACCGGGATGATTGGAGCAAGGGCCAGACTGAGATGACAGCGGATGATTGCAGGGAATCAAGTTTTCTCTTCTTTGTTACAACGGCCTCTGAGAGAAAACCTATCGCCTCCAATGAGGAGGGTAAACATCTGAATCATTTTCCCTTTGCTCCTCTTTCACATATTCCTGAAGTCTTTTGTTCAGACTGCTAACTGTTGTGTTTGTGACGTGATGCAGACGGAGCAGAACAGTAAACAGTGGCGGGATGTCGGTGGATGTTTGGAGTCACGAGCGGACGTGAGTGTGTGAGGAACGTGAAAGTACCAGCCAAGTCTTTAATTAGTCATTCTTGTTTTATTCAGTGTCAGACTCAGTTCAGAGGCCACATTCAGCTCAGATCAGTGAAAACACAGCATGAAATACATGAAAATTCAAGTAAATATCTTGACACAAAACACAAAACTGCAAACCAGGACATCTCGTCCATGAATAATTTTTTTCAGCATTATTGATTTGAAGAGTTATTAAATAATTCCACACAAAAACATGCTAGTTTATTAAGGTCGACAATATCATGTATTTATTATGTCTTTGATTTGGCAAAGCAGAAGATTTGTTGATAATAATCAGCTTGATTTATGAATCAACTGTCAGGCTTTCATCTGAAGTAAAACAAATAGAATCAATGTTTGTTTTATAATTATTCTCCCATATTTCCACACCATAATTGAGATATGGAAGAATGAGTGAGTTATATAATAAGTTGAGTGAATTTTGATCTAATACTGATCTGATTTGACACATAATGCCCATATTTAAGAGAATGGTAAACAAAGAGAAGTAAAGCCATATGATACTATACTAAATATATCTTACGTATACTAGATAAAAGAAATATGCATAAAATTTCAATAACAATATGCAAAAGTACATTGTACAAGATTTATTTTTCACAAAGAAATTCTGAAAACACACGCATGGACGTATCGTCCTACAATCGCTGTCACTAGCTGCCTCCTGATACAAAGTACAGTGAAATATCAAAATACCAGATTTTGTTGCACCTAAAAATATAACAGTTTGCTCCACTCTCTACTGTTTTTCAGTGTGAATTTAAGCTTTATTTTGTAGTTTGTACATTGTGCATTGTCCCTTGGGCCATATGTTTGATTCCCCCTGCCATCATGGTTTCAGCCATCCAGCTGTCATCTGGATGGTCAATTTTCAGAACAATCTTCACAGGTGGGACTAATTCTATAGACCTGTGATCTAATTTTTCATTTCCGACATGTTGACACATGTTTGGATAATTGCATCATTCAAGCTTTTCATTGAAGAATACAATATCTTTTTTCTGTGAAAATGCTGATTTTGATTATAAGTATTAACAATCATCACCATCATCAATGAAAAGAAGCCCTTACCTTAAAAGAAATAATACTTTTTAACAAAGGAAGAAAATATATTGGATGCTTCAGCAAACATATTGAGGAGAAAAGGAAAGACATTGCTGTCAAAATGTGAGAATGTAGTATTTAGTAGTCCAGAATGCTTAGAATGCACCATTTACGGTCTATCTCAAACTTTTTTTTAATAGACTGTCATTTTTCTTCAAATTTCACACAAGCACCAGTCTTACTTTTTAGCAGCTTAGCATTTTCTATTTCGCCGTACATTCTATTACAGCCATCAATTCACCATGGTGAGCTTTGAAATAACCAGTCAAAATGTCAACTTTGACAAATTTAAACACCAAACAACAAAACCAATCCCTACTTTTTAATGTGTAAGATTTCAACTTTTCCACCCCGATAGTCGTGCGGGAATGTGAAACTTCAAAGCCAAACCATATAATTTGATCAGATTCAGTCACACGCTGATGCACATTGTGTCAGTCGGTGAGTCTGTCTGCCAGCCAGGGGCCTCACATAACAGAGGCCTGGTTCCTGGGATCACTATCATCCCTGCAGCTACAACCGCATACACAACCATTTACCATCATCAGTCCATAGACAACACGGGGTGTCAGCTGATCCATGCACAAGAAGTGGTTACCGTGAGGATATGCCTTTAAAACCCAATTATCCCATGGAGCCGGTGTCATTTCAAAGGCCAACGGTAGAAGATGTTGGCCCCCGATAAGGGGCACATGTGCTCCATCACACTTAATTGAAGCAGGGTTTCTTGAAAAAGAAACAACCCTGGAGCAATATGACAAAACAAACAGATTCAAGTACATAACAACTGTATTTGTAATAGGAACGTTTTTCATGGTGCGTGGAAATTGCTTTTTGTGGGGAATATATCGTTTTAAGTAAGATATTTTCGCATATCACGTGCGTGTGTGTGTGTGCGTGTGCGTGTGTGTGTGTGTGTGTGTGAGTGTGTGTGTGTGTGTGTGTGTGTGTGTGTGTGTGTGTGTGTGTGTGTGTGTGTGTGTGTGTGGACATCATTGTGTCTTGGAGAGCACACCATGACGATAGGATTCCAAACCTTCCCAAATTTGATTTCAGGTCTGCAACAACCTCAAACAATGCCGTGGCAGGCATGTCGCTTACCGTCACAAGCCAAAATCTCTCTCTGTTTTGTTTTCCCTTCTGCTCGCTTTCTTTTCATCCTTATGATCAGAAGTTACAAATAAAGACATAAGTCATTTATTTTAACAGGAAACACCCCGATCAAATTTACAGCAAAGAAAACTAACTAAGCTTCGCTGGAAGAAAGCCATGAGCTCGGACTTATGGGCAATGTAAACTAAGAAGAAGCTCTAATTTTGGGAAACATTAAAACAGTATGACGCAATTCAGCAGACGAATAATCTTTTGTGTAGATATGCTTTAAGAATTTTAAGATTGGAAAGAAACAAAAAGAGTTTAAAAAAAAAGTTGTCTAAATCAGACTTAATGACGGTTTTAACATTTGGTGTTTGTTTCCATGTAATACTTGTGAAGGTCAAACACAGAGTCTCCTGTATCTGGACACAAAGTGTCGCTCCCGGTCTGGTTCCATTGTCTGTAGGATGTATTTTGCATTTACCATTTCTCATTTAAAGGGATATTATTACCTCTCTGGCACAGGGCCCCATTTTTTTTTAAATCATTCCCTTTAATGTTAAATCATGTGGACATTAAAGTCTTTCCTTGACTTACTAGACATGACATTTCTGGAAACATACAACCCAGGTCAAAGATGGAGCTCATTAAAGGATTGCACACGACCACAAATTCACTGAGAGAAAAAGGGGATAAAGAGGAAAAAAAATGTTTAGTTAAGTCAAGCTTCAGTCATCGGCTGAAAGTAAGCGGCTGCTGGAGATGAGAGACAAAGGCAGTTTTGTGCAGAGCGCTGGATGAGGCTCCCCTGTCATTCTCAGTTTATCATGGGAAAATTGTGTTTGTTATCGACGATGGCTTTCAAGAAGCACCACAAGCAATGAGGAAATATGACTACAAGGAGATAAAGCCTCAAAATAATGCACACTGTTCTTCCCTCCCTCTGATGTTAAATTAAGAGCACATTTTAAAAGTCAGATATGATTAAAAGCTGATGCAGACATTTGATCTCAGCCGGTTTTCCCCTGGTTCCCAGTGGCAACTCACCGACGGAGCATTAGAAGTGTTCTCATTTCTTCATCAAGTAAGTCATTCCTTTTTTCCCCTCATGGCTCAGGTATTCACACTCCGCCTTCAATTATCGTTATATAAACTAATCTAGAACATATAATAACGCACATGATCCAGCCAATGGCTCTCTCATGCAGAGTACAAAGAAATCTCAAAGAAAGTTGAGTTCTTCACTGCTTCTGCAGCCAACGCTCAGCCGGGTGTAGCTACAGCTAGTTATTTGTCTCATTACCTGCAGTTTGTATCCCATTAAACCAGACACTTAATGACCCCACAGACAAGCAAATTACAGCGTTAATATTGCAAACCTTAATTAGACTTTACTAGCTGCCTTGAGTTTTGGAAAAGTTATTTTAAAATTTTAGTTTTCCAAAGACTGCAGCTTCACATGGCAGCTTTACACATCCCACAACTGGTCAATAATCCCATTTGCTTCATTTGGAGGGCTTTTCCCCCTCACCACTGCTGAATTGCCCAACATCATGATGTAATTTGGGTTTTTTTAATCACCGTTTTAGCAGTTACAGCGCAGCTGTCCGATTTCCTGCAACAAAAGTGTGTAGCACCATTAGTGTGAGTAATTCTGCACAGCAGGGCTCCAGTTGTGGATGTGATCGGACCAGGAGAAAACAACAAGCTTCACAATGGAAAACCTGAGCTAATGTCCCCGATTGTCCCACCTTATTGTGGTTGTTTTGTGGTGCAATTACATTCTTGAGACATTATGGGGGCGAAGTGCCCACAGATGGGATTGAGTCCCAGGGCTCTGTGGTTGTGTGCACATTTCTGCAGACTGGCGCTGTTTTTCAGGTGTGTTTAGTGTTCCTATAGCTTGTCATAAGGGAAACTGAAATGTGCGTCCCTTAAGATTTCCTAAATGGTTCTGGAGGAGTGCTGGAAAGTTATTGCAAGGTCAACGGTGACTCATGGAGCTGATGACGGTCCGCTGGGGAGCGCCATGTGGTGCGGCGCTGGGATCCTTCGCTACTGTGTCATTGTTACATTAAGAGATGTCAAGGTCAGACTTTTTAAGTGCTTCAACAAAGAATCTCCTATTCTCTCTGTCTCTGCCGACCAGCACCACTCATTCCGTGGGCCGGCGAGCACCAAGAGTTCAGTGTGTTTTTACATAAACCCAGTGCCATATGCCTGACAACATGGAGACTAGTGCTGCGCCGCCTTTCAGTCCAAACCAGAAGTCAAACAAGCAAAGTCACGCAGCAGGTCAGATATTGGGAATCCTGCACTTAGAGAGTAAAAAGTCAAACAGAGAGAAATCTTGTCCTGTTTTAAGCTGTGTCTTATATAAACGTAGCTGGGGTGATATCTGATGAAATAGATCAAAATTACATTATTGGCTTTTATAGCCCACTGAAAACATAGCCCAAAGGTATGCTGTTTGGCAGAGAGCAGCTCGTAATATGTCTAAGAATTGTTACCATCTGGCTTGACTGCAGGGAATGCTTCTCTCTTAAAAACCTCAAAGTCAAAATGATACAAGCAGAACACAGCATTCATAACCAGGTTGGCTTTATATGGACGCCTGTCCACACTGATTTGGCTCCATGGAGTCTTGAAGATAACACGGGTTATTGGAAGGAATCTTTTTTCTTTTTCTCCTGAAAGTGGATTTCACCACTGCTGCAAGATCCAAATGCCATTTAAAGAATGACTGCTTGTTTAAGTGTGTGGTGTTCTTTAGTGAAACTTGTTAGTTTCTCAGTGAAAACGGACTCATGATCATCCTTTTACTTCTGACATGTTGAAGACAAGGAAAGAAGTAGAGCACAGTTATCACTGTCATCGTTATTAACACACACTACATGCACACGCACACACACACACACACACATACACACACACACACATACACACACACACACACACACACACACACACACACACACACACACACACACACACACACACACACACACACACACACTAATACATACAGATAAAAGTTACCCATCGCTTTTCAAGCCTTTTTTCCGAGCTACACCCTTCGAATTGCACTCCTGTATACAGTTTCAGCCCACATTACCATATTATGAGATTACAATGTCAATGTAAGAATTGTGACAATTACAGTAAGTGGTGGAGTAATTTTCAGCATTAAATGGGGTGTTTGTGAGCTACGTTGCCGTATAGTTCCACGGCCTGTCACAGGCTAAAAGGTGGAGACATTCTCATGTGTACAACAAGGCGAGCACGAACACCAGTGTGTGTGTGTGTGGGTGTGTGTGTGTGTGTGTGTGTGTGCGTGCGTGTGTGTGTGTGTGCGTGCGTGCGTGCGTGCGTGCGTGCGTGCGTGCGTGCGTGCGTTCGAGGCCTGTACCATAAGAAACATGAGTCCCTGTTTAGAAGTGGGGGAGTGTGTGTGTGTGTGTGGGGGGGGGGGGGGGGGGGGGGGGGGGTGCTCTTTTCTCAATGCCCCCTTGACCTGTCACTATTGATGATGTGTGTATGTGCGCGGTTTGATGTATGTGCATGCGCGTGCGTGAGAGTGTGTGAGAACCCAGTAGACACGGAGGATGGGGGGGTGGGGGTGCGGGGGACAGCCTCCTCCTCCCCTGCTGCCGATATCCTCTAATGCCACCACTCTCCCACCGCTCGGAACCCCCCCACCCCCGGCGCCCTGGTATTCGAGAGAAAGCTGTTGTTAATAAAAAAGTTTTCAAAGAATGGGATGAAAAGGGAGGTGAAATTGAGCGGCCCTGACCATATTATTTCTTCTCCGTATGGGAGCTGGCCTCTCGCGGTCTCTCCGACGCTCTCGGACCAGGAGGGGGTCGCTAGCTTGGTGACCATTACTGCCCTCGAGCCAAAGCAAATGATTTGCCTCTCTGAGGCTTCAAAGGGGAGCAATTACACTTAAGTAACCAAATGAATAGATAACCCAGCTTGGCAGCAGTTTGGGGGAAACAGTGGAAGCCTTTGAGGGAAGAGGCACCACACCTCAGGAGTAATATGTAACAGCTCGCATCTCAGAGAAGAGGGAAAAAGGGAGTAGAAGAAAATAAACAAGTGGATATTCTGCCACTGAATTCAGAGGGGGAAAGGTGCTGAAACCATCCCAAACCAAAACAATAGCATCACTGAGAGTGGTTCACCAGTCCAGCCCACAGCTTTTAGAGTAATTGTTGCCTTACTAAAATAGAGACTCAACCACCAGCCACTTTGGCTGGCATGTCATCCAAAAATAATGTTGTATTCAGCATCATATTTTGGTAAATTTGGGAGAAATCAGATGTCAAATTAAAAAATGTTTTCATGCTCCCAAAATATGATGTGTTCCATTGTTTTAGTTTCAGTCAGTTGTTTATTTGAGATGAAAGGTGAATTTTAATATCACAGATGTCTGTTTGCTTGTGTTTATTTGTTGGTGTTTGATATACAATCAGCATAAATAAATGCATCAAACAGAACTCAAAGTGCTTCAGGGACGGACAATGCTAAGGCAAAATATAAATCATGCCGATGCTAAATCAAGCTATGTGTGTCGCACAATGAATAACAATTCCTATCTGGAGAGTGGTCTATTGCCCTCCTGTGAGTTGCACACACATCCAGTCACCCTCTGCCCGCTGCTGAGAGACTGGAGAAAGGCTCTATTGAGTGAAGTGGAGACTGGGAGTTTGGTAGGGGAGCTCACCTGTGGAGAGGAGTCTCGCTGCATAGAAGGCCCAACAGCTGCCGGGGTTGTAAGTCTAGGCACCTAGCAGAGACACAGAATGGGAAATGCAAGAAGCTCTTTCAATGCACTGCCACTTAGTAACAGAAGACATGTGCCAAACTTGCAGAATGAGAATGAAAACTCCCCCTTCGGAGTTCACTAAATATCAGCAGCGACTCTCTTTTTATCTCCTCCCCTCTCCTCCCTCCTCTCCTCTTTCTTTTCTCCTTCTCCTTTAGTCTATTATAATTCCTCCATAAAAGAACAATGGTTGACTGAAAGACCCCCAAACCACAGAGATATACCAACAATCGACGGGGAGATGGAAGGAGGGGGGCACTCGGCTGAAGTGTGGAAGCCATCAATTACTGAGGGCCTAAAGTTAACATCCCAGCAGGATATGGGCATTAGAATGCAGATATAAGCTGGCTATGGGCGGCAGATGCCGAGCGGAGCGGTCAAAAGAGCATCTCCGGCTCATGAGAGGACATATGCAGAGTGGGAGACTCTCGCCTCCGCTGCCTCTCCATGGAATCCACAGAAGAATAGAAAATTAAATTGAATGATGATTGCAGGAGAGGCTTAAAAGACCCATTGTGTGCAGCTACGTGGAATTATGTGTTTAAAATGTAACAAATAACTGCCATCTCATACAATGCACGGCGATACCACGGCGCAGTCTCCATAAATCTGGAAGAGTTGAGTTGAGTTCAGCTCTTCAACAAGTGCCCTGCGTACCTTCAGAGCTCCAGTCGGGTCACAAACACACCGTGATTCCTCCGCGAGTACCATCCTAACAGTGTTTTTCCCCTCCTCTATTCTCGTTGGTCAGAAAGACTCAGTCCTGCAGGCTTCCTCACGCTGTTAGTTTACAGGAGCCTGCAGCCGACCTTCACATTCTGACGATGGAATTGTGTTTAACAGGCTCATTAAGCAACAGCAGAACCCCGTATACTTTCCGGAGAAAGAGATAAAAGGTGGGATGAAGAAATGCAGCAAAGTGTTAAATTATAGTTTTGAGGCTCTATCAGGTTGTTTGTGTTTACTACATCAGTTTGTTTTGGAATTGGGGAGGAGTAAGAGGAGGAGGAGCAGGAGGAGGAGGAGAGGCTGCAAAGTCGCTGCTCTGGATCTTCTGAGAACAATCCGGCTGCTCGGTAGCAGCCCTATTCATGCTTATTTATCTGAAAGGGACCCCGCTTTTTTCACTTCCACCCTCGCTATTGTTCCAGTTCTCATGGAGAGGACTTTGAAATTGTAATCTCAGGATATTCAGACACACACATTGGTTCTAACCTTTGCTTCCTGCAATAGCATCATTACTATGAGACAAGCGCTGCCAGCTTCAATCGACAGTGTAATCAAGCACATTTCACTTAAGTTGTTGTTCTTAAGTGAAATGTTCAACATTTTATTGACCTATAAAGATTTATATTAACAGTTACATTTAAAACAGGTTTTATGGAAATACATGAAATAAAATATATTTGCTGGATTGAAAGGAGTTGAAACTGTATTTTGAAATAGATTACATGTGGTCTCAAATGCAAGAAATGTTTCTTAAATATACCAAAATATGAATTTAAAATAAATATAATGGAAAATAATTTCTATCAGGAAATCTGCTTC
Organism: Blennius ocellaris; assembly: GCF_963422515.1. Lineage (NCBI taxonomy): Eukaryota > Metazoa > Chordata > Actinopteri > Blenniiformes > Blenniidae > Blennius > Blennius ocellaris. The sequence goes on along the minus strand of NC_137652.1, from coordinate 31,999,864 downwards.
ATGGATTTCTGCTTTTAGTTTTTTTGGTTGTTTTTTTTTTTTTTAATAGAATGCCTTAATAAAAAAAAAACTCAATAAAAAGAATACTTTTTATTACCCTAAGCTTGTCATTTAGCTCGTGCAAAAAAACTCACATATATTTATGCTATTACACTGTGGAGATATATATATATATATATTCATTTATTTATATCCTGTTTAAATAACAGCTAAAACTTTATTTTATGACATGATGAAACCAAAAGTACCAAAAGTATTATCTTTGCCAAATTGCTGTAATTTATACAATAGTCACTGGTTTGGGCCTTGCTGAGTTTTAAAGCTAGCAATAAAAGACAAAATTGATGCAGCTGCCTTTTTAAAAAAGTTTTTTTTTGGGGGGGGGGGGTTCTTCTCCTCAGATACACTGCACCACAGGTTTAGCTGCTAAGAATCTATGAGACTGTGGCAACATTCCTGGGTTTGTGAATGAGACCACAGAGTAGCCACAGTCCCAAGTGCTCAGCCTCACTCATCCACTCACATTGTCTCTCGACTTTCCTCAAGAATGTGGATTTCTATGACCGATGGCAAGCCAGACAAAACTGCCAACTGCATTGTCACTTCTTGTTGTTTTTCTCCCAAACAATCCTTATTGGCAGCAGAGTTCAGGAGGAATCCTCTCCATGTTCATCCAGACACCAGAGAGGCACACAGCCTCAGCTGTGCTTCATGACAAAATCCCAGCTGATATCTGCGCTTGAACAAATGTTAGCTGAAAGCTGAGTTCAAAATGCAAATTCCGCCACCAGCAACAAAGAAATGCCGGTTTGAGTGAGAACTGCAGGATGCTCAATGCCTTGATTGCTTTTTTACAGTCCAAAAGAGAGGCCATGATGAAGGCAATTTGCTTCCCTCACATCGGCACGGCAAGAATCCTTCCCTCATTACCCGACATTCAAACACAGGGCATTCTGACGCCACAAGAGGAAGTGGCTTTGGCAGAAAATGTCAAACCAGCGTTTAAGTGCAGGATTGAAGCTGGTCTGATGTGGACTGGATCAACTTGTTAAGTCAAATGAAAGGTCAAAGTTATTTTCCAGAGCCACATAAATAACTTCTTTTTAAAATGCTGTGAAACAGAGAGTGGCCTCCCTCATGGAGGGTGAATATGTGGAAGTGTCAATAGAAGTAGATGTAACACAGCAGTTGTTGTATAATTATATATATTTTTTAAATATGTAAATGATAGCCCCCGCCCCTCATAGTTGGTCTGGTTAAATCCTGACCTTCGGTGTTTTGGGTCCTGGGTTGCAGAAGCAGTGTATGTAAACACTCAGTTCTGTGAGTGGTAGAGTCTTGCTTTTCACTTTTCACTTTTGTTCATAAAGGTGATGACTGCTACACTGAGTTTATGTCTGTCTGGTTTTAGCACTACAGTCCACCTCTCTTCCACGGATGAGGGCGAGTCCGGACTTGCTGTGAGGGTGCACTCACGTGTCGCCGTCTCCTCTGCAGCCTGTCACATCGGCAGAGTGTCAATCTATCTGGTGGAGCTGCAGGTCTTGGAGCCTCGGTCGACGCGTCTCACAGGGATTAGGTTCCATGGCTCGCTCACTCCACTAAATGATCTGTTTGTTTGTCAGAGGTCTTCGCTACAGCAGGAAATTCACTTATTGTTGATGTAAGACGGACACCGGCTCACCTGGAAGCACAGAGAGCCGGAGTTTAGTAGCAGGCCAACCGAGAGGTGGCTTGGAACGAAAACATCATTAAAATCTTGCTTTGCGGGATCTCTGATCAAAAACATGTGATAAGAAATTCCCATGCAAAGTCTGTAGCCTCGAACAGTTTTTTTTCTCACGTAGCTCAATGTGCCAACACTTGGCCCTCGCACTCGATGACTTGGCTAAACGCTTTCATTGAGGCATGAGAGTAATGAGAAAATGGAACTATGCTCATGCATGTGAGGAGAAAAAAAGTTTTCATTTCTGGAGCCAGCTGAGGGGAAAGAGCTTCCCATTGCACTTGAATCAACTTTGAGAAGTAGATCTGCTTTCAAACTCACTCACGTCTCCTGACACACTTCACTCGGCTGCATGCTGTTACAGAAATGTCTTTTGGGGTAAAGGAGAAGGGGTCCGCGGATCAATATACTGGCCCAAACTCCAGGGGTCGGGGTGGCCACTGTACTTCTGCAGGCTTATCTCTGCATGTCCCTGTATCAGGTGAATCTCTACAGGAGTGTGTGCCCTCCACGGCCGGACTCCCGCCCCTGGCATGGCAGTATGGAGATGAGATACAGGAGAGGGGTACACATTTTGTTGAGATTTAAACACAAACCAGCTGGGTGACGAGAGGCCACGGTGTGTGAGGAGACAGAGTGCCGGTTTCACCAAATAGGAAATGAGGGAGTGGACTCAACATCAGGATTTACTCACGCTGGGGAATGGACCAAAACGCCGTGCCGGGAGGGGTGGATGGCCGTTTACACCTGAGGGCTTTCAAAAGGGCAAATCATCAGTGATAATGAACTTTGTCCGTCAAAGAATTGTCTGTTCTTTGTTGTTCTGGATGAAAAAAACTAAGCCAGCAGCTAATTGAAAGTATGGCAGATGCATGACAGTCAGATGTGAGATGCAGCTGTGAAACACAAGATGGGTCTTGTGGTTGCTGAACAAGGCAAATCTAATGGGTTAATCATTCATTGTTTCATGCAATTGAACAATTAGTCATGACAAGTGTGAATGGAGTGAGTAAGAGGTTGAAGGGTTTAAGAAGTAGTCTCATTTATCTTCTCACTAATCCACTTTTTGATGGTGTTGATGTCTGCAGAGGGTCTGGAGGCCACATCAAGCAGCCGACACATTGAAAAGATGCCTGCTTGGAGAAGTTAAATGAGTAGCATGAACAGCAATGAGGGATTTATTGCAGAGCTGTGAGCAATGATGAAAATACCTGGCTACTTGCAGTTTAAACCATCTAAGCAGACATTCACACTGGAATTCAGAATACAATTAGGTAGGTGTACTTTGTTTAATTTATTTATTCTTCAAATTCAGTATCAGTCCTCAATCTCACATCATCACACCTGAAAATACATTGCTGCAGAAAGGTGGTTTATAGTTTTTATTTATTCATTCATTTATTTATTTGTTTGTTTGTTTGTTTGTTTGTTTATTTATTTGTTTATTTATTTAAAGGTTTGGGGGAATAATAAAAAAAAGATAACTGAATCAAGACATCTTGGTGGGATAATACTTACCTGACAGGTTGAAAGAAGATTAGCAGACAAGTCATGGAGATTTATCCTTTTAGAGACTTTTTTATCTTTTTTTTTTTTTTTTATCTCATGTGGTTTATCATTAATTTTTCTGGTTTTATTTTGCAGGTCTGACATCTCCCTGTCCCCTGCTTAATTGTTTCCTTGACAGATCATTGTTATGGACAATTTATCAATCGATTAAATGCATGGATGAATGAAAATGTACAAGAGGAAGCTGCAAATGAATTACCCCTTGCTGGTTAAAGTTGCCTGACCTCAACCGAAGACAACAACATACTAAAAATGCGTATCATTGTTAAAACATAAATCTAAGCATGTCTTAAATAATGATAATAAAAACATATATATGTTCAAGCAACAAACTAATTATTAATGATATGAAAATAAATACAGTTTCGTTGTATGAAGGGCATCAGTCAACTTTTGCAATTCTGCCTATAGATATTTTGCTGATAATTTACAGGATTTTTAATTACAACTCAAAATCTTTACACTGTGAATGACACTTAAACGAAGATATCTAAATATTGTTATCTTGGGTTTTCACTCATAAGCCAGAAAGGCTCATTTTCCCAGTTAACCCAGTTTAGGTTCAGACTACTTATCATTGAGTTCTCACCTAAACGCATTTCCCAGCTCGGAGTTAAAAGCCCTACCGGAGATTTTAAATTAGAACATTTAAATTAGTCGAAATGAAATGAATTGAACGCCATTCGTCTTGACCGAGACTTCAAACAGTGAACTGTCGGTCCTTGCAGCTCCATGCATTGGACTATGAGATATTTGGAGGACAATTGGTTAAGTGGAGTTAACCATTGCCCGTTTCTCTCCGAGGTATCTTCCTTTTTGATCCTGCCGAGGCTGGCGCCTTGCAACACACAACTTGTCTGGCTTATTAAATAGTATGACCTGGAGAAAGAAAACGCCTGTTGCTTTTCAACCGCGTCCATTGTGCAGGAGAAGAGCTCATGACAGCCCTTAAATTGCTGTAATGCTGTGTGACCAACAGTCATCCCTAATCATCTATTCTACTGGTTGCGCACGTTTTTTTTTTTTTTATGAATACATATTTTTTTTCTCTTTTTAAATATCTTGTATTACATTCACACCTCTTCATAATGGCTTTCTCCTCTATTATATTATTCTTGCAATTCTTTTTTTCTAACTTTTTCTGGATTTTCATCTTTGTTTGGTCTTACAGCGTTTAAACTGTGTTGTTGACTGCAGTTCAGGTCCAGTTTTATTAACTGGAAGGAATTGTGTGGACGGAACTGCACTTAATGGATGTAAATGGTCAAGAGAGCCCTCCCCACTGGTTAATTGCGCTAAAATTGGTCTAAGCGACTTTGTGAGAGCCATCAATAGACCTGCGCAGCATGTGGTCAGTATGATTTACGTCTCCGTCCTTTCAAAGGCCTCTTGATGTCCTCTGGGCAGCAGGCCAATCAAACCTGCACTCAGAGACGTCACGAGACCGAACTGACGAGCTGATTGGTGGAAGCGGGGAGGGGGAACAGCCCCTGTCCTTTTATAGACGACTCCGTCCAGTGCGTAAAAGCTGCCGGGCACCGCTGACAGCGCAAAGACGCAAGTTGGACACCGTACACACCTCAGCTGCACGCAATTCCTCCGAGTGGGCCACACAGAGGTGCATGGCCCCGTACCCTTGTATCATGATGAATCCTGTACAGGGGTCGACGTCTCAGGACATCGAGCAGCTTCGCCATAAGGATGAAACGGATACAGACGGCGAGGAGCCGCAGCCTACAGACATGACAACCGAGAACGGATACAAACACCAGCGGAGCAGCCTCCCGTTCAGCGTGGAATCGCTGATTTCCAAGAAGACTACCTGTCGGACTTCTTATTCTCCGTCAGATTTGGCTCTGGCGCTGCCGAAGGCTGTTGTGGGACATGGCGCGCAGTTCTCTCCAAGGACTTTTTACGCAGAGAGGAAGGCATCAGCGGAGAACTCACAGACTGTTTCCAGTAACTCCAGCGAAGACGGTGCGCAGTGTTGTGAGAAAGATCAGAGCACTTGGTTCCAGTCGTCTTCCTTCTCCACACCTCCGCGTAAGTCTGCAACTCCGCTGTTTATCACACACGAAAACACCGCATTTATTCGTCATCTCTGCAAATAATCAGCGCTACCGAATGTCGACGTTAAATCCTTTTAGACGCTTATATGAAATGATGATGCCTTGCTCGGCCGCAATTGGATTTCACCCGAGAGGTCTGTTTTTCACCTGTATATACTACAAATAAACAATACCAAGGCATTTTTCCATTGCGCATGTGAAACCGTTATTAGTTGTCTCTTCTTTTCAGATTTTTATTTCATTATTTTCATTTGAATTAAGTATTTTAAAAATACGAATTGAGCCTGACAGTGTGTATAAATAATACGGGTTATATCTGTAGTGTAAGTCTCCTTTCACATGTCAATACAACCGTGTCAAAAGCATATTCATCATTTTTATGAATACCTTCAGACGTCATGCAGCGTCAGTTTAACTTCATCTTGATATAATCTCACTTGTCCTTTTTTGTTTTTAATTTTTAATTTTTTGAACAGGGAGCTCAAGTCCCACTCCGTGTACTCTAAGGAAACATAAAAACAACAGGAAACCTCGCACGCCCTTCACTACCTCCCAGCTGCTGGCTCTGGAGCGCAAGTTTCGCCAGAAGCAGTACCTCTCCATCGCCGAGAGAGCCGAGTTCTCCAACTCTCTCAACTTAACGGAGACTCAGGTCAAAATCTGGTTTCAGAACAGGAGGGCCAAGGCCAAGAGACTGCAGGAGGCCGAGCTGGAAAAGTTTAAACTGGCCTCCAAGCCCGTGCTGCCAGCCTTCGCGCTCCCGTTCCCTCTCGGAGCGCACGTGGGTTCTCCGACCTGGGGTCCGTCAAACGCCTTCCCGAGACCCAGCCTGCAGGTCCCGGGACTCTTCAGTGGACCCGTCACCTACGGAATGTACTATTTGTCCTAGTTGGTCTCTGAGTGCGCATGCATGTGTGCGTAAATGTATGTGATCATGGATGCGATACATGCTGCAACTTTCGGCGCCAGACTCAGAAAGCCCGATTTGTATTTACAGACTGGGCGTTTAGACTTTCCTTAAAGTCCAGAACTGAAAACGACTAAAAGACGGGACGTACTAAAAACGTGTGCCTAAATGGAAACAAAAAACGTCCTGTTGCTCTTCACATTTTATGTCCAGTTGTGTGAGTTTTGCACTCACAGACTTTAAGTTTGCAGACAAAAGTCCAGACGTACATTTGAGGTTTTTAACCGACTTGCCTTAAATATATCCTTCCATCTCTTCAGGTTCTCCTCCGAGGTCGAAAGTGGACTTTAGACTTGTGTCTGGACCTGAAAGCAATAACCCACTGAAGCGGAGTAAGAGTCAATAAAAGCAACAGAAAAGTATTTAATCGGTGTCAGTGCCTTAAGACCACGCAGTGTGTTCTCTTTAGTATGACTTGAAATATTTCTCTTCATTCTACAGTGACTGCTTTGTACCACATTTGGGTAATATCGCAGGTTCCCGGAGTTGCTGTATTAAAGTTTGTATTTCCTCACAGCAGACCTTGTCATGATTTCTATCTTCTGGAAAATAAGGGACATATTCTATTTTAAGAGAAAACACGCATTGGTCATTTTTACTCTCACAATGTGGCTTTTGCCTTCTCTGAGGAATATTGCTGTAAATGTAAATACAATCTGTAGTGTTCAGAAAGCCCTGCGGCCTCATTTGAAAAGCAGGAAAAGTGGTATTTATTGAACATCTTTGTATCTGTACTGTGTACATACATCATTCTATCTTCAGTTACTTCTAAAAACTGTTAGTAAATAAACATTATTCAAGACCTGAAACTGGTGGAGTCATTTAATTACATTTTCTCACCGCTGTTCATTTTCAGTGCATATGATAGCTTGTTTTTCAAGCGTGTGTGATCAAATCGAGTTATTCAGATATATATAACAGACTGATCAGGGAATTGAAAGACAGAATAAAGAAGCGAATCAGCCAAGGACATTTTCTCTGGTTTGTTAGTGCAATGCCATTAGCGCAAATTACGCAGCCAAGCACTCGGACTGTTTGCATCTTTAATTTAAGGTATAATTCAGAAATATAAACTGGTGTTGTCCAAAATCGCATTTTGGTATATTGTCTGATCGAGAATATTTATATATATATATATATATATATATATATATATATATATATATATATATATATATATATATATATATATATATATATATATATATATATATATATATATATATATATATATATATATATATATATATATATATATATATATATTTATTATCCGAATAAACTGCGATCACTGCGTATGGTGATTGTAATGTTAACGATGCAGGTTACATCCTCTGGAAATTGTTATTTGCGTTATATTTGCAACTCAAAGGAAGAAATACTTGGTTTGCTTTGGAATATAACAAGATAATATATGTATATTAAACCGACGTATTAGAGTGGGTTTCGTAATTATATGTAATTTTGAGGGGGGTTCGTAATTATAAGTAATTTTACTTTTTACTTCAATTAAAAAAATATTTTATCACCATAATAGGCTCTTTTTACAAAGTAGATCTTTTTTTTAAAATTTAATTTAACTTATTTTTAGGTTTTTGCCACCGATAATATAAAACGTGTTAAGAAGTCCAAACAACAATTTAATTGTATAATAAGCACAATCTCTACAGACCGATCATAAAGAATAGTTTAAATTAATCTAATGCATTTTCTAGGGTTCTGCTCAACTAAAGACATGTCAATCGGACTTTTGCATTAGAATCAAATGCTCACTTTATATGCTATTTATTTTGTTTTTAAGCTGTGCATTAGAATCAAATGCACACCTTAAAAACAAAATAAATAGTTTGATGGGGATTTGAGATGCATTTATTGTTTATTCCCCATACTTGTTGCAGAAGGCACACCATAGTTTGAATTCTATATGATGTGACAAGCATAGATTCAATAAAATATTTCTACACAAAAGTGATTGCATAAACAACTCAAAAGTTAAGATTTTTGTTCTCATTATTTGGTGATTTTTTTTTTGCCTCAGAGAAACAGCGTTTTCCTCCAGAGTAAAATCGCTCAAACAACACCGATAATTAAATTCAGTTATTTATTACTCGATCACGTTTTAAGCTCATCGCTGCATATTTACGTTTAAAGCGGACAAAATGTGTGAAATCATTTGAAGGTTTTCGGCACATAAATGAAGTCTGTGTCGCTGGCTGCTTATGCTCCGTCTGTCCAGCAGGGGGCGGCGGCGCCTCTCGGCTGCTCCTGCTGTGTTTCGAAGAAGGCTCATTTCCGGCGTTCCATCCTGTCAGTCAGCTGGAGCAACGAGGTGAGTACACACCCGGAGCAGGACTCTCAAATAACTTGTTTAAATGGCTTAAATGATCACTTGTGCGCTTATCACATGCATAAATGATAACAAATGTTCGCTTTGAACTTATCTCAGAGCCCGTGTTTTGAGAAAGTATCGACGTTAAAGACGGGAGACTCTGACCTTGGCTAGCAGGCTAACGTTAGCTGCTTCTGCAGAACAAAATGTCAAGGACGCTGTCTGAATGCTTCTTCGCAAATCTTCTTAAATTGTATATTAAAGTATGTAATATCCCCCCACAATATTCAAGCATATGGCAAGAACTCCTAATTTAAAGTCTCCGTGAACACCCGCTACATTTACGATTGTTCGCCATTGTGATTCATCCTATAAATGAACGTCTTCTCACGGCTCACAAGTCCCCGTGCTCAGGTCGAATAAGCGAATTAAATTCCAAACTATGTGCTTCTAATTCGTCATCCACCATTTAAACTGTGGCCAAATGTCTCTTGGTATAGATAAAATGGTTTATATTTCCCCTCATTGATTTATAGTAACCACTCCACTTTTAGTTTTAAGTTCTTAAACGCGTTTTGTTGCAATGAAGTGTTTTGCGGGTGATCCGAGGGAACCTGCATGTATCCTGTACATATTGTTAATCACTCTAAAGGTCGCCCTCAATGACGAAGAGTCTTACTGCTTTGACATGTGGAAACAATCCTTGCATGTAATCTCACCACATAGGAACAGATCCAGTTTTTCACCCATACCTGTGTGAAACTATTGTAAACAAAGCTGCAATCAACAGTTACTCCCATCACTATTATCAAACAATAATTTTTCATTTTAATGGAATTATAGACCACTATGGCAACAACATTTTATGTTAATTGTCCCAAATGGAATAAAGGTATGCGTATATTTCAACACTTGTGCAACAAGAGTCTAATAAATTTTGCTTTGAAAAGTTCCAAACAATTTATTGAAGTAGTTGCCAGTTGTCTAAGAAATGATTGTCGCTCTGGATAGAAGCTCATATGCTATGGTAGCAGTTTGTCATTATCCAGAATCAGCAGCAGCTCCAATAATGGCTGGAACTATTTAGACAAAAAGAATTAACAAGTCCTGTCAACAAGCAAACTATGTTCATATGAACTTTTTGGCCATCAGGTCAAATTCCAAAGCAGTCCTCTTATGTCCAACTCTATGCTCTCATATTTAAAAGTGTGTGTGTGAACACAATGGAGGGATTTTATTTTCTACCAGACACGTTTTTGGTTGAATCTAAGTGGTCGGCTTTGCATTCCAGGTGATTTTGATGTTTTTCATTGTGTGAAATTTCAAATTAAATAAGTTTGAATTATTATTTCGGACAGTCAAGATGGCAGGACGTCGTGTTGCCCTCAAGGCCATTGATTGGGTGGCATTCGCCGAGCGGGTTCCTCCCAACCAGAGAAGCATGTTCAACGCCCTCAAGACTCGCAGTGACGCCATCTCTGCCAAGTATGTCCTTCCCATAGCTGCAGTTTTGTGCAAATTGAATTTAGAATTGAGTTATCTGATGAAGCAATGCCAGTGAGAAGACGTATTGTCTTCTTGTGGATGATTAACTTAACTTTTCACACGTAACATGAAGATCTTTACACAGCGAGAGACATTAACAGGCATGGGCTGCATTGAAATGCTGTGGATAATCAAAATATGATATATGACTACACCAACGCTTTCACATGAACGATTGTTCAAGCTCTTGATGTGAGGAGTTGTTTATGTCCCCGAAAGAAGCCTTGCATGTAAAAATGTCGACATTTTGTATTTATTAAAAAAAATCTAGCTTTTTCCCTAATTTCTTAGATTGCAATCCTGTTGACAGTATTTCACCAGAAGGCCAGAGGTTGAAATGCTGCTGGTTCCACGAGAATCAGCAGTTTTCTGGATTGTTTAATGGCATTAGGCTCACTAACGGCCTGCAGACCTTGGAGGGAATGTTCTGCGCACATTATTTTTAATTGTTCATTTTCAGTTAAAGATGTTGCTGAACAAAAATTAAGTACAGTTTTGTATGTGTTTGATTATGTTGATCAAATTGCTTTTTTCAATCATGCATGCAACCAGGGTTGGAATTACAACGTGGCTTTCGGGGGAGCCCTATTTTCCGATCAGACCTCTCAAGTTTGTAGAATAGGTATGCCTCATGTTGTTAGAGCTCCCCCTACATTTTTCAAATGAGGCTTTCAGGGGAGCCCAGCTCCCCTTAGCTCCCCCGTAATTCCAACTCTGCATGCAACCATTTCTACAGGAAATTGTGTTTGTTTGGAGAAGTTTTTTTTTTTTTTCAACTTCAGAGTTTTGAACATTAAATGTAAATTCTGGTATTTAAGTTACTTAGTAACACAAATTTACCTCATCTTTATTTTGTTTTCAGGATGTTTTTTCATGCAAGTTATTTGCGGCTCCAGTACTGCAGTTATGTACCCGTATGCTGAACATATCTCTTCTGACGATAGTGTTTTAATAGTCTTAGTTTGTTTGCTGCACCTTCATTATCATCCAGTTTCTAACACGGAGTGTCATGTTGTCACCAGGCTCGCTTCACTGCCAGAAGCTCCTTCAGCCATCGACTGGAGTCACTACAAGGCCGCGGTGGCCAAAGCCGGCATGGTTGATGACTTTGAGGCGAAGGTAAGGCTTTTTTTTTTTTCTTCTCCCCATCAGAATCAGCTTTATTGGCCAGATATGTTTAACACACAAGGTAGACTGTGCTCTCTTTGTACATAAGTAACATTAATAATAACAATAAACAAGTATTCAGAGGCTAAGTACTGCAGTGGTGAGTTGTGCAAAGGATGATGAGGTAAACATGAGGTAGTTACTGTTCAGTATTTACGTTGGAGTGTGCATAGATGATCATTTAAATGAAATAGTCCGTGTAGATGTACATTCAAAGTGACAGTTTTGTTCTACAGCAGCAGGTCTGACATTCTGACTAAGTGTGATGAAACATAAAAAGCTTTATCTCTTTTCACATTGCATAAATGAAACGTCGTTTCAAGATAAGTCTTGAAACGACGTAATAAATTATTAGTCCTATACAAATTTCTGATTGTATTTCAATCAGTCCCAACAACAGTTAATCCTTTTTGAAATCAAATAATCCTTTAGCCAAGAATTTTAGATTTTAGCAATGCTACACAAGATAAGATATGGATTTCACTGAGAAATGTAGTGTTACAGCAGCAAAGAAATATCAGAAGAAAATCACACAGTACAAAATTAAATTTGATAAAAATGTAAGAAATGATTCAAAAGAGCCAGTAACTTAAAGTAAGTCTGTAAACCAATAAAAAAAAAAAAACGAATATCATGTGGCGATGACACATTATTATTGCATCTCAATTTCTCATCTCGCTACAGTCTCAAAACGCTTCATGTCAGCAGGATGTAGACCCACATTCTTCAAAACAATGTTGAAATATTTCTCTCCTCACAGTTCAAAGCACTGCAGATCCCACAGCCTATTGACACACAGACAAGTGCCATCAACGCACAGGAGGCTGAGGCTGTAAGTGGCTCCATTTAACACATGAAAGCGTATTTATGTGGTAAATTAGAAATGTGCATGGATTGTGGAAATTTCATTGACAGACAATTCAAAGGTGAATACAATGTGTGGGGAAAGAACAGGTTGATGGGGTTGGGTCTTTACTTTGATCTTTTCTTACAGAACACAAACGCACTCGCCTACGTTGAAGAATCAAAGGCTCGCATCGGCCAGTATGAAAAAGAGGTGGGAGATAGTGGCCCTATTCTGACCATAGAATAACATTAATGACATTACTTTGTTTTAATACTTTACCATGTTGAATTTCAATTCTGCTTTTCCCGTCCTCAGCTGGATAAATTCAAGAACATGATCCCCTTCGATCAGATGACCATTGAGGACCTCAACGAGACCTTCCCCGAGACCAAGCTGGACAAGGCCAAACACCCCTACTGGCCCTACAAGCCCATTGCGGAATTGTAATCCGACTACTGGACACACCTCACAATAAAGATGATGTATTTTAAAAAGGATTTACTTGATGATTTGTGGAGAAATACAATGTGGTAAATGAGCTGTAGTAGTTTGGCAAGTTGCCGGTTTTGTCCACAAGGGAGCAGTGTTGTTTCAGTTTTACTTAAAGTAAAAGTTGAGTTGATGTGCAAAACAACTTTTCTTAGACTTGTAAACTGTTGCTACCTTTGGTTCAAGTGTTATGTAATCTGAGGCTTTTGTGTAAAACCATTAAATACTGACTACCTTCAGTTTAACTGGCAGGCATTCTGTCATGGCTGAAATCAAAATTCATTCATTAAAACATAGAGCCTCAACACAAGTTGATGAGTTCTTTTTACTGCTTGCTCATGTTATTATTTCTGAATGAGTTGACTGGATTCCTAGATATTCAGGTAAGTCGTCTTAAATTGTAAAAATGGTCTAGTTTACTCTGTGAAAGGATTCACATATCCTGTTTCCTGACAAAGAAAAAGAGACTGCATTAGTGTATTGACGAGGACTCGTGTCTCAGAATGTTCAAGGTTTGACTCTGACTTGGGTTCTGGGAGAATGTCTGTTTGCATTGGTTTTTATCCAGATGCTCCTACAAACAAGAAAACATGCTGTTGAAGTTCATTACTGAATAAATGAACACTTGTGTGTTTTCATGTCCAGGAAGTTTCTGCCTTTAGTTGGCAGATATCAAGTCCAGCAACACGATAATACAGGTGCAATAAAGCTATTCAGCAACGCCTTCAGAAAGTACATTCAAAACATCTAGTGTCCTAGAGAAAGGTGGGGCCCTAAAATATCCCTACCCTGGAACATGTAGTCCTATACTCCGGCCGTGTGTGTCCGCATGAGCAGGACAGCTTCCCCCGGTGGACTCCGCGTTCAGCTTCACTCCACGTCAATCACTGAAGTCATCCAATCACCGACGACATTGTTGTTTCTCTTAATAGTCATTGGATACTGGGTATTTATTGACATGACAGTAGGCGGGGATGTCAGACCTTGCGCTCTGATTGGTCCAGCCTTTCACGTTCCTGTCGTTGATTGGCCAGTGGTCGAGGAGGCGGGGCCTGATGAAATGATTTCCGTTGCACTTTACTTGACAGTCAGCCGCGATTGACGGGGCCCATCAGATCAGGTAAATATATATATTTCCCCCAAACATGGAATCTAAAATTTAAGGGCACGCCTTCAGCTTCGCTTCTTCGGCACACGACCTCGTAATTCTTCCGATGCTGGTCGAAAGAAACCAGAGACGCGCAGGTGGGTCAATAACGGGAGCGTTCGAGCTCCGTCATGTCGCAGCCGTGGAGGTCAAAATGGAACACTCGTCCACTCTCCTCTCCCTCTCTCCGCGGCATGCTACGACGCTCAGACGCTCAATTCCAGCGAAGCTCCGTCCGTAGCGTCGGCTGCTCGCTCCGCTCCCCTTCCAGACATTACAGGCTGGACCGGGGTCCTCTGCTCCGGACGCCGGGAAGATGCTTGTGTTATGATCGTATGAGGACCGGGACACTCAAAGGAGCGTCTCAGATGGTGGTAGATTGTTTCCCCGCCGGTGAAACACCGCGGTCGTTCACTCGTGTGAATATAAACAACGAGGCCTACTGCAATGTTGGTTTAACGTGAACACGACTGCGACAAAACACAGTGGTCCGCTCCGATCCGGTCGACCATCCTCCTGGGGGAAACCGGCTGTTTGCGGTTCATTGGAACCATTTCCCACCTGTCCGGTGTGTTTACAACACCACCACGCAGCCGTGCCCCGGGATCTGACCGGAGGGCAGAGGTTAGCCTAACCCTAACCCTAACCCTAACCCTAACCCTAACCCGCAGGGAAAAGCTGAGCTGCTCGCTTCACCCCGGTCACTCCTGACCGTCACCCCGGTCACTCCTGGCCTTCACCCCGGTCACTCCTGACCTCCACCCCGGTCACTCCTGACCTTCACCCCGGTCACTCCTGACCTTCACCCCGGTCACTCCTGACCGTCACTCCTGACCTCCACCCCGGTCACTCCTGACCTTCACCCCGGTCACTCCTGACCGTCACTCCTGACCGTCACCCCGGTCACTCCTGACCGTCACCCCGGTCACTCCTGACCGTCACTCCTGACCTCCACCCCGGTCACTCCTGACCTTCACCCCGGTCACTCCTGACCTTCACCCCGGTCACTCCTGACCGTCACCCCGGTCACTCCTGGCCTTCACCCCGGTCACTCCTGACCTCCACCCCGGTCACTCCTGACCTTCACCCCGGTCACTCCTGACCTTCACCCCGGTCACTCCTGACCTTCACCCCGGTCACTCCTGACCTGCTGCTGGCACCAGGGCTCAACACTCACTCTGGTTTTTTTTTTTTCATTAATGAATTGTCAAAACCAAAAAACAACGTTACACTGTGGCAAAGATAGAACAGCAAACAGCATGACATAATTATAGTTATATATATATATATATATATATATATAAGAGTTACTTTATGTCACACTACTAAGTGAGCACTTTAATATTTGCACTTTATGGTAGGGTTCTGGGAATAATTATTCTATCATCTTTGTCTTTGTTTTACCATATTGTTTTTATGGTTTTATGTGGGACAACAGATGGAAATTAGCCTTGTGCTAAATCTGGCATATTTACTGTGGCTTGACCATTAATATGCACTGTCCTGACCAAGGAAATGAATAAATTATATTGAATAGAAAAATAGAAAAGAAAAATCCCTGCTCAGAAACAATATATACATTGACAAGAGTACCCCATAATATATAAAAAAAATGAAAGACCTGAAGTTGCGTTGACTGAGAGAAATGTAAATTGAACATAACTATTACTGTGAAGTCATTCTTGACAAATATAGTAGGAACGGTTGCCACATCTTCTGAAGGGTTGTCGAGCTGAGAGAGAAGTTGTGTCATTCCTACGAGCCATCGGAAGCAAGAAACTTGACTTCAGGTCATCATAACCCAGATTACAGTGTGTAGAATCTAGTTTTTGTGGTGTGGCATCAGTCTGTCTTACACTTTCAACAACCAAATACATGTAAACTGAGGTGAGTTCACGGACCAATGTAGATACTAAAATATGAACCAATTGTTGTCATTTGTCCTCCAAACACTAAGAACACCTTTGTAGTTTTGGTTTTATGGCTTTTAATTCTTTTGCATGACCAGATAATCAATAGTCGTGTCCACAGTCTGCACTTGTTTTGTCTTTTTGAACATTTGAAGTGTGTATTCAGGTACCCGTGTATCAAGAAGTTATCCTCACACTACCGATAGTGTGAAGTGAAATATGCCACTTTGATTTAATCGGCATCAAAAATCACAACAGCTTCTGCGATTTGCAAATTGAGTCTGTGATTTGTTTTCTATTTAGTCAATTGTTTAATTACCAGAGTATAAATGTAGTGTGAAGTTAATTTGTAGTAGTTGTCCTTCTGTCCAACAAATTCCAACATTGCGATGCATTGCGTGGGGTGAAAACAGACACTGTGGTGTTGGTAGTCTGCACAGGTCTGACCCAGGACAGTGGAGTCAACACTTGCTCTGTTGTTCCAATAGTACAATGGTGGTGGGCCTGTGTGGAGGGAGGCACTGCGAGGAGGCCACAGCCTGGGTACCGGCTCATTCAAGGGACTGCAGGTCTGCGTCTCTGCTTATTGCTGCTGTTGCCAAACGTGTTGAAATGAGGACACACTGTGTGAAGCAAAGTGTCGTGTGGCAACAGGTTTCAGGCTCAGTCTCCTCTGGAAATGATGCAAAGCTCTGTTACAGTGGAAGTGACAGCTAAAAGTGTTTTTAAATCCTGCTTGAGTGACAACAGAATCATATATTACTAATTAGTCTTTCTTTTTATTGGTTTATCAAAAAGAAAAGACACTTTCGGATGAGGAAACTAACTTGTTGTGATAAATATGTGCCAGGGTTGTGTTGTTGGCTCAACATTAGAAAAATTACATATCACAAATTAGTCAGATAATGAGAATTAGACAGTTATTGCTATTTATACAGCTACATCGGAGATGTTCTTGTTACCATTAGTCTGCTGTACAAGAGAAGATTCATCTATTAAACAGAAAGGGATCAGTACGTTGACTACACAATATAAACACCGGAACATGTAGAGATTTACACCAATGTGCCAAAGTTCTATGCTGGGTAAGTTCTTACAACTTTTTACTTGCCCATACAAATTTTTAGTTGCCGAAGTTTAATGGAAATTTATAAGCATGGGTAATCTATGAATTCGACCAACGTAAGTTTTTACATAGAAACACTTGTAATTTCTTTAATAAACAAGATGTTGCAGTGAAATTCAGGGAAGGCATATCTCTTTATACTCTTCAATCTGAAGGAATAATAATCTATATTTTAAGTGAATTCTTCACATGAAAAAGCCCAGAGTTGAATTAACGCCCACGGTGTATATCTTTTGCCAAACGGCCTCAAATAAACATATAATAATATGTACAATATAATAATAATATGTATGATAAACACAGCTTTTTGCTGTGTTGGTCTGAAATAAATTTGATAGTGTTAAGATTGGAGCTCTCACACCCTACTACCATACTGCCACACCTCATTGATTGTATATGCATCTTTTGAAGAACATGTTAAATGTGAGTCATGTATTTTTATTATATCAACAAAACAAATCCTGTTCTTGTTCCTCTTCCTGCTCAGTCAACTTTGTTCTGAACCATAAAAAGTTATGAAACTTCGGGATTAGGAAGTCAAAATAATCAAAAATACGTTGTTTCACTTGAAGTGAAGTTGAATGTTTTTAAGTGTTGAATTCGAGTTAGTTTTTAATTAGTTTCGGTGACGATCTGAACGTTGACGGAAGCGAAGAATTCAAAATGGCGGATGACGTAATTCAACGGATGCCTGAGGAATTACAGTACACAACGTTATCCAATCAGAATGCATGTTTTCCAGGTACGGCGCAGCGTCACTGACCAGAAAGCGAAACACGAATCAGGAAGAAAATAGCGCCCGCAATCGGCGTCAAGCGTTTTCCCACGCTATCGTCTCGTTCACATGAGAATAACGTGATCACGCTCTCGGGGTGAGAAATGGCCGCGCCCTGCGGTGACGTGAGCCGTTGGCGATACCACGTGATTTTTGCAGGAAAAACATCAAAATATCACTAAAAAACCATGAGCCTGTTCGGGCAAGCTGGGTAGATGATTCATTTGCCCGAGCAAAGCTTTTACTAGCCCCAGACGGTCGGGCAAGTCTTAATCTCGAGCCCTGTGTGTGTGTGAGTGTGTGTATATATATACAGTGGGGAGAACAAGTATTTGATACACTGCTGATTTTTGAAGTTTTCCCACTTACAAAGCATGTAGAGGTGTAATTGGTATCAAAGGTCCTCTTCTACTGTGAGGGACACAATCTAAAACAAAAATGCAGAAAACCCCAGTGGATGATTTTTAAATAGTTAATTTCCATTGTATTCATGACAGAAGTATTTGATACATCAGACAAACAACTCAATATTTGGTACAGAACCCTTCGTTTGCAATTCCAGAGATCAGACGTAGTTCTTCACCAGCTTTGCACTGCAGCAGGGATTCTGGCCACTCCTCCATACAGATGTTCTCCAGAGCATTCAGGGTTCA
Organism: Blennius ocellaris; assembly: GCF_963422515.1. NCBI lineage: Eukaryota > Metazoa > Chordata > Actinopteri > Blenniiformes > Blenniidae > Blennius > Blennius ocellaris. Next base: position 31,981,545 of record NC_137652.1, on the reverse strand, counting down.
GACCATTCCTCCATACAGATGTTCTCCAGAGCGTTCAGGGTTCTGGCCACTCCTCCATACAGATGTTCTCCAGAGCGTTCAGGGTTCAGGCCATTCCTCCGTACAGATGTTCTCCAGAGCGTTCAGGTTTCAGGCTGTCGCTGGGCAACATGGACTTTCAGCTCTCTCCAAAGAGTTTCTATTGGGTTCAGGTCTGGAGACTGGCTGGGCCACTCCAGGACCTTGAGATGCTTCCTACGGAGCCACTCCAGGACCTTGAGGTGCTTCCTACGGAGCCACTCCAGGACCTTGAGATGCTTCCTACGGAGCCACTCCAGGACCTTGAGATGCTTCCTACGGAGCCACTCCAGGACCTTGAGGTGCTTCCTACGGAGCCACTCCAGGACCTTGAGGTGCTTCCTACGGAGCCACTCCAGGACCTTGAGATGCTTCCTACGGAGCCACTCCAGGACCTTGAGGTGCTTCCTACGGAGCCACTCCAGGACCTTGAGGTGCTTCCTACGGAGCCACTCCAGGACCTTGAGATGCTTCCTACGGAGCCACTCCAGGACCTTGAGATGCTTCCTACGGAGCCACTCCAGGACCTTGAGATGAGACCCTGAGAAGACCATCTTCACTGCTCTTACTGAGGGAAGGAGGTTGTTGGCCCAGGTCTCACCATACATGGCATCATCATCCTCCCTCAATACAGTCAGCCGTCCCTTTGCAGAAAGCATCCCCATACAATGATGTTCCACCTCCATGTTCACAGTTGGGATGGTGTTGTTGGGGTTGTACTCATCCTTCTTTCTCCAAACACGGCGAGTGGAGTTTAGACCAAAAAGCTCCACTTTTGTCTCTTCACACCACATGACCTTCTCCCATTCCTCCTCTGGATCATCCACATGGTCATTGGCAAACTTCAGACGGGCCTTGACATGTTGTCTTGAGCAGGAGGACCTTGACATGTTGTCTTGAGCAGGAGGACCTTGACATGTTGTCTTGAGCAGGGGAACCTTGACATGTTGTCTTGAGCAGGAGGACCTTGACATGCTGTCTTGAGCAGGAGGGCCTTGACATGTTGTCTTGAGCAGGAGGACCTTGACATGTTGTCTTGAGCAGGAGGGCCTTGACATGCTGTCTTGAGCAGGGGGACCTTGACATGCTGTCTTGAGCAGGAGGACCTTGACATGTTGTCTTGAGCAGGGGGACCTTGACATGTTGTCTTGAGCAGGAGGACCTTGACATGTTGTCTTGAGCAGGGGAACCTTGACATGCTGTCTTGAGCAGGGGGACCTTGACATGTTGTCTTGAGCAGGGGGACCTTGACATGTTGTCTTGAGCAGGAGGACCTTGACATGCTGTCTTGAGCAGGAGGACCTTGACATGCTGTCTTGAGCAGGGGGACCTTGACATGTTGTCTTGAGCAGGGGGACCTTGACATGTTGTCTTCAGCAGGGGAACCTTGACATGCTGTCTTGAGCAGGAGGACCTTGACATGTTGTCTTCAGCAGGGGAACCTTGACATGCTGTCTTGAGCAGGGGAACCTTGACATGCTGTCTTGAGCAGGAGGACCTTGACATGTTGTCTTGAGCAGGAGGACCTTGACATGCTGTCTTGAGCAGGGGAACCTTGACATGCTGTCTTGAGCAGGGGGACCTTGACATGTTGTCTTGAGCAGGGGGACCTTGACATGCTGTCTTCAGCAGGGGGACCTTGACATGCTGTCTTCAGCAGGGGGACCTTGACATGCTGTCTTCAGCAGGGGGACCTTGACATGCTGTCTTGAGCAGGAAGACCTTGACATGCTGTCTTGAGCAGGGGGACCTTGACATGTTGTCTTGAGCAGGAGGACCTTGACATGTTGTCTTGAGCAGGAGGACCTTGACATGTTGTCTTGAGCAGGGGGACCTTGACATGTTGTCTTGAGCAGGGGGACCTTGACATGCTGTCTTGAGCAGGGGGACCTTGACATGTTGTCTTGAGCAGGGGGACCTTGACATGTTGTCTTCAGCAGGGGGACCTTGACATGTTGTCTTCAGCAGGGGAACCTTGACATGCTGTCTTGAGCAGGGGAACCTTGACATGTTGTCTTGAGCAGGAGGACCTTGACATGCTGTCTTGAGCAGGGGAACCTTGACATGCTGTCTTGAGCAGGGGAACCTTGACATGCTGTCTTGAGCAGGGGGACCTTGACATGCTGTCTTCAGCAGGGGGACCTTGACATGCTGTCTTCAGCAGGGGGACCTTGACATGCTGTCTTGAGCAGGAGGACCTTGACATGCTGTCTTGAGCAGGGGGACCTTGACATGTTGTCTTGAGCAGGAGGACCTTGACATGTTGTCTTGAGCAGGAGGACCTTGACATGTTGTCTTGAGCAGGGGGACCTTGACATGCTGTCTTGAGCAGGAGGACCTTGACATGTTGTCTTGAGCAGGAGGACCTTGACATGTTGTCTTGAGCAGGAGGACCTTGACATGTTGTCTTGAGCAGGAGGACCTTGACATGTTGTCTTGAGCAGGGGGACCTTGACATGCTGTCTTGAGCAGGAGGACCTTGACATGTTGTCTTGAGCAGGAGGACCTTGACATGTTGTCTTGAGCAGGAGGACCTTGACATGTTGTCTTGAGCAGGGGGACCTTGACATGTTGTCTTGAGCAGGGGAACCTTGACATGTTGTCTTCAGCAGGAGGACCTTGACATGTTGTCTTGAGCAGGGGGACCTTGACATGCTGTCTTGAGCAGGAGGACCTTGACATGCTGTCTTGAGCAGGGGGACCTTGACATGCTGTCTTGAGCAGGGGGACCTTGACATGCTGTCTTGAGCAGGAGGACCTTGACATGTTGTCTTGAGCAGGGGGACCTTGACATGCTGTCTTGAGCAGGGGGACCTTGACATGCTGTCTTGAGCAGGGGGACCTTGACATGCTGTCTTGAGCAGGAGGACCTTGACATGTTGTCTTGAGCAGGGGGACCTTGACATGTTGTCTTCAGCAGGGGAACCTTGACATGTTGTCTTCAGCAGGGGGACCTTGACATGCTGTCTTCAGCAGGGGGACCTTGACATGCTGTCTTCAGCAGGGGGACCTTGCGTGCAGTGCAGGATTATAATCCATGATGGCGGAGTGTTACTGATGGTTTTCTTTGAGACTGTGGTCCAGCTCTCTCCAGGTCATTGACCAGGTCCTGCCGTGTGGTTCTGGGATCATCCCTCACTGTCCTCATGATCATTGAAGCCCCACGAGGACAGATCTTGCATGGCGCTCCAGAGGGAGATCGACCGTTGTCTTGAACTTCTTCCATTTCCTGATAATTGCACCAACAGTTGTTGCCTTCCCACCAAGCTGCTTCTCTTGTCCTGGAGCACACTGCCTAAATTCTTACTGGTTGATAGGCCATCAAATACTTCTGTCATGAATACAATGGAAATTAACTATTTAAAAATCATCCACTGTGACTTTCTGCATTTTTGTTTTAGATTGTGTCCCTCACAGTAGAAGAGGACCTTTGATACCAATTACACCTCTACATGCTTTGTAAGTGGGAAAACTTCAAAAATCAGAGAGAGAGAGAGAGAGAGAGAGAGAGCTCTCATTTCCCACTTGAACGAAAAATGTTGGATTCTCCCTCCTTGACAAAATTGAACGTCATCGTCACCAAAGTGAAGTGTCATTGTCACCTTTTTTACCCTCAGCTGCACTCTGCGTGTTAAAGCTAATGATAATGGAATAACTGATTATTTATTGATTAATAATTCATCTTTAATCTCTACCAAAAATATTTTCATCAGGAAAATATAAAAAAAACTCGTGCCCAAACAACGGTCTGTTGTCTGAATTGTCTGAAAAAAACATTTTAAAGGAAATAAAAACTAAATGTTTATCTCCAACGTTCAGTGAAACGACCATCAATAGGCACCATATCAGTGACGGCCATGTTGAGAATATTTTCTATGAGTATGTATAGTAGCGCAAATCACAACAATTCAATTAACCCTCTTCAACAAAGCCCCATTTATAATGGACACAATCCAAGATTGTAACTAAATGTTTACAAGAAACAGGTTCCCCTGTTCTGTTCAGATCTTCCCTTGTGTTGAGCAAAAGCTCCATTATGTTTTTCACAACTTCCTGTGGTCCAGTTAAAAGTGAACGGTGGCCTGCAGCTGGACCCGGACCCTCAGCTTGGACACCTCTGCTATATTGGTATCAGCCATAATTTATGGTGCATTCCATCGACAAATCCACCACTAAATCGTCAGCATGCCCACTAAAGATTTTCCTGTTTCATTATTCTGGCCTTCACACTATGCGCCCGTCACAGAAGCCTGCTGTCCTGAGGTTGGTTTGTGACTCACAGGGTTACTTCATGTAACACGACACTGCATTCTCAGCTCTTCACTGATTGAATTTCACCAATACAGCAGTTCAGGCACCGATGAGACGGCTAAAGCAGGAAACACATCAGACCAAAGCTGCAGCTGAGACCAGTCTTCTTATGAAGCGGAGTGCTCTCCAGCCACATGTGGCTCTTTAGATCCCAGTGGCTCCCTGAAGCTTCCAAACCACGTAGATAATCATTTTCCATCAGATTGAAATTTTATCCGATAACACCCGATTCCAAAAGGTGAAATGGAAAAATCAGCTAAAATTCCTTAATGTGGCTAAAACCACTAAAAAGAAATACTAAAAAGGAAAATGAACCCAAATAGCTGAAAATACTAGAAACAGACAAAGCAAACAAATGTCTAAAGGAGTTGAAACTGAAAACAAATAAAATGACTAAAAACACTTAAATGGCCAAAAACCTTCACATAATATAGAGTTTTAGTACACTTAGCTAAAACTCTACGACTTTTTGAACTGTGTTCTCCTAACTTTAAAGGTTACACGTGTTTTACAGCTCCAGACTGGTGCTAAGGTGTAAAGAACAGCTCGTATGGCCACACGAGTGGCAGACTCCAGATGTGGACCATGCTGTGCAGATGTACATGTTATGTATGATTCACTTATCAAAGCTATCAATTAATGAAACACGGTTTGTTACATTTCCAATATCATCAGAATATTAAATAACACATTTGTTATCAAGCACTTATTTCATTTAACGCCTAAAGATATTACATAACTTCAAACATCCCGTCGTCTGCATTTGCACTGAGCTTTTATTATGTGAATCTCTTCAGTAAACATATTAATTCTTAATCAAATGTACAGCTATAGGCACCAACAAAGAACCAACAGATAGTTAGAAATGAACCAATTCAGCGACCGTCAATATCATCTTCAGATGAAGGACATCAGATAACAAAACAACAGGCTGGATTGTGTTACTATGGCTATTGTCTTGTCTTTTCTTGGCCATGAGACGCTTGCTTGTCCGTGGGTTTCCCCATGCTAGTGCAGGACCCTACTTGGTATGCTGTCAGCAAACTGTCTGTCCGTGTTGTTTTCCAGCTTGTTTTCCTCTCAGGTCCACTTTCCTGCCGGGACAATCAGAGTAGTTGCGGGTCGTCGGTGGACCTCGGTGAGCTGAGCTATACTGGAACTGTTTACTTTTCTGGAGGCGCTCAGTGACACTTGTTGTCTCTACTTTAGCTTCACACGCCTGTGTCATCTGAAATCAGTTGGTGTGGAAAATGTGTGTTGAGATTAGGGTTGCAAAGGAGCAGAATATGTCTGTAAACTTTGCGGAAACTTTCCATGGGAAGTTAGGCTGGGGAATTTTGGAAATGTTCAAAATTAAATAAGTAACTATAAATGAACTGAATTGTCACTGAGCTGACGACGCAGGTGGCCACCTACATAAAATGACTTTAGAACAGACGTACTTTCAACAATAAGTTAGAAAAGTCACTAAATGAGACCACAATCAATCACAGCTTGCTGTGTTGAGGCCTGCATGGCCGATGGATCACATTTTAACACAACAGACTACATTTTAACTCATAATTCATATTACCTACAAATAGATTGGTGGTAATTAATTTCAGGGCATCAGAGGAAGTAAATGGCCCGTAAAATAACTTAAATCTATTTTTTAAAAACGCATCATTAATAAGGATTCCTCCTACAGTTAAGCAAGCTGCTAACTAAGGTATAAGGTAAACTGCGTTGTAGTCACAGCTGTCCTGGGCTGCTGACAGTAGTTGTCCTATTATTCATAATCATCCATCGTAGCCACAGCTGTCTTGTTTTATTCCCATTAATTCCCATGGAACATTTCCAACTTTGAAAATTCCCGGAATTTTGCAACCCTAGTTGAGATAGTGTGTGGACAGCATGGATGAACTCTAGTGCCTCTTCTTTGATTTCACAACAGAAAACTATACATAAGCTATTGATGAGGATGTAAGAATGAGTTCAGCACAATAACTTCTTTCTGAGAAGAGGTTTGAACGCCCTCTGATATTATTTTCTTTTCTCGTTTTGGACATATCACCACTTTAGTGGGACAGTGAGAGGATCATCCTGTTTCGGGATGATAAGGCGGGACAGGAGGGATTAAAAGAGTGAAAGGATTTCTAGACAACCTGCTGTGTTTGTGAGGCAAAACCCTGATCCGGTATCCACAACAGTGTGCAATATGAACTATTTGGTCCCTTTTTGTCTGTAGTGTACATTCAAAGATATTTTTAAGAAGAAATGAAATATAGTTATTTCAACCCGACCATTAATATGACAGAATAAACTCAGTTCTAAAGCAAGAATGTGTATTAACAGTTTCTTCCTCTCTTATCTCCATCTGGTTTATCTTTGCTCTGACTTGAAACTGTTTGTGTGCATGTGTGTCTACAGTAACAACACCTTGTTTTTTCAGCCAAAAAACAGCAGCCACGTTATTTTATTTTGCGTGAAAAAGCTCCTCAATTTCATGGCCAGACAAGTTGTTTGTTCTGTAGCAGCCACAAGTCCAGACGTGTGAACTGAGGCTCAGTTCCAATATGGATGGCACTTTAATCACTGCGGCAGCTCTGAAATCAAAAGCGATACTTAAAATATTTTCATGTTTGTGCTTGAGTGTACATGTATGCTTTTTTCTTTTGACTGGTGATTTTTTCACAGGTGTTATGAACAGTAATCTGAACATACAGAGACATATTTAGTCATGGCAAACTTGCATTTAACTGACGCAACTACAATAAACTCAGCCATGACTGTTTTTTATGTTACATTTGTGCATCAGAACAGCTTCAAGCTGAGAGTTGTGTGTTTTCAGTGGCCGTTGATGGACCATCCCTATGAAGAAACGTCATTACAATGGGACAGAGTACCTCAGAAGAAGAGGTCCCAGGAGACATTCCAGAGGTTGGATTATTTCCTCTATTTTCATTGGTATCTGTCAGAAACATTTTCCATGAAGGGGAGAAAAGCCTCCGTGTTGAAAAGTCAGCTAATAACTGTGAAGTTTCTTTACATTTAAACCGTGGGATTGTTCTCTTTCCAGAATTCAAACCGCAAACAATTGGATTCACTTAAACACTAATTGTAGTGTAGTCTGAGGTCAGCACAGACCCATCTGAAGAGAGAAAACATGGCATGTTCTGAAGCACAAGTTCCTTCCATCAGCTGCCTCGAGCTACCGTTTGGCAAGAATACCACCACTGTAATGCCAGCAGAGTATTTGACTAAACACAAAGCATTCTTATGAAGGTTCTAAAAGCTTCTTCACACAACAGAAAAAGGATCCAATGTAAAGCTTGTTATTCAGTTTTGGTCTGTTTGAAATGCCAATTGTTTTCTTTCCCACATTGCTGTGGCATCAGAAAACCTCATAATCACAGTGGAAAGAAACACACACCTGGAATTGCTAAACTAAAGGTTTAGTCAATAATTTCAAATGAGCAAATCCAGTCTTGTGTTTATGCAAATAAATCCTTGTTTAGCAAACAGGAAGTAAATTTAAAGTTGAATTTGAAAACAGGGCAGGATGAGTTATCGAGCCTCCATCTCACCTTATCTCTTTGAGCAAGATACTGAACCTTTAATAGCTTCCAGGGAGGCTCCACTCTTTTTGAGTGAGTGGTTGAATGTGACGAGAGTGGAAAACCATTTGGAACAGGTTAAAAATGCACTACATAAATGCATAGCTGTATAAGTCCTTTAACCTTTGTTTGTTCACGTCCTGATAGTTTACAAATGTCTTTTAGGATGCATGTTTTATTGACATTTAAACGACACAAAGGGCAGCCAAACACAAATCACACTCGCACATTAAATGACAAATCCTCTTATACAAGTCCACATTTTCAACATTCGTCACGTGAACATTGCTTGCAATTTAGTAATGAAGCAATAACAATATTACCTGTACTGAACATTCAGTCACAAGTCAAAATAATCTCAGGTTAATATGTAAACACAGTTCTTTTCCCCCTGTTCATTATGGGCATCACTATGTTAAGACGTGCATGTAGTCTGGTACTTTAGTTGCTTCCCTGGAGTATGAAGGTGAAGTATATTTGTTTGAGCTGCTATCCATTCACTATCTGACAGTACCATTTCTCTTGTCAAGCTTTGGCCTTTTATTGCCAAATAACCCTGAGCTCCTCACACGCTAATCAATAACTACTGATAACAGGCATGTGTTCTGATTGGCTGTTAGCCAGAGCACTAAAACCTCATTACTCCTGCTCTTACAAAACAGAATCCCATGGTTTGCCAGACACGAACACACCCAACGCCACTCACGGTAAAACAAACAAGTTAGTCTTGGCATATGAGTTCTTGCACTCACTGAACCGACGTTCTTGTTGTGATGAGAAGAGATGTGACCAGTGTGATGCAACCAATATTCCATGCTAAAGGATTTCCCGCTCAAGCCCCCCCAAAAAATTCAAAATAAGTTCTACTGGAGTTTTTGTGTTCACTTTCACATCTGGAGTTCCACGGCTATAAAATACGTGTTCGAGCTGGAAAACTTTGTGTGGTGATCTGCTTTCAATACACTCAACATGAAGGTAGAGAGTGAAGTGTGAAGAAGACTGGAGAAGATGTTTGGCTGCCCAGGCACCGGTAGTCAGAACTCAGAGCCTCCAGGACAAATTCCTCATTCCCACATTCCATCATACTCCATTGAGATTGAAGCATTTGGGCACAGCGGCGATGTTTCAGTCTGAGACTGTGGAAGCCATGAACATTTTTCATTGAGATTAGTAATGTGTGTCTGCGTTTCTTTTGTTTCTTCAGGAAGGCTTTAATAACATCAAGACGTTTGTGGAGGAAGAACTGCAAACGAGCATGGTGAGTGTGGCGTTTCATTCGGAGGTTGTTGCCTTCGTTCAGCTGCTGTTTATTCACTGTCGCAGCTACAACAGTAAGGAAGAGTTGAAGTCAATATTGACCACAAAGTGGAATAAAGCTCAAGTATGAGTAGTTTTAGTACATTAAAACACTCGAATAAAGTGCTTGCATTTCTGTAATTTCACCAAAATGACATACTTTCTTTTTGTCTTTGGTTCCTTCCTCTACAGATGGTGGGGATGGTTATTGGTGCAGGAATTGCCATATTCCTCATTGCCATCCTCATCTTCTTCATCTTGCGAAGGATTCAGCTCCGAAGTAAGTAACTGCTGCTGACGTGCATTAAAATCATGAAATATTGCTTCTATGCACGTCTGTTTTTATGTGTCTTTAATACTCAGACCTTGAGGCTCAGGAGGCGCCCAAATACCGCTTCCGCAAAAGGGACAAAGTCATGTTCTACGGGCGAAAGATCATGCGTAAAGTGAGTACTTAATGGATAGAAATAGGATTAATTCTCAAAGCCTATATGCAAATGGCAGCTTGTAATGCGAATAAGACAAAGCTCAGACAAACCATGAGTAAATGACAACACTTGTTCCCAACAGGTCTCCCAATCTACCTCGTCCCTTGTGGGAACTTCCTCCTCGTCTCGGCCACGCCTAAAGAAGAAGCAGAAGATGCTTAATATTGCCAAAAAGTACATCAGAGTGCTTATTGAATGCAACCAAGTGACATTTTCCCACTCTACTGACATCTTTGTATAAAGTAAAAAAAAAAAAAAAAAAGTCTTCCTGTCCTCTCCACATCTGTTGTTTCTGTAGGATCCTGCGCTTCAAAAAAGAGGTTCCCATTCTTCAGGCCAAGGAGCCCCCGCCATCAGTGCTGGAGGCAGACCTCACCGAATTCGATGTGGCCAACTCCCACCTCCCCTCCGAGGTGCTCTACATGCTTAAAAATGTCCGGTAGGTTTGCTCTCTATGTGATTGTGCTGTCAGAAATAGGGTCAGTTAATTTTTCACAAAACTAAACCCTGCCAGACTGCATCAAATGAGCCCACTGACCTGACATCTTTTTCTTGTCCGTCACGGCAGTGTGCTGGGTCACTTTGAGAAGCCCCTCTTCCTGGAGCTCTGCAAACATATGGTGTTTGTCCAATTCCAGCAAGGAGAGCATGTGTTCAGGCCGGGCCAGCCTGACAGCAGCATCTATGTGGTTCAGGATGGAAAACTGGAATTGTGCCTTACTGGAACAGTACGTTAGCTTGTGTTTCCTTCAGTGCTCCTTTGATCAAACGTTTTGGGTGTGAATATGGTGTAAGTTGCTCGTATTTGTGCAAGCTTTTTATGTGCCCACGGCGCAGTGTGTGACCATTTGAGTTTTTTTGATGACGCGTTGCTTCATGTATTTTGCAGGATGGCAAAGAAAGCGTGGTGAAGGAGGTTTACCCAGGAGATAGTGTGCACAGCCTCCTCAGCATTCTGGATGTCATCACAGTAGGTCACACCCACTTGTTGCCACACTGAAAGCGTCGCACTTCAAATTGTGTTGTGCCTGCTCACATGTACAATTTACACATCGTGTTGAATCAAATCCATTGGGAAGTCATTGTTTTGGACTCCACCTACTTCCTCCAAGAAGTCTTTACTCCGAACACACAGGACTCACACATTGATCTCTGGCTATAACTGGATAGAACATTTCTTAAGCATTTCATAGATAAGCAGGGCAACAATGACTTTTTCTCGCACCATATTTGCACAAGTCTGTGTGACTATGAATTGTGATCTTTGGAAAACAGTAATTCAGAAAATGTGACTTATCCTCTGGTATTTTTGTGTGCAGGGCCACCAGAAGCCTTACAGAACAGTGTCGGCACGGGCAGCGGAGGTTTCTACTGTTCTCCGTTTACCTGTAGAGGCCTTCCTCGCTATATTTGAGAAGTACCCTGAGAGCCTAGTGCGAGTTGTACAGGTGGGTGACGAATTAATCTTGGTTCTCCTGTAAATTACATTTGCCTCATCTCTTACAATGTGATGGATGAAATAAGTTATTTTCTGTTTCGTCCGCTCAGATTATCATGGTTCGTCTCCAAAGAGTAACAGTCCTTGCCCTGCATAACTACCTGGGGCTGACCAATGAGCTCTTCAGTCATGTGAGTGATCACACACAGTAGTCCCATGCAGATCTCTGCTATTTATGGGGGTTTTCTGCATTACCAGCTTAATAGCACACATTTGGATTACAGATGCATTCATACGTGGACATGTGCGAATGTATACTCGCTGTGTTATTGACTATTTCAAAACTGTGAAACTACTTGCTTATAGGCCTGTCACGATAACACATTTTGCTGGATGATAAATTGTCCGAGAATTGATTGCAATAAATGATAATATTGACTTTTCGACACCATTTTTCCACTAATATAATAATAATCGTATAATAATGCAAGTGCACCCTTTTAAAGATAAATAAACTTATATTTCTTAAGAATGATTCAAATTGGAATTGTATTATGAAAAAAGACATGGTAAATAGCCAAAATAAACAATACATAAAATGGACTGTCAGTCTCTGTTAACAAAAAATGCACTTAATACAATAAAAACCACACACAACTGAAACAATAAATGAAGTATAAAGTCTGTGTAAAAAAAATTGCACTTCAATATATATTAAACATGAGGCTCAGACATTAAGATATTTAACAGGCAAAACTGCCAATCCAGTTCAGACCTTTGTAAACAAACTGTGCACTTGAATAAAAACTGTTACGGCTGAGAGCCGGTGCGTGGGGCTTGAACCCAGAAGCAGAGCAGGTGCAATTTGTAGTGGTTTTATTGTGAACCAGGACCGGGGAGAAGAGGAAGTGGAGACTCCAGGATGCAGAGTACGCAGGCGGAAGGACGACAGCAGGGAGGTTCTGCACAGCAAGGAGGCTGGGCGAGGACGCTTGTGGAGGAAGCCGTGGAATGCCTTCACACATGTTACTCCGACAAGGGACACAATCTTCTGGCACCGGACCCGCCTCCCTGCAGGGCTTAAGAAGTGGGAGTAATCAATCAGTTGATTACCTGCAGGAGCGTCAAAGAAGGCGGATCCGGTGCTGGAGCGAGGTGTGGATCCTCACAGTACCCCCCCCCCTCAACGGTCGCCACCTGGCAGCCTACCCGGCTTGTCCGGGTGCTCGGTGTAGAAGTCAGCGATGAGCGTCTCGTCCAGGATGAGCCGACGGGAAAGCCAGGACCGCTCCTCCGGACCATACCCCTCCCAGTCCACCAGATACTGGAAACCCCTACCCCGGGGCCGCACATCCAGGATCTTGGACACGGTGAAGGCCGGATGGTCGTCGATGATCCTCAGGGGTGGAGGGGGGTCAGCAGGAGGACACAGGGGGATGGAGGAGACTGGTTTGAGGAGAGACACATGAAACGTAGGGTGCACCTTGAGGGAGTCCGGAAGCCGGAGGCGGACAGCCGTGGGGTTGATCACCTTGGCGACCGGGAATGGACCAATGTATCGGGGAGCCAGCTTCGGCGACTCGACCTGGAGGGGAAGGTCTCGGGAGGACAACCATACCAGTTGCCCAGGTTTATAGTCTGGAGCAGGAGTGCGGTGACGGTCTGCGAGCCGTTTGTTGGACTCCACGGATCTGGAGAGCGCTGCCCTGGCCGCCCTCCATACCTCCCGGACCCGGCGTAGGTGGTCCTTGACCGCGGGGACAGCCACGTCGAGCTCCTGATCTGGGAACAGGGGCGGTTGAAAACCGTGACACACCTTGAATGGCGACATCCCAGTGGCTGAGCAGGTGAGGGAGTTGTGGGCGTATTCAATCCATGGAAGGTGGGAGCTCCAGGATGAAGGGAACTGCGCAGCCATGCACCGGAGAGCCGCCTCAAGGTTCTGGTTGGCCCGCTCCGTCTGGCCGTTGGTCTGTGGCTGATAACCAGAGGAGAGACTGGCCGTGGCCCCCAGGGCCGAGCAGAACACTTGCCACACCCGGGAGGCAAATTGAGGTCCCCGGTCGGACACAACATCCATGGGAATCCCATGGAGCCTGAACACATGGAGAACCAGGAGGTCAGCCGTCTCCTTGGCCGTTGGCAACTTCTGGAGAGGGACATAGTGGACGGACTTTGAAAAACGGTCCACTATGGTCAGGATACAGGTGTTCCCATCAGAGGGGGGGAGCCCAGTGACGAAGTCCACGGCGATGTGGGACCAGGGCCGGCTGGGAATTGGCAGCGGACGTAGGAGACCTGACGGAGGTTGATGGGAGGACTTACTGCGGGCACAGGTGGAACATGCCGCAATGAACTCTCGGACCTCCCGGGCCATGCCAGGCCACCAGAAACGTTGCTGCAGGAAGGAGAGGGTGCGGCCGGCTCCAGGGTGGCAGGCGAGTTTGGAGCTGTGACCCCACTGAAGAACCTGCGAGCGCACGGAATCCGGAACGTAGATGCGGTCCGGCGGACCGGTGCCAGGATCCGGGTCAGCCCCCTGAGCCTCCCGGACAGTCGCCTCGATGTCCCAGGCGGCTGCACCCAGGATGCAGGATGGCGGGATGATGAGGTCTGGTGACTCAGAGGAGGAAGAGGAGGAGTGGAGCCGAGACAGGGCATCGGGTTTGATGTTGCGGGACCCAGGTCGGAAGGACAGAGTGTAATTGAACCTACTGAGGAAGAGGGACCAGCGCGCCTGACGGGAGTTGAGCCTGCGGGCCGAGCGAAGATACTCCAGGTTTTTGTGGTCCGTCCAGATGATGAAGGGGACAGTCGCACCCTCCAACCAGTGTCTCCACTCTTGCAGAGCCCACACCACCGCCAGCAGCTCCCGGTTCCCCACGTCGTAGTTTCTCTCGGCCTGAGAGAGCCTGCGGGAGAAGTAAGCACAGGGGTGGAGCTTGTGGGAAACAGAATGCCGTTGGGAGAGCACCGCTCCAACCCCGGTGTCGGAGGCATCCACTTCTACCACGAATTGTCGAGAGGGGTCAGGATGGAGAAGAACCGGGCCGCTGGTGAAGAGGGTCTTCAGCCGGGCGAACGCTGCAGCAGCATCCGCGGACCACCGGAACGGAACCTTGGTGGAGGTCAGATGAGTTAGGGGAAGGGCCACCCTACTGTAGTTCCTGATGAACCTGCGGTAGAAGTTGGCGAACCCCAGGAATCTCAACAGCTCCTTCCGGGTGGTGAGGACTGGCCATTCTGCGACTGCTTGAACCTTGGCTGGGTCTGGTTGCAGTTGCCCCTGGGCAATAATGAAGCCAAGGTACTGCACAGAGGTGGCGTGGAACTCGCATTTCTCAGGTTGTACAAATAGCCGGTTCTCCAGGAGGCGTTGGAGAACCAGGCGGACATGTTCCCGGTGCTCTTCCAGTGAGCGTGAGAAAACTAGGATGTCATCCAGGTACACGAAAACAAACTTATTTAACATGTCCCGGAGGACATCATTCATGAATGTCTGGAAGACTGCCGGTGCATTAGTGAGTCCGAACGGCATCACTCGATATTCGAAGTGGCCCAGTGGGGTGTTGAATGCCGTCTTCCATTCGTCTCCTTTCCGGATCCGGACGAGATGGTAGGCGTTCCGGAGGTCCAGCTTGGTAAATAACTGGGCCTCGCAGAGGGGTTCAAAGGAGGGATCGATGAGGGGAAGAGGTGACCTGTTCTTCACTGTTATGGCGTTCAACCCCTTGTAGTCGATGCAGGGGCGGACAGTGGCGTCTTTCTTTTTGACGAAGAAGAATCCGGCTGCCACGGGGGATGAGGAAGGGCGAATAAGGCCAGCAGCTAATGACTCCTGGATGTACGTCTCCATCGCCTCCTTCTCGGGACGGGAGATGTTGTACAGGCGCGCTGCTGGCAGCGGAGCCCCGGGAAGCAGGTCGATGGAGCAGTCATAGGGCCGGTGAGGAGGGAGAGTCCGAGCGAGGTCTTTGCTGAAGACTGGTGCCAGCCCATGATACTCCATGGGAACTGCCGCCAGATCAGGAGGAGCCGGAGCTGGAGAAGGAGAACCGGGGCTGGACTCGGTGGACCGGAGGCACTGGGAGTGACACTGGAGGCTCCACCCGATGATCGATGAGCTCCTCCAGTTGAGGTGGGGGTTGTGTTGTTGCAGCCACGGGTAACCCAGGACGAGGGGCGTGACTGGAGAAGGGATGACCAGCAGTTGGAGAGTCTCTCTGTGGTTCCCAGAAACGACCAGCGTGAGAGCTGTCGTGCGGTGAGTAACCCGGGCAATCAGCCGACCATCCAGGGCGTTGACACTCTGGGGAGACGGCAGGAGGTCCAGCGGAAGTCCAAGCTGCGCTGCCACCCCTGCGTCCACGAAGTTGTCGTCGGCTCCGGAGTCCAACAGAGCTGGAAGGTTTGCAGAGTGCTGATCCCAGTGGAGGCTGGCGGGCACCTTCATCCGGGCAGAGGGGCTCAGGATATTGGAAATATGGCTCGTCGGAGGGTTCCCAGTCACTGATGAGCCACACCTTTTTGGTCGAACCGGGCAGGAGTCCCGAAGGTGTCCGGCTTCACCACAGTAGAAGCACAGCTGGTTCTGGATGGGCCGGTGAAGTTCTCGGGGGTGCAGCCGGGTCTGGCCCAGCTGCATCGGCTCATTTACCGATTCCACATCTGCGGACTCGTTGGATGCCCTGTGAGCCGGCGGGAATGTCGAGGATCTTGGAGTCGGCTGGGAGGAGAAAGGTCCTGCGGGGAAGGATCGGCGAGCACCATGCTCCCGCTGCCTCTCCCTCAGCCGGTTGTCTAGACGGATGGAGAGCGCAATGAGTTCGTCGAGGGAGGCGGGTTCGTCCCGGGTCGCCAGCTGGTCCTTGAGCGCCCCCGAGAGGCCTTGAGCGTAGATCCCCTGGAGAGCCTCGTCGTGCCACCCACACTCCTGTGCCAGGATCCGAAACTCGATTGAATAGTCTGCTGCTGACCTGGGGCCTCATTTATAAAACTGTGCGTAGGATTGACGTCAAAATTGGCGTACGCACGAAACACAGAAAGTGCGTACGCACAAAAATATCCTGATTTATAAAACAGTGCGCACGCACGTCCTACGCCGATTTCCCTTTATAAATCACAATCCACTCTAAATGTGGCGCACCTGTGTGCGGGTCAGACCACGCCCATATTTGACCATGAATATTCAGAGAAACGCCTCTCATGAATATTGATTCATGACTGACAGCATGCCGAAAGCAGAAAGAAAAGCCAAGAAACGCAATTTGACCCAGTGTGAGGTGGAAGTTCTGGTCGGGGAGGTGGAGAAGAGGAAGGCGATATTATTTGGTGGACACAGTGTTGGGGTCACCAATGCCAAAAAAGCTCTAGAGTGGCAGCATGTGGCGGATGGTGTCAATGCTGTGGCCTCAGAAGGTCGGAGTGTGGCTGAGGTGAAAAAAAGTGGTCAGACATCAAAGTAGACGCAAAAAAGCGTCTGTGCCCCGGGCGGGGGACGGGCCCTCCGGAGCTCACCCCACTGGAGGACAAACTGGCGGGGGTCATCGGGGAATCCCTCCTGAGTGGAGTGGTGACGGAGGTGGAGGGGGACACCCAGGCCCGCCCTCCCTACACGCAGAACACGCGCTGTGCGTAGGGCCCGCGATCCATGGGGGCCCCATTTTGCGCAAGTGAACTGAATTTCCTCGGATCAATAAAGTATCATCATTCTCTGCAAATGCGCAAAGGATGCGCTGCATTTTGCCGAGAGGCGCGTAGAACACCGCCACCAAAGGTCATCCTGAGGCAGGAGAGAGAGAGAGAGAGAGAGAGAGAGAGAGAGAGAGAGGAGAGAGAGAGAGAGAGAGAGAGAGAGAGAGAGAGAGAGAGAGAGAGAGAGAGAGAGAGAGAGAGAGAGAGAGAGAGAGAGAGAGAGAGAGAGAGAGAGAGAGAGAGAGAGAGAGAGAGAGAGAGAGAGAGAGAGAGAGAGAGAGAGAGAGAGAGAGAGAGAGAGAGAGAGAGAGAGAGAGAGAGAGAGAGAGAGAGAGAGAGGAGGAGAGAGAGAGAGAGAGAGAGAGAGAGAGAGAGAGAGAGAGAGAGAGAGAGAGAGAGAGAGAGAGAGAGAGAGCTTCCAAACATCAATACGATTCAGGAGCTAGCAAAAGAAAGAAAAAGTCCAAACAAGAAGAGGCTCGTGCTTCACTTGAAGGTGGGATGTTGTTGAAATAAAAAAGATTGTTCCACTTTTGATCTATAAAGTTCTTGTTCCACTGTTGATAGAGGCTGTTCATTTGATTCGTTAGAAATTACATTTATTATTATTATTATCATTATTATTATTAATAGTAGTAGTAGTAGTAGTAGTAGTATTATTAGTATTATTATGTTATTGGAAGGGGGCCCCAAAATAAAATCCTGCTTAGGGCCCCCACTTGGCCAGGGGACACCGCCGCCTGCCCTTCAGGAGCCCGATGGTGCGCTCCACAATACTATAGATTCTAGGTCCTCTCCTCTGTGCCTTGTGGGTGAGGAAAAGGGGTGAGCAGCCACCGCTTGAGGGTTAGGGTTCTACACTGTCGCCTGCAAGGTCGTGAACGGGTTAAACACTACTACAACATTGCAAGTCTCAGGATTTCCACATGAATTCTCCGTACCTAGAAGCCACCCATCACGTACAGCCTCCAGTCTGCGCCCAACACTGCTATATGGGCTATATGATATAGGATGTTACACTGCATTCATATCAGTGGAAACATCATTTGTTGTCTTACTATTGTCTTAATCATATGTTTCCCGTGTGCACTCCAGGGAGTATGTTTGTTTATTCATTGTAGAAATTTTATTTTTTACTATCCACTTCTTGCAAATAAACTGTCCATATATGAGGTCATATAACTATTTATTTTACACAGTTTCTCCCGTTTCTTTCTTCTGCCATCAGTGGCGCAGTTTCTCCTTCCCCCAGTTCTGTGGTACGCCTGGGTCAGAGTTGGCGTGGAGGACCGCACATTTTCCCCTCAAGTTCTCTTTTTATAAATCCCACGGTTTGCGTAGAGAGTGGCGTACGCATTCTTTTGTGCGTACGCAACGTTTATAAATGAGGCCCCTGGTGCCCTGGGAGAGGGAGAGGAGCCGCCGTGCCGCCTCCCCCTTCTTTACCGGCTGATCGAATGTCTTTTCCAGCTCCTCGGTAAAGCGGGCCCAGGTCTGGATAACCGATGAGTTGTGGCTCCAGAGGGCCGTCACCCACCGAGCCGCCTTTCCCCGCAGGAGGTTGGTGGTGTAGGCGATCTTGGCCCGGTCGGAGGGATATTTGGAGGGCTGGAGGTTGAAGACGAGGCGGCACTTCAGCAGGAACTGGTCACAGGAGCCCGGTTCCCCGGCGTATGGTTCTGGTGGGGGAACGAAGGGCTCCTTGGTGGGAGAGGAGTCTGCCAGGGTCTGTGGGGAGGAGGTGGCGCCGGGATCGGTCACAGGTGCGTCTGTAGGAGTCGGCTGGACCAGCCGCCGATGAAGGTCTTGAACGGACGCAGCGAGCTTCTGCAGCAAACGTTCGTGCCAACCAAGTAGCCCCCCCCTGGGCGGAGAGGGCTTCTTCCACCGCGTTGAGGTCCGCTGGGTTCATCTTATTGGCCAGAAGATTCTGTTACGGCTGAGAGCCGGTGCGTGGGGCTTGAACCCAGAAGCAGACCAGGTGCAATTTGTAGTGGTTTTATTGTGAACCAGGACCGGGAGGAAGTGGAGACTCCAGGATGCAGAGTACGCAGGCGGAAGGACGACAGCAGGGAGGTTCTGCACGGCGAGGAAGCTGGGCGAGGACGCTTGTGGAGGAAGCCGTGGAATGCCTTCACACATGTTACTCAGGGGCGACCGTGGCTCAGGTGGTAGAGTGGTCGTCTTTCGGAGTGAGAGGTCGGAGGTTCGATCCCAGTCTACACCGGTCTATGTGTGGAAGTGTCCTTGGGCAAGACACTGAACCCTAAATTGCTCCCAGTGGTCGACTAGCGCCTTGCATGGCAGCTCTGTCCCATTGGTGTGTGAATGTGAGCGTGAATGGGTGAGTGAGCTGATATGTAAAGTGCTTTGGGACTGCACTCAGTGTGGTTAGAAGGCGCTATATAAATCTAGACCATTTACCATTTTACTCCGACAAGGGACACAATCTTCTGGCACCGGACCCGCCTCCCTGCAGGGCTTAAGATGTGGGAGTAATCAATCAGTTGATTACCTGCAGGAGCGTCAAAGAAGGCGGATCCGGTGCTGGAGCGAGGTGTGGATCCTCACAAAAAACCACACAACCAAAACCAATATATAAAATAGACCCTGTTGCTGATGAGAAAAAAACAACTCAAATAAAAACTACACACAATTGAAACAATAAATAGGCTAAAGTATAAAGTCTCTGTAAACAGAATTGCACTTCAATATATATTAAACATTAAGCTCAGACATAAAGATATTTAACAGTCAAAACATCCAGTACAGTTAGGACCTTTGTAAACAAAAAGCACAATTTCTTTTTTTTCCCAGCTGGGTAAACTGCAACGGCTGGTTGTGTTTCAGGTGAAGGTGCATGTTTGTCGTGTTGCCGCATTTAGCACAAACTGTTTTGAAACAAATGCGACATACCGGCTCAGTTATGTTCTGTATTGCACTGCGGTCATTTGGCTTAAATCCAAAGTGTTCCCACACGTCAGTTGTTACTTTCGGCAACAAAAGTAGCAACTACCATAGATGACCTCTGAAATAAAGCTGCTGGACCAGAGGTTTTCACTGTGTGATGATCCTCCATGTAAACTCCTCTACTAGACAATATTAACATGTGAAGCAGTGGTTGCGTTTATGATTTCAATGTATTTCTTGCCTTTGTTTAATAGGAAATGCACCCTTCGCGCCTGCCGCCTCCGTCACCCCATCCGACCCGCACCAGTCCTGTCCGCCATGGCAAACGCTTTGGCAGCCTGACGGTGTCTGAGGAACATAGGGAAGCTGCCATTCAGGGAGATGCTACAGGTACTGTAGAATTACACAAATAAAACAAGTCGTTTGTGTCAGAGTGGAGAAATTGAAACCTCAACTTTATGTTGGTTTTCACTTACGCAACAATATTGCTGTTTGTCATAATTCTGTGTAGTTTTTTTGACTGTAAAATGATATTGATTTAAATCTTTGACAGGAGCAGAGCAGGGAAAAGACGGAACAGTGCCAACGCTTAGTCGGACAATCTCCATGCCTGTGGATATTGCTGGTGAGGGAATTTTTTCTTCTTCTTTCAATTATCGTTCTCTGCACAAAATAAGTAGTTGCTCTGTTCTGCATTTAATCTTTTGCCTTTTGTTTTGCCTGTCATGTTAAAATATTTTTGTCAGTTACGTTTTCAATTAGTCAGGATGTTTCACTCATTGCCTGAATAAGTTTTGAATTCACTGTTGCTCTGAGAGGCAATTAAATAAACAAGTAAAACTGTCTTAATCATTCGCATGTAAACATGTTTACACAGAATATTGTGACCACAAGGACACATATATTGAGTTGTAATAGCAAAGTTAGGTATGTAAAGTCAAGCATAACAGAATTAATCACTCTGACTCCGTAATGTCCCCACTGATGGACATAAACAGCCAAAGTCATCAAGTCAAATAGGTGAAATCTCAGAGTTGTTTTTTTTTTTCAAGAATTTGAAACTGCTTTTCAGACTCAATGTACTAAGGATGTTGCACAAATTTGCTTTACTGTTATTGTTTATAGTTAAAAAAAGAAAAGCTGAGGAGCCACTAGGGGCGCATACCAAGATGGCAGCATAGAGCAGAGCTCCCAAGTCGATTAGGTGAATTATCCCCCAAAACTTAGATAAAACTTGAAAAACACGAATATTTGATCAACGCGAAATGAGCGGGGGACGAGGAAGGAAAGGTTCAAGGAAGAAAACCATGTCCAATGACCCAGAAGAATCCGACCACGAGGTCGAACTAACGGAAGTGGAAAACGTGAGTGCCGAACAGCCTCAGTTACTAATGGAGAGCCTCAACGTTGTTACAATGGAAATACGAAACTTCAAGAAAGAGATGAAGGAGGATCTTAAGAAATTCGGAGATGACTTCAAAGCAGAAGTTAGACGAGAATTCGCCGGGTTCAAAGAGGAAATTAATAAATAAATTGAACGAAATGCCGAAGAAATTAAACAGCAGCGGAAGGATATTGACGAGCTGCAGGAGCGGGTGACTGAGTCGGAAGAGTGGAGTGTGGAGGCCAAACATGCAATCCTCACGTTGTTACAACAACAAAAGAAACTACAGGAAAAGTTGACCGAGGTGGAGGGACACGAAGACGCTGCACCTTGAGGATTTATAATGTCATTGAAAAGGACGGCGAATCCGTGCCTGAGCTGGTGGATGCGCTTCTTCACCGGGAGCTCGGGTTACCGGAGGGTTCCGAGCTGCATATTCAACGTGCGCACAGGAGCTTCGGCAGGAAGCCGCCATCGGGAGCGTCTCCGAGGTCACTAGTGGTTCATTTCCTGAAATACGAGACAAAAGAGGATATTCTGGCCAAAGCATGGAAAAAGAATATTGAAATCGACGGGAGACGTATATTCTTTGACCACGATTATCCGACGGAGGTGATGAGGAAGCGCAAATCATATGCAGCGATTAAAAAGATCCTCCACGGAAAGAAGATCCACTTTCAAACACCGCTGGATAAGATGAGAGTCCACTGGCCGGAAGGACCAAAGGTATACAACAACGGCGAGGACGTGCTGCAGGACATGAGGAAGCAAGGGATGGAGACACCTGAAAGACGTAGCCACGCGGCCGACACCGGAGCGTCGCTCGAGGAGCGCCTGCAGAGAGCGTTTCCATGGCGACGCGTCGGAGAGAAACGGGAGAGGAGCGGAGCTGCTGTGGCCTCAGAGGATCTCGGTCAAGACGCGGGAAACCGAGCAAAGGAAAGACTACAAGAGTTTAAAAGATAAAGCAGGGATATCTACCTGGATAACAGAGAAAAGGTTGGGTTTCTTTTTTCTTGTTTTTGTTTTATTCACTGAACCTTTTGTGTTTTGGACAATAATCGACAGAGAGAGCTACTAAATTGATAAACTGTTGGACTTGTCTGGTGGCATGGGAGGACCTATGTTAGGTCTTCCTCCGAACACTAGGGGGGGCCCTTTTTTGTTTGCAGAAGGTCATCCCCCACTCCCACCAACGGGGAGACTGGGCCGGTGTTGTGGAGTTCAGGTTTTGTGTTTGCCCTTTTTGTGTTCCTGGGGCTGTGTTTTTTGATATTGTTGATAATGTTACAGTTGAGGGGCTGATGATCATTTCAAGGGATTCAAATGATGCAACATAGAGATATAAAAGTGGTGTCATTAAATGTTAATGGGTTGAAGAATGTCAAAAAAAGAGATAAAACTCTAACCAAGCTCAGAAAGGAAAAGATGCAGGTCCTTTTCCTTCAGGAGACGCATTTGTCACGGGAGGAGCATGCTAAGTTAAAAAAGTTAGGCTATAAGAACTCGTTCGCCAGCTCATTTGGAGAAAATCCTAGGAGAGGAGTGGCGATGTTGATTTCTAATGCTCTGGGGTTTGAAATGATCAAAGAAATAAACGACAAAGAAGGGAGATATGTCATGGTCAAGGGTACTCTGGAAAACGAACTGGTTCCACTGTTTAATGTGTATGCACCCCCAGAATGTGGGAAAACATTCTATAAAACAATATTCAATCTTTTGAACCCTGAAACTGAAGGGACATTGATATGTGGAGGGGATTTTAATGTGCTACTGGATTATAGGTTGGATACGACAAGTGCAAAAGGAAGCAAAAATAAAATGAGTAGTTATGTAAACATGTTAGTGTCAGAGATGGATATGCTGGATGTATGGAGGGAACTCCACCCACTTGATCAGATTATACCCACTACTCAGTCCCTCATGCATGTACTCCAGGATTGATTATTTTTTATTGAATAAGAGTGATATACACAGAATAAAGGCGTGTCGGATAGGGGTAGCAGATATATCAGATCACAGTGCAGTTTATCTAAAAATTAATTTGAATAATAAGAGGAAAAATACAATATGGAGACTCAACGAAGGTATTCTAAACAATAAGGGACTGATTACAGAATTGAAGGGAGAAATGAAGAGATACAGAGAAGAAAATGATAATGGAGAAGTAGATCCGACAATTTTATGGGACGCCCTGAAGGCCGTGATGAGAGGGAAGCTGATATCATACACAGCTTTTAAAAAAACCCAGATTAGAGACGTATCAAAATCAAATTGGTAAATAAAAAGAATTGGAACATCAACATAAACAGTCAAAGGACTCAGATGTATTTACTGAGATTCAGGAAGTAAGGAAAGAAATAGATGATATACTGTTAGAAGAGGTGGAAAGGAAAGCAAGGTTTTGTAAACTAACGTACTATGAGGGAGGAGCAAGAGCCACAAAAAACATTGCCAGACGTATAAGGAAACAGCAAGCTTCAACAAACGTACATAAAATAAGGGATCCAGCCACAAATGTAATTATATATAAACCGGAAGAAATAGAGAAGGTTTTTGAGGAATATTATAGTAAACTGTGTTCACGGCGTGCCTCTGTAGGAGGAGAACAGCTGACAGAGCTCTTAGAAGGATTGGATTTGCCATCTATAGGCGCAAAACAAAATAAGATGCTGACTTCAGAAATCACACGAAAAGAAATAGAAGAAGCAATTAGCCGGGCAAAACCGGGGAAATCACCTGGAGCAGATGGATTTGGGGCCTCATTTTATAAAAAGTTCAAGGGGGAGTCAAGTCAGTATTTACATGACTCATTCAATTGTACCCTCAAGTCAGGTAAGACCCCTCCCTCATGGAAGGAGACCATCATCTCCATAATACCAAAGGAGGGCAAGGATAGAGAATCTGCAGTAACTATAGACCCATATCACTCTGAAATGTGGATTACAAGCTGGAATGTTATGGTGGATTTTCAGGATTCAAAATTAATGTTAAAAAAACACAGATTTTGACGATAAATGACTCAGCATCGCAAGAACTAAAGGATGTATATAAGCTCAAATAGGATGCTAAAATATTAAAATACCTGGTTGTCAACATTACGAACAGAATAGACAAGCTATATGAAGCAAATTACACAAAAGTGAACCATGATATTAGGAGGGACCTGGACATATGGTCGGCTATTTGTTTGGATTTCAGCTCAAGAATAGAGATAATTAAGATGAACATTTTACCGAGACTTCTGTATCTGTTCCAATCTTTGCCGGTGATAATCCCACAAAAACAGTTCATGGAATGGGACTGGATATATTTTGGTATTGATAAGTGGATATCAAGGTTCATATGGAGAGTGTTGGAATTCGTACCCGTGTTCCCCTGAATTCCTGCGTGTTCGTTTGATCCGGGAGAGATCAGAAAGAGCGTTAATTTCTTCAATAATGTATTTAATAATCACACAAACAAGAGATTACAAAAATGCATATCAGATTATACAATGCTACAAAATTCCATATATCAGAGTTTACATAATACGAGCTCGGACCGTTCTTCCTTGCAGACCCAAGTATATAGGCTGGGTTTACAGTGAAGAAGGGCCCCGTTGCAACACGTGGTTCATATTTATACATCTGCATATGACACCTCAACCTCACATTGGTCAGTTCCTCATGATGTATGCGTTGCTATGGTGACGTTGTTATTCCTTTGTCTCCAAAACTGCTTTAAACTGGTTCTTCTCAGAGCTTGACGTTCCGTGGGACCAAAGTGACCTCTGACCTCTTATCTGTTCCAATCTTACCTTCAACCATACTTTTGCAACGTGGGGCGCTGAGGAGACATGCCAACCAACTAGGAAAACCTTGAACATTTAGTTTTTCCCCAACTTGAGCAGTGGGAGGAATCCCAGCTGTGTAGGAAGATGAGTGAATACAATGTGTTCAGTTGTCCCACAGAAATCAAATGTTTAACTTGTATATTCCTTCAAGAGGGAAGAAACCTAGGATTGGTTATAAAACCCTGCAGCTGCCTAAAGAGAAAGGAGGTCTTGCGCTGCCAAATCTGAAAGAATATTTCTATGCAGCACAAATCCGACCTCTGGTGTTTTGGTGCAACAATGCCTTTGTCGCAAGATAGAAAGATCTAGAACTGGGCACTATGGACACAGAGGTACGGAACGTAATAGCACACAAAGGACTGTTGAGAAAACTGGGTAATAAATTGGATATAATAACTAAAACTACAGTAGAAATTTGGAATGAAGTGGTGGAAAAGTATAAATTGGAGGAGGAGATAAAGAGCTGAGTTGGTTTGCATTTGACCACAGGTTGAAACCAGGAATCAAACAAACAAACAAAGGAATCACAGCAATATGGACCATAATGGAACGGGGGAAGCTGCAGAGTTTTGAGAGACTCAAGGACAAATTTGGACTAAAGGAAAATGAACGCTATGGATAACTACAACTAAAACACTATTTGGAGAAGGAGATCAGGATTGATAAGGATCAAGGAATAGTGGAGATATTCCAGAAAGCTTATGAAGGGAAAAAGTGTAGAGTGATCTCAGCTTTATACCCAAACCTGGTGTGGTCTCTATATATTAAAGAAAAATGGGAAAGAGAGCTAAATGAACAAATAACAAGAGGAATGGTTTGTTATGTGTAAATCACAGTCCACGGCCACCAGCTCCAGGGTTTGGCGGGAATTTAGTTGGAAAAATATTGTTAGATTTTTCATAACTCCAAAAATAAGGACAAAAGTGGTGTCAGCACAACAACCATGTTGGAGACAGTGTGGACACGTTGATGCAGATCACACATATATTTTGGTCCTGTCACAAACTACAGGTGTGTTGGGAACAAATATGGCAGAGTTTACAAAAAGTAATAGGATATCAGAACTTGTAAGATGCTGTATTTGGGAAACATAACTCATAATGTGATACAAAGAGAAGACGTTTAAGATACTACTAACAGCAAGCAAGAAAGTGATTACCAGAATGTGGTACAAAGTGGAGCCGCCGACCCGGAGCAGTGGTTACGGGTTGTTGAGGAAATATTTGTAATGGAGAGACTCACTCACAAACTAAGATTACAGGAGTCTCAATTTGAAGAAAAGTGGGAAAAATGGACTGATTTCAGGAGGACAGAAGAGGACAGAGAGGACAGAGAGGACAGAGAGGACACCGCCACCACTGGACAATAGAGATAGATTTTGTATATTTGTTTTGCCCTGACACTGTAACTGTGAAAACTGAAAAATTTCAATAAAAATTAAGTAAAAAAAGAAAAGCTCCCATCAAAATTTAAGTCACTGCATAATTTCTATAATTTCTGACAGAAAAGCTAATGAACTAGTTTCATAGAGCCATTGAGCAAGTCTGCAGAAAGAAGCTTTTATTGTTGAATTTTACCAGGTGCAAACAGGCTCTCTCACTCCTGTACATTTCAGATGGATCACTTTCTGGTGTAGTGAAGTTTTCTTTCTAAAACACAGAACAAAAGCTTTCAAACACGTTATTGATATGCAAATATTGTTTTTGCAGGTATACAGAAAAGTCTGAGATCTGATTTTGACATGGCGTACGAAAGAGGAAGGATTTCCGTCTCCGCTGAAGATGGAAACACTCCTCCCACTTTTACTCGGGTCAGTATAAATCTTCCACAAAAATAAGAGAAGGTTCACGTTCTTGATTCACCAAAATAAAAATCAGTAATTGCAGAATCCATAGTGATGCGAGAGTGACATTTGCGAATAAAGAGTAGGTGTGGTAAATATACCTATGAGCTAGCGTGAGGGTGTTTGGGGGGGCTGTGTTTCCTGACCGCTGGCCTCCAGCCGGGCTCGTGCTGGGCCATGCGGGTCTTAGACTCTGCTCTTCGGCCGTCGGGTGGGGTGGGGGGGGGGCTTCCTGCCGGGTCCTCTTGTGGTGCCTTGTCGGGGTGGGTGTTGGTCCCCGTGTTCCTGCCGCTGGGCAGCGGTAGAACACCCGGGCCCCCCCTACCCCTCAATTTTAAACCACACCTTAGACACACACATTGCACCACCTCTTCAAAACACAAATACACACATCCACATGCACCCAACACCCCACAGGGTGGAGGGGGGGGTGGGGGCTCCCCCCAGCACCTCCCGCTGTGGTCCCACCGTGTTCCGGGGTGAGTGCGGCTGGAGTACGGGGGGCACGCTCTCTCAGGTGTGGCGCTCCCGGGGGGGCTGGGTAGTGGTTCTCCCTCCCGATTCATGGTGGGATTGGTGGGGAATGAGATCTTGTAGGGGCCTGGTGGGGGCCTGGGGAGTGGGGGGCACCCCCCTCCCAACCAAATAAATGTACGTGTGTGTGTAAGCGTATATGTGTGTGTATACGTATGCTTAGGTGTGTGTGTGTGTGTGTGGGTTGGGATGAGGGGATGGGCTTGTGGTGAGGGGGGGGGGGGGGGGGGGGTGGAATTGGGGCTCCTGGGGGTTGGATGGTGGCTGTACTCCGGCCGGGCCCAGCTGGGCCTTCGCTCTTCCTGGTCTGGTTGGGGGGGGCTGGTCTGGGGCCTTCTCTGTCCCGCCGGGTTGGGGGGGGGGGGGGTAGTGGGGGGGTTGCGCTGCGGCGGGCTCCGCTGCTGGGATTGGGGGGGCTCCCTGCTCGCGTGGCCTTGGGGCCTTGCTCCAGCCGGTCCTGGCTTGGCGGCTCGGGTTGGGGCCTGGTGCTCTGCGCTCTTTATCCTTCTCCTGTGGGCCCCTCTGGCCTGGGGGGGTCCTCTTTGCACTCTCCGTCTGGTGCCTTCCAGGTTGGGGCGTGGCTCTCCGGGGGGGTTTGTCGGGGCCTCCCCGTGTCCGGGGGGCTGCCAGAGTGGCGGCGTCTGGCCCTGGTGGCCTCGGGCCCCAGGGTGGTACTGTGGGCCCCCCCACAACAGTTTCAATCACAGCCAGTGGACAAACCACACACACGAATGCACGCACGCACTTCCACTCCTCATCTATGAGATTTGCTGCTGATTTTTCTTATTTTCTGCTGTTGTTCTTTCAATGATCAAAATCATGTATTTGTTCTTTGTTTTGCGTCGTGGCTCTGACTCTGGTTTCTGCAAAGTTTCTCCCTGTTGGGGGAGTT
The DNA here is from genome assembly GCF_963422515.1 of Blennius ocellaris. NCBI lineage: Eukaryota > Metazoa > Chordata > Actinopteri > Blenniiformes > Blenniidae > Blennius > Blennius ocellaris. Next base: position 31,953,267 of record NC_137652.1, on the reverse strand, counting down.
TTTTCTTTCCACAGTCGCAAATAAACCTGCTTGCTCATGTGGATATGTTGGGCTTTTCTATTTTCTCTGTAAAAGCACATAGGAATGACTGCATTGTATTTAAAAATGTTTTTTTTAATTAAAAAAAATTCAGTGTGTTAGAAAGTCGTGGGGCTGGAGTGGAGCCTGCCTATTGGCCAAGGCTGGGAACCTTCACGTTGAGTACCACAGTCCATAACACGGCAAATGTAGAGACCCACACTCAAGCATCAAGCTCAGACTTGAACCTGGGACTTTCTCCTTGTGAATTGATTGTGGTAACATTTCAAACCCGGGCATCTCTATAGCAAACATTTTAGCAAAGTGTAATTAAAATGAAGTGAAGCCATGTTGGAGATATTGGCCCTTCAATGGTTAGCTCAGTGATCATTCTATTGTATATGTGTTCTTTTAATAGCAATGGTAAGCTGTAACAGCATGTATATATATTCACAGTCAGTTTCTCAGGACCAACGTGAGCGGAAGGTGACAGTAGAGGAAGTTCCATCTGGGATTTACCTGTATCCAGAGGAAGAGTCGGCTGTGGACAATATCTTTACCCCAGTGTCCAGTCGATCCAATGCAGCTCTATTTGAGGAAGCTCAGAAAGAAGTCCTCAAACTCATGAGGATTGAGGTTTGTTTTATTGTGTTTATTTGTTGTTGTATTGTACTCAGCCATCTGTTTCATATGACGGCGTTTCTGATCTGTCGAGTAGATAAGAACACCAGTCTCAGCCAATAATCCGACAAGCTGTGAAGGTGGAGTAACAGAACAAATTCACTGTGTTGTGGGAAGATGTTCACTTTTTGATACAGTACATGGTACATCCTCCCTGTGTGTATTTCACTAGGTATTGCTATTTACTCATTGAACATTTCATGTCAGATGATCTAAAAGTTGCATCATGGTTTTTAGTCAAACTGCACACAGGAGACTGTACATACATTGCTTTCCAATAATTGTTCAGTGCTTCACTTGATTTGTTTTGACTGTTGGGTTTTCTCTTGTCCAGGATCCATCCCTGTTAAATGGAAGAGTGACTCTGCACCATGCGAAGGCTGGAGCTGTCTTAGCAAGGCAGGGAGACCAGGTACTTCACACACAACACACTGGACCTACTTTCTGAAAAGTTGTCCATGTTAATATGTACTTTTCCCCAAAAAGCTGGAAGCGTCCTATGATACAAAAGCCATCAATATCTCATTTCTGCTTTGTAAAAAAATATGAAGAAATTAAAAACGGTTTATTCATTCGAAGGACGTCAGCCTGCACTTCGTCCTGTCGGGTTGTTTGCACGTTTATCAGCGGATGATTAACAAGCAGGAAGCTGTGTGCTTGTTTGTGACACACCCGGGAGAGATGGTGGGCCAGCTCGCTGTGCTCACTGGAGAACCTCTTATCTTCACCATCAAAGCTGTGCGAGACTGTACCTACCTGAAGATCTCCAAGTCAGACTTCTATGAGTGAGTTCATCGTCTTTACTGTCATCAAACTTTATACGAGCATATATTGTTTAATTACCTATGGCTAATTATATTTTTGAAAATTCATACGGCATTGATTTGTCTTAAATTGACAGTTTTTCTCTTGGTATTTTGCAAGAATGAGCTCTTGAATTGACCCTGCTTGTCGTGCCGTTTGCTGCCCCCTGCAGGATCATGAGGGAGCAGCCCAGTGTGGTCCTGAGTGTGGCCCACACGGTCGCCATCCGAATGTCTGCTTTTGTCAGACAGATGGACTTTGCTATAGACTGGATGGCTGTCGAAGCTGGTAGAGCCCTCTACAGGTACTTTCAGCCCATTCTCAGATTTGTTTTGTTTGCCTGACATGTTTGAATATCACATCTTTTTTATTTCGTTAATTTGCAATAGTTTATGCATGATATGCATTTTTTCTCTCACATGTACAGACAGGATGACAAGTCAGACTGCACTTACATTGTTCTGAATGGACGTTTGCGTTCAGTCATCCGCAAGGCAAACGGCAAGAAGGAACTGGTTGGGGAGTATGGAAGAGGAGACCTTATCGGTGTGGTGAGAAAAATACTTTTTTCCTGAGTGGAATAAACCTCAGCTCAATTAAGTTGAAAATAATTTAGCAGTTAAGAGAACTTTATAAGTGGGAGTGGTGAAGTGTCTGCATAATATTATTTGTTATGTACTTTGAGTGCCTTTTACCAAGATATCAAGTTAGTTTGATTTAGACATCTTTCATAAAGATTCTTTAAAGTAACAAATAGCCGTCAACACAATAACTTGTGTTTTCTTCATTTGTTAGGTGGAGGCTTTGACCAGGCAGCCGAGGGCCACCACAGTCCACGCTGTGAGAGACACAGAGCTGGTTAAACTGCCCGAGGGAACACTCAACAACATTAAAAGACGATATCCACAGGTTTGAGGCTTTATCAAGGAACGTTTGGCAGGAATTCTGCATGCTGTGTGGCACCAAGGTTTATTTCTTTGTATTCAGGTGGTGACAAGGTTGATCCACTTGTTGGGTCAGAAGATTCTGGGGAACCTGCAGCAGGGTCGTGGGCCATTCTCAGGTTAGATGGATTTTAGGATGGTGTTGATATACACTTTTTCCCTCCACCTTTGTGGGTCCAGCTTCTTTCTCTGTTTACACATTATTATTATTATTATTATTATTATTTTTGTTGTTGTTGTTGTTATCTTTTCAAGGTTCAGCCCTCAGTCTGCCCAGTATGGCGACAAGTGCCGATGTCACCAACCCTGCAAGCAACCTCTCCACTGTGGCCGTGCTGCCTGTGTGCGATGAAGTGCCAATCAATGCGTTCAACCTGGAGCTCAGCCATGCCCTCAGTGCCATTGGTACCCTCACTCATTTTCTCTTTGGTCAATGTCCCCTGTGATTACTGGATTTTTCTCTTGTTCTAAACTCATTTAATATGTTGAAGAGAAGCAGACAGTTTCTTGGATTCTTACATGTGGTGCCTCCTCTGTCTGACCCCTGCAGGGCCCACCCTGTTATTGACCAGTGACATCATAAGGGAGCGTCTGGGTGTTTCAGCTTTGGACAGGTCAGTCTGATCATTAAAGGTTCATCTGAGTATGTTATTCCCATTTTATCCTAACCTCTGTTGGTCGCTGTAATTGTGACCAATCTGCTGCATGAAGTTGATGGAGTTGTATTTCCTTCTTGCTGTTCGTTTCTCATGAATACAGTTTTTATTTCCGACTCGTCCTCATTCATGCTTCTCTTCTCTGTCCATTAGCATTCACGAGTATCGTCTCTCTGGTTGGCTGGCTCAGCAGGAGGACATTAATCGGATTGTTCTATACCAGACTGACAACAGCATGACTCCGTGGACTCAGCGCTGCATTCGCCAGGCTGACTGCATCCTCATAGTGGGCCTTGGGGACCAGGAACCTGCCCTGGGAGAAGTAAGTGTGTGTGTGTGTGTGTGTGTGTGTGTGTGCGTGTGTGTGTGTGTGTGTGCGTGTGCGTGTGCGTGTGCGTGTGTGTGTGTGCGTGCGTGTGTGCGTGTGCGTGTGCGTGTGTGCAGCATGAGGAAGTTGTCTTGTCTAAAAGAAAATAGAGAATGCTCAGCAAACGGCCCATATTCAACATCGGCCATCATTTCCGGAAGCCTTTTTCTTGTTTTCAAACTGACGTCTATTCAACTGCTGCTGTGAGGAGAGGGAATACTGTCTGACTAACAAGGGGCGGCTGCATGACATTTAATCAGCCTTACATATGTTTAATTTGGAGAAACAGATAAGAATGGAGAATAATGTCACATTTGAAGTCATTTCTTGTTTGGCCTGCAGTTGGAGCAGATGCTGGAGAACACAGCAGTCCGGGCTCTGAAGCAGCTGGTCCTTCTGCACAAAGAGGACGGGCCGGGACCCTCCAGGACAGTGGAATGGCTCAACATGCGCAGCTGGTGCTCAGGACATCTTCACCTCAAATGTCCCCGCAGGGTGTTTTCCAGGCGAAGTCCCAGCAAACTGGTGTGAAATCTTCTGCTCAGTTTCTGGTTTTTTTCTTCATTCTGTGAAATACCATCATTTGTGCTGTAAAACTTTGCAGAGGGACGTTTATGAGAAGGTGTTTGAGAAAACAGCAGACAGACACAGTGACTTCTCTCGGCTGGCCCGAGTGCTTACTGGAAATAGCATCGCCCTGGTGCTGGGAGGAGGCGGAGCAAGGTGAGCAGAAGCAACATGCACTAATCCTTCAGTTTACCATAGTTTGTGTGTTTCTCCAGAACAGAGATGTAGTCGGAAAACCACAGTTTGTGTTTTGTTTACCTGGCCGTTGTTAATCAGTTATGCTTCTTTGTGTAGAGGCTGCTCTCATGTGGGTGTGATAAAGGCTATGGAAGAAGCAGGGATTCCTATTGACATAGTGGGCGGGACATCGATTGGTTCATTCATTGGTGCTTTATATGCTGAGGAGAGGAGCGCCGTTCGAACCAAGCAGAGAGCCAGAGAGTGGTCCAAGGTGATGATGTGCTCCTGTAAACAAATCATTTCGAAATCATCGTACATCCTTTACAATGTTGTAAATATCTGCTCATCTTTCCTTTTTAAATGAGAATAACTTTGCAACTTGCATGACATATTCAACTCTTTTCTCTGTCTTTGTTGTGAAACAGGCCATGAATTCAGTCTTTAAAACTGTGCTAGATCTTACCTATCCCATCACCTCCATGTTCTCTGGCTCTGCCTTCAACACCAGCATCTATAAAGTGTTCCAGGACAAGCAAGCTGAGGTGAGTAAACCAAACCGTCACAGTGGATTTCTGCAGCATGCTCCCCGCCACTTTTTTGAATTGGGCAACAGAAATTATTCAAAGGTTCTTTGTATAGCTCTACAGTTTATGCAAAATGAAAACTTTGTGTCCCCAGGACCTGTGGCTGCCATATTTCAACGTCACCACTGACATCACAGCCTCGGCCATGCGTGTTCATCAGGATGGTGAGTGACTGCTGAGCTGCCTGCTGGGCCAACAGCCCTCCCTACTGTATTACTACATTGACAGGCTCTTATTTTTTTAAGTTTAGACAAGTTCAAGCAAGCTTTGTTACTTTAGTACAATATATATTGCACATTTATTAGGTTCCTTTTAGCCCATAGCGGTACACAAGACATAGAAAGTAAAGGGACTGAGCAGTTACTTAAGTGTTTCTAAGCACTTCACTCAACTTAATCCAATTAATTATTTGAACTAACATGTGAAGTTGGCTCTGTTATTGATATGATTCAAATGTGATTAAAGTAGCGGTTTGCAACAAGTGAAATGGCACAGCAAATACTGCATTGGTCCTTATATAAGGCATACCGAATTTTATCACAGTTTAATATAATGCCCAAAGTAGTACCCACAATATAAGTACCCAAAATATAACGGATGAATGCATTGTTCTACAAGTGCCTGCACTGCATGTTGTAGTACGTCTGGTTAAGACGGAATCAATCTTTGTTCTCAAACTAAGCCAAAGGTAGTTTCTAGTATGCACTTAAAGTGCATTGAGTCTCCATGTCAGCTGAATGATGTGTCCAATCGGAAGTTGACGAGTCTTCACTCTGTGGACTTCTGTGGGGAAAGTAACTATTTATTCTCAAAACTCCTATTTCCTCTGCATAAGCATGTCACTTTTAACCTTGATTGGACAACTTAGTTATTATCAGATCAGCGTCGATACAAAACACTTTGATTTCTATGCATGGGTCTGTCAACTAAAGATGTGTTCCGTTTGACTTGCACAAAAAAGATGCACCATCACGCACTTGTGCTCAGGTTGATTTCTGTGATGTGAAATGTTCTCATGTCAAGAAACTCTACAAATCCAGCGCCAATTTTCTCTCGATTTCTCTAATTTGGGACGTGCTAACCATTGAATCACACCAATTTTAGCATACTTTTAAAAAAAAAAATTCTTTTTTAACAAAGCCAGCTAATTGATTACGGAAGAGTATCAGAAATGTTCCGTTGCAGTGGATTGCTGGATTTGAGGAGGTTTTGAGAAATGTTTGGCTTTTTGCAGAGAGGCACCGAACGCTCATGTGCTCATCTTGGCATGTGGATGAATGAACTAACAGCTGGAGCAAAGCCTGTTCATTCACTCTGTCTGTCTGTCCTTTCTTTCTGTCTGTCTGTCCTTTCTGTCTGTCCTTTCTTTCTTTCTGTCTGTCCTTTCTTTCTTTCTGTCTGTCTGTCCTTTCTGTCTGTCCTTTCTTTCTTTCTGTCTGTCCTTTCTGTCTGTCCTTTCTTTCTTTCTGTCTGTCCTTTCTGTCTGTCCTTTCTTTCTTTCTGTCTGTCCTTTCTGTCTGTCCTTCTTTCTTTGTCTGTCCTTTCTTTCTGTCCTTTCTTTCTTTCTGTCTGTCCTTTCTGTGTGTCCTTTCTTTCTTTCTGTCTGTCCTTTCTTTCTTTCTTTCTTTCTTTCTTTCTTTCTTTCTTTCTTTCTTTCTGTCTGTCCTTTCTGTCTGTCCTTTCTTTCTTTCTGTCTATCCTTTCTGTCTGTCCTTTCTGTGTGTCCTTTCTTTCTTTCTGTCTGTCCTTTCTGTCTGTCTGTCCTTTCTTTCTTTCTGTCTGTCCT